>NC_080571.1:171649342-171996842 GCF_030247185.1 Malaya genurostris
AACGCCAGTGAGGTCCTAACTATGGCATACTGGCTACCATACCATCCATGGATACGATACGGTAGATCGGAATATATAGCGAAACTAGGGCTGACAGCTGCGGTATTCTACTCCATCAGTTAAGCAGGGTGGAACCGGCTTGAAATGGCGAGTAGGCTAATGCCGCAGCTGCCTTCCGTCCCATAAAACCGTGGCGGGCCTTATTACACGCCGTCTCATTTTCAGTCACCTGGTCGGGATGACTGGGTGGAAGTAGGTTCAGATCATCTGAATCAGATGCCCTTTTCCTGATTTGCGCTGATCCAGCTCTGAGCGTAAAGCCAACCCTCACATGGCCGCACTCCACCGCATAGGTAACTATAGGATCACGATAGCGACTACTTTCGGCTGGATTTGACGGTAGCCATAAGGGGGACCCATATAAAACATGAGTTCTATACCATCAACATCGGCGTCGAGTAAGGAGATAAACCCTTTCGCAAGAGGGGGTTTGAGGAGGTCTCCATCCAGTACGGGTGCGAGAGAGGAGAGTGAGACGGTAGCTGAGGGGACGAGCGACAGCAATGCCCCTGTCAAACCAGTGGACCAGCCTGAGTCCCGCGAGCAAGTGAAGGAAGTTGTCAAGCCGAGCGGTCATAGAACAACTCGACGCGATCATTGAATTCACGCAGGAGAAATCCAACATCAGCAAGGAGCTGAAGGTGAACTTGCTGAAGCTACGTAAGGCCATGAACATAGCTAAAAGGGATCAAGAGGGGTTGTTAGTGCGGCTAAAGGGTGGCGGAAAGTCGGAGAAGTGTTCTCAAACAGAGCCCTTCACCTTCGATACCGATAAAAAACAGGAGGCGGTCGACTATGCGCTCCAGCCCACGAGTGAGTGGAATAAACAGCACCGGAAACGAGCCAGGGATTCTCCAGGAAGTAAACGCCTGACTCCCAAGGCCAATGGAGTAAAGACTATGGCGGAAATGATGGGGCGAAGGAACGTGGCGAGGAGCTCAACCCAAACCTCGGCACTCGACCCCCGGATCCGAGCCATGTAAGCGAACCCGGCGAGAATCCATGGCTGAAGGTCGCCAAGAAGAAAAGGGTCCAAAAAGATGCTGGGCCCATTCCCGGGAGGAGGGCTAGGGCAAAGGTGAGGCTTTGTTGGTTAAGGGCGACAAAGAAGAGTACGCCGTTGTGCTCAAGGCCATGCGGAGTGAGGCACACTCCAGTGCAAACGGTTGGATGAAATCGTCACCGCAGAAGAACTTGCCATGGTCATCAAGGAACAAGGAGGTGTAGATGTCCCACGGGAATCCATCCGTATGAGGAAAGGACCACAGGGCACCCAGATAGCTACATCCAAGCTACCGGCCATGGATGCAAATAAGGACTTCAAGGTGGGCAGGCTAAAGGTCGGATGGTCTGTATGCCCAGTGATCGCTTACCAACCGCTGGCGGTTGACATGTGCTTCAGGTGTTCCGAACCTGGCCACAAGTCGTGGAACTGCAAAGGCCCAGGCAACCTCTGCAAGCGTTGCGGTGGCGAGGGGCACAAGGCGTATGCATGCGAAAGAACGCCACGTTGCATGCTATGCGCGAGCAAGAAGAAGGCAACAAACCACGTCATGGGCGGACCTACTTGTTCAACAAGTGGAGGGAGTAAAACAACATGCAAGTAGCACAGCTGAACCTAAATCACTGTGCAGCTGGTCAGCAATTGCTGCACCAGTCAGTGGCGGAATGGGGCATCGCGATTCTCTCGGATCCCTATCACACACCGGTAGATAACGGGAACTAGGTGTCAGACGAATCCAAGACGGTGGCGATCTTGACGACTGGTCGATACCCAGTGCAAGAGGTGGTGAAAACACAAGCGGAGGGAGTAGCCATAGCTAAGGTAAACGGAGTTTACTATTGTAGCTGCTACGCTTCACCGAGATGGTCAATAGACCAATTCTCCCGGATGGTCGACAGGTTGACCGCAAACCTGGTGGGTCGAAAGCCGGTGGTGATAGCCGGAGACTTCAGCGCCTGGGCAACGGCTTTAGGCAGCCGCTATACTAATAGGAGAGGACAGACGTTACTGGAGGCCCTTGCCAAGTTAGACGTCGTGTTAGCGAATGATGGACTGAAAAGTACCTTCCAGTGGAACGGAGTCGAGTCGTGACTTTTTGTAGTCCCGGCTACACCTATAGCGACCATCTAGCCATTCGCTACACGATCGGTCACTTGGCGAGAAGCACAAGAAGGAGTAATATTCCCAAAAGTCGAGCGTGGAAGGTTGCTTACTTCGACCGCGAAACGTTTTGCGCCGCCCTTGAATTGGAGGAGCACAACGCGCACCTGAGAGGGGACGAGTTGGTCGCTGTCTTGTCACGGGCGTGTGACGCGACCATGCCTAGAAAGGCCCAACCGAGGACCAACAGACCACCGGTCTACTGGTGGAACGAGCAAATTGCACGCCTTCGCGCATCCTGCGTCAGGGCTAGGAGAAGGACGCAAAGAGCTCGATCAGTGGAGATGAGGATGGAGAGGCACACGGCATTCAAAACGGCGAAGTTAGCACTAAACAAGGCCATCAGCGCAAGCAAAAGAGCCTGTTTCGACCTGCTATGTAAGGTAACCAACTCCAACCCATGGGGTGATGCCTACAGGATGGTAATGGCCAAAACGAGAGGGGCGCTAGCACCCCCTGTATGTAGTACGGCGAGGTTGAAGGAAATCATAACAGTTCTCTTTCCCCACCACGACACGTCCCCTTGGCAGCCAGCTTCGCTACCATCGAACGAATTTGAAAAGGTGACGAACGAGGAGTTGCTCAATGCGGCGAAATCGCTCGATACAAAGAAAGCCCCGGGCCAGACGGTATCCCGAACGTGGCTCTAAAGGCGGCTATAAGGACAAAACCGGACATGTTCAGGGAGGTCATACAGAGATGTCTGGACGAGCGTATGTTCCCAGACATTTGGAAAAGGCAAAGGTTGGTACTATTACCGAAACCTGGGAAACCTCCAGGGGATCCATCGGCGTATAGACCAATCTGTCTGATCGACACTGTGGGTAAGCTCCTTGAGAAAATCATCCTCAACAGGCTATCCCCCTTCATATAGGAGGCAAGAGGACTGTCCAGCCAGCAGTACGGGTTTCGCAGAGGCAGGTCGACGGCGGACGCCATAACATCGGTGGTAACCACGGCGGAGGTAGCTATCCAGCGCAAACGACGAGGAATCCGCTACTGTGCGGTAGTAACGCTAGACGTTACGAAAGCATTCAATAGTGCTTGTTGGGCAGACATTGCTGATTCCCATTGCTGAAGCTACTTCCAGAACCGAGTATTGCTCTACGAGACCGACGAAGGCACACGTAGCACTCCAATCACGGCTGGAGTACCACAGGGATCTATCTTGGGCCCGATCCTGTGGAATATAATGTACGATGGAATACTGAGGTTGAGGCTCCCTCCGGGTGTCAAGATAGTCGAGTTCGCGGACGACGTCACGCTGACAGTCTACGGCGAATCCATCGAAGAGGTCGAACTGAGTGCATCACACTCAATCTGCTTGGTGGAGGACTGGCTGCGTAGCAGGAAACTACAACTCGCGCACCACAAAACAGAGGTGATGGTGGTAAGCAACCGCAAATCGGAACAGGAGGCGTTCGTACATGCGGGAGATTGCGTGATCCCCTCCAAGAGATCACTGAAGCAATTGGGTGTGATGTTTGACGACAACCTCAGTTTCAGCAAGCACGTTGAATACGCCTGCAAGCGCGCATCAATAGCGATCGCGGCGCTCTTCCGTTTGATGGCAAACAGCTCGCCTGTGCGCTCCAGTTAACGAAGGTTATTGGCAGGAGTGGCAGTTTCGATCCTTAGGTACGGCAGCCCGGTATGGGCGTCGGCACTAAATGTGGAACGCAATGCACAGATGCTGGAGAGTACGCATAGACTGATGTGTCTTCGCGTAATCAGTGCATACTGCACTGTATCGAGGGATGCGGCCTGCGTGATTGCAAGTATGATGCCTATCGGCCTGAATGTGAAGGAAGACGCGGAGTGCTACAGCATGCGAGGAGACAGGAACGCCCGTAGGGCCTCCAAAGCCGCTTCTCTACGCAGATGGCAACAAGAGTGGGACAGCTCAACCAAGGGTAGATGGACACATCGGCTCATACCTAGGGTCTCGAGTTGGTTAGATAGACCTCACGGAGAAGTGATCTTCGGCCTGACGCAATTCCTCACAGGCCACGGGTGCTTCAGATGGTACCTCCACAGGTTCGGCCACGAGACATCCCCTGTAAGTCCTGGTTGCCCAGACGAGATCGAGACGGCTGAACACGTCTTGTTCGCATGTTCCCGTTTCGCGGCGCAAAGGAGTGAGCTACTGGAGGCATGCGGCATTGACACCACACCGGAAAATCTGATCCAGAGAATGTGCCACTGCGTAGAGAACTGGAACGCAGTGTCGACCGCGGCATCCCAAATTGCGGGCATATTGCAGCGGAAATGGAGTGCGGAACAACAACATGCAGCCGCGACCGCTAGTCGCGTGCAACCGTAGTAGGCTCAAGAGGGATCAGCGAATAAACGTCGGTCCGGGATAAGCTTCTTCGCCTGGGAGCTCTTCGTCGGAGTAGTCTAGATCCATCGTCGGGGACTAGACGAATAGTACGTAAAACTGTTAGGATCGTCGGGGCGCCAGTGAACCGGGCTATCCTTCAACCGGAATCACTGGATCGACCCAGGCATCCTCTCGATCGGGCATTGACAGGTATCGAAAGCGTCGGTTTCGGGAGAGCTTCCTTCGTCGGGGAACTCTCCGTCGGTGTAGGCTAGACCCTTCGGCGGGGGCTAGTCGAGTAGTCGCCACAACACCGATTCGAGTCGTCGAGGCGCCAGCGAACCGGAAGCCATGCTCCAACCGGAATCGCCGGATCGATCTCGGCACTCCTTCGGGTGTCCCATGTAGTGTAACAGAGAACTCGGTGTCGGGAGAACTTCCTTCGCCGGGGAACTCTCCATCGGAGTAGTATACATCCTTCGTCGGGGACTAGACGAGTAAATCGTTGCGTAATACCGCTAGGATCGTCAGGGCGCCAGTGAACCGGAAGCTATCCTCCAACCGGAATCACTGGGTCGACCCAAGCATCCTCTCGGTCGGGCGTTGACGGGTAGCGAAAGCTTCGGTTTCGGGAGGGCCTCCTTCGTCGGGGAACTCCGTAGGTGTAGGCTAGATCCTTCGGCGGGGGCTAAACGAGTAGTCGCCACAACACCGATTCGAGTCGTCGCGGCGCCAGCGAACCGAAAGCCATGCTCCCACCGGAATCGCGGGACCGACCTCGGCACACCATTGGGTGTCCCGTGTATTGTAAGAGAGGACTCGGTGTCGGGGGATTCTCCTTCGCCGGGGAACTCTCCGTCATAGTAGTCTAGATCCTTTGTCGGGGACTAGATGAGTAGATCGTCGCGTGGTACCGCTAAGATCGTCTGAGCGCCAGTGAACCGGAAGTCACGCTCCAACCGGAATCATTGGACCGACTTAGGCATCCTTTCGGTTGGGTCGTAGACGTGTACCGTAAGCGTCGGTTCGGGAGGACTTCCTTCGTCGGGGAACCCTCCGTCGGTGTAGACTAGATCTTTTGGCGGAGACTAGTCAGGTAGTTCCGCGACGAAGCATCAGTTTTAAGTCGTCGCGGCACCAGTGAACCGGAATTTCCCTCCAGCCGGCATCACTAAACCGACCTCGTCATCCAACTGGTCGATCCCTCGAGAGCAGGATGCTGATCCCCATTCTGCATAAATATTGGTGCCGGGGAGGTAGGGTTGGAGATCCAAGGTGTTTGAGTGTACCTATCAACAGTTGGGTAGTCCTGAGAGAGAGTGACTAAGAGATTTATCAGCCTTTTTTAAGGCTAGCTATTCAAAGAACTATTCTTCAAGCTAATCAGTCTTAATTAAGACTAACTCAAAATCAGTCTTTATCAAGACTTTTCCTAACTAGGAGTCTAATCGAAGACTAATTTAGCCTAGTTAATTTAATTTCAAATTTCATTCATTTCAAAAATGCCTGCGTCCAACCGGAAAGGCAACAAGCCAAAGGCTAAAAATAATTTAATACGGAATAAATCACAATCCGTTATTCAACATTTTTCTAATAACATTCACGATCTTATAGAATCTGAATGTAAAAATAAAAGACAACGGACGGATTTCCCTTCCGTTGATCCTATGCCGTCTAACAATATTTACGAGATTCTTCCTGAATCCGATTGTAGCGACATAGAAGAAAATTCTTCAAAAATTCCCGCTTGTCGTTCTGGGAAGAAACAACAGTCTATGCCACCAGTGACGGTGATGATTTCCGACATCAAAGCATTCCGGATTGAGCTTTCTACTTTTCTCTCGGAAGTAAAAGTCTCATTTCAAATCGGACGAAGAGGAGAATGTCGAGTCTTGGTTGATGGATTGGAAGATTACGAACGTCTTATTTGATATTTGTCCGAGAAACTTCATAAATTTTATTCATATGATATAAAACCAGACAGACCCTTCAAGGCTGTCTTGAAAGGTTTATGATCAAAATACTGATGAAATTAAAAATGAACTAAAAGAATTGCTTGGTTTTGCCCCTTCCCAAGTAATACTTATGAAAAAAAGAGCGAATGGTACTTCTAAACCACGCTCTGGAATTCCCCATGAACATTACCTAATACACTTCAATCGAAGTGATGTAAACAATTTGAAAAGTTTAGAAAAAGTACGTTTCATTTTCCACATTAAAATTCATTGGGAACATTATAAACGGCATAATCGTATTGCAAACTTAACGCAATGTCGTCGTTGCCAAGGCTTCGGCCATGGAACCAAAAATTGTCATATACGGTGTTTGAATTGTGGTAATTCGCATTCGAAAGACGTTTGTCCAATTAATGAACGATTTATTAATTTTTAGTTTGACGTAAAGCCGCCATGACTAAGTTCAGTTTTTGCAATGACTGAGCGGAAATATATATTGGAGAAGCCAAGTGAAAGAAAAACTAACAGAAAAGATTAATTTTTGGAAAAAGATACGCTCAGAGACAGGACACGAACCTGCGTTCTTATGCATTCCGTGCATACGCGCTACCATTTCGCCACTCTGATCTTGCTTTAGCCACACTAAAACTCACAGACATGGTAGCAACGTACATCGAACATGGTCTACATCCTGGCCGTCACCCGACCGACACCTTATATCCAAACATCTTCTCTGTCCATCAAACACTAGTCCTCTCGCTTTATACCTATTTCTCCGATCAAGCATTGAGTATCAAACTAAAAACTAATAAATCGTTAAAAACAATTGCGGTTTGATTTTCCGTAACAATCTGCTTCTGGTAGGAAAGGGCAGACAATCAATAAAACCTTTATACGGGTCTGTCGCTGACGATGTCCAGCCAGCGACTGGCACCATTAAAGAAGGTGACAAGCGATTATAAATACACTCTCCTACTCAATGCTTGATCGGAGAAATAGGTATAAAGCGAGAGGACTAGTGTTTGATGGACAGAGAAGATGTTTGGATATAAGGTGTCGGTCGGGTGACGGCCAGGATGTAGACCATGTTCGATGTACGTTGCTACCATGTCTGTGAGTTTTAGTGTGGCTAAAGCAAGATCAGAGTGGCGAAATGGTAGCGCGTATGCACGGAATGCATAAGAACGCAGGTTCGAGCCCTGTCTCTGAGCGTATCTTTTTCCAAAAATTCATCTTTTCTGTTAGTTTTTCTTTCACTTGGCTTCTCCAATATATATTTCCGCTCAGTCATTGCAAAAACTCAATTAATGAAACCACTGATATATTTTCATGTTCAAATTGCAATGGAAATCATAAATCCAATTATTTGAAATGTCCTGTCAGGGAAAAAAATTTAAACGCTCTTTCGTTTAGACGACAAGTCAAATCAACGACCTTAAATTTACAGAACATACCTGAAAATCAAAAAACCGTTACGAATGCCACGCCTGATTCTTTTAAGGCACTTATTTCTTCGAATTTAAAACAAAAAACAGGTACGCCTTCCAATTCGTCTTCTAACAAAAAAAAAACAATTTATTGACAGGTATATCAACCTCGTCATCATCTTCTTCTAATGTCAGTGTAACAGGTAGGAATCTACCACTTAATTCTTCTAATGCTAATAATCAAAACACAGGACCGCCTTGCAGTTCATCTTCTAACGAAAACAATTTATTAATAGGTAGATCGGCCATATCATCTTCTTCTAATGGCAATTCTAATGGCAGTCCACCTACAAATATTCCTTCAATGCCATTCGCTACTTTAAATGAAGTTGATTTAGGCGATATAACTGAAAATAAAATGATCTACCTACAAGATCAACTTTTTCAAATGATCATCCGAATGTATTCGGCTTCATCACTTTTTGAAGCATTTCAATTCGGATGGCAATTTGCAAATAATATTATAATGAATTTAAAATTTAACAGTGATGTTAAATAAATATTTGAACATTTTAAATTGGAATGCTCGATCTTTGAAATCGAGTGAAGATGAATTTTATAATTTTCTCGAAGTTCACAAAATTCATATTGCTATTGCGACAGAAACTTTTCTTAAACCAAATGTCAAATTGAAAAGTACTCCACATTATGTTGTTCATCGATTTGACAGGCTTACTGGAATGGGTGGTGGAGTTGCCATTTTTGTCCAACGGCAAATTAAACATCGAATTTTACCTTCTTTCAATACTAAAGTTATTGAAAGCTTGGAAATCGAAGTTGAAACCTTTCATGGATTTTTTTTTCATCGCTGGAGCATATTTGCCATTTCAATGTACCGGCGAACAATTAAATTTCTTTAAAGCGATTTGCAAAAACTTACAAGACTTATCGACCGAAATGTTTCGTAATAGGGGACTTAAATGCTAAGCATGTCCAGTGGAATTGTAGGTAAAATAGCAGTAATGGCAAAATACTTCATAATCAACTCTTAGCTGGTTACTTCACAATTCTTCATCACAGTCATCCGACTTGTTTCTCTTCCGTGAAAAACCCGTCTACAATTGATCTGGTTCTAACGGATCAAAGTCACATTTGTAGTGAACCGATTACACATGCTGACTTTGACTCAGATCATCTTCCTGTAACATTCAGACTTTCCCACGAAGCTATAATTAATCCAATTAGTTCTATTTTCAACAATCATAGAGCTAATTGGTTGGATTACAGATCTCACATTGAAAATCATGTGGATCATGAAACTATTTTAGAAAATTCCGCGGACATCAAAGCTGAACAAATTAAACCATATTCTATACCTTTCTGGAAACTTTCTAAGGCTCTTAAGAAGCCTCAGAAACCAATTCCTGCTCTCAAGGAAGGTAATCAAATACTTCTTACAAATGGCGAAAAAGCTCAAAAACTTGCTCAGCAGTTCGAGAGTGTCCACAATTTTAATTTGAACGTTGGGAGTCCTATTGAAAATGAAGTCTCACTGAAATATGATCATATTTCAACTCAAGTGTTATAACAAGATGAAATTATTGAGACGAATTTTAATGAAATTAAGTCAATTATTAGGAACCTTAAAAACATGAAGGCTCCTGGTAATGATGGAATCTTTAATATTCTTATTAAAAATCTTACCAATATTGCCTTGAGACTCCTGGTTAAAATTTTCAACAAGTGTTTTTCATTAGCATACTTCCCAAAAAGATGGAAAAACGCTAAAGTAACTTCTATCCTCAAACCTGATAAAAATCCAGCAGAAACATCAAGTTATCCACCAACTACTCATCAACTTGTAAGAGTAACGAACATGATAAAATCATATAAATCTTCTGGGTTATCCACTGGAGTTGCTCTGCTAGACATAGAAAAAGCATTCGACAGTGTTATGATGTGATGTGAAGTGAAGCCACCATCAGTTTAAAGACTTGCCAGTAGATGCGGGTAGACTTACAGTAGATATGCCTCATCCATTCACCTTCTTACTATAGCTGTTACCGAAAAGCGAACAAAAAGGGTTGGGCGGATATGTAAGTAGAGTCACTTACTCGTGTTCCGCGGAAATAAAAGATGCTCTTCCAACCATAATACTAAGTGCATGGATGAAGGATATCGCTATACATGCTTGAACCCGCCTGATGGTTTGTTTCAGAAGGGCGCGTCAGACTCATTTCAAACCTTCAGAAGGGAACAAGTTTCCTTCAAGTGACTTGGGCTGGCTATCCACAATCCCTCGTCTAGTCATCAATTCGTCCGATGCCCTGATGCTCCCTCCCCTTTACGCCCCGTGCAAAATGTTTTATATTGATAAATACAATGAAACATAGTGTAATGAAATTAATGTAACATAAAATGATATAATAGATTACTTTAAACAACACGTTTGACTGTTTTATCTTGCGATCGAGAATGTCTCCTTTATTTTATCGATTTCTTAATTTATACCCTATTCTCTCCTGATCTAGCTAGTTAATTCTATTTACTTTTACAAGTGGTGAGACTCTAGGTGGGAGGAGTTAGAACGCGCATTGTAAGTCAGGTTTAGCCAATCGGATCAGTTGTATCACGTCTTGAATATTTTACATGGTCTGGAATGTGTGAGGAGATTTAGTGTTAAATGCTCATATTACATCATCCCCCTTTTGGAAGAATGATGTAACGAAGGGAAATCATTCTGTAGTGCTTTATGGGATTAGTTTACCGTTGCGTTCGAACTCCCTAATAATTTTAATGTATATTACAGAGTTTTCTTATAGGTAAAATAACCGAATTTTACAGTTTTTCTCAGAGAAGCTGAGTAAAACTTCACTTGCGCCCACGGCAATTATTTTTTGATTTTTCTCTCTTTTTTGTGTTTTACGTGGTGTTAAGCTCGGTATCTGAATTTTAATTCGAAAAGTTTGGTGTTACAATTTTGTATTTTATGCTTTGATGAGTCTATTTTTGTGAACAATGGTTTTTTCTTTTGATTGTAAATTTTGTATTTCGCAATTTGAATCTTGAAGTTGTGTAACTTTAAATGGACCTATATAAAATTGATCTAGCTTGCGTCTATTTTCGTTTTGTAGGTACACTATGTCATTCAAATGTATTTCTATCGGATTGCACAGGTGATCTGTTGTTGATTTTCTAAATTCTTTTTGGTGTATTAAATGTTTGTTTGCTATTTCGTATGATTTGTGTAGTCGGTATTGTAATTCTTTGTTGTACATGTCGAAATTATATATCGGTTCAATTTTGTCTGGATAAATTTCTTGTGGTAGTCTGGCTTTTACACTGAAAACTAGTTCGTAGGGTGTATACCCATGATCTGAGTGTGGTGTTGTGTTATATGAAAATGCATAGTATTTTAACCAATCATCCCAGTCAGATTGATGTTCGTTGATAAAAGATTGCAGAAACTCATTGAGGCATCTGTGATTTCTTTCCAAAGAACCAATTGTCTGAGGATGATAAGCTGTCGAAAATGTTTGTTTAATTTTTAACAATTTGCAAATTTGTTCTAGGACCTCGTTTTTGTATTCGGTTCCTCTGTCGGTTTTTAACTCAAGAAATTTACCGTAAGTTAGGATAAAATTTTCTACTAAAGCTTTAGCTACAACGTTAGCTTCTATGGTAGGTATGGGTATATATACAACGTATTTGGTTAGTTCACACTGTATGCTTACAGCGTATCTATTATTATGGATTGTTTTGGGTAATGGTCCAACAGTATCGATTGCCACTACTTCAAATGGTTTGTTAGGTGTATTAGTAATTTGTAATTTTTCTTTAGTATGCTCAATGATTTTGTTCTTTTTGCAAATTTCACAGGCCTTGATGAAATTAGCAATTGAACTTTTCATAAATTTCCATGTATATATTTCTCTTAATTTGAGGTACAATCTGTTTTGTCCGATGTGTCCTCCTGTTGGTAGTTCATGGTGATTCTTTAGTATTATTTGTATTTCCTGAGGTTTACTAATAAACTTCGGTTGTTTGTAGATAATAATTTGTAAGGTTTTAATTGTTTTTAGGACAAGACCTTTAAACATTTCCATAGGTACCATCTCAAATATTTTATCATTGCAAGAGATTGCTACTCTGCTGACTTTAAATTTTCTTATTTCTATTTGGAGATTGCTGTATTCCTTGATATGTATCAATTATAATGTGGTTGTGTTCGAAAAAACACCTCATATTCAATAAGTTTCTTACTTCGCTAGGGGTTTCCGTTGAATAAACAGAGAGTTGATCAGGCTCACTGTTGATGCAAGGATTATTACTTGAATTATTCTTATAATTAGTATTTTTGGTATTATTTAATTTATCTTGTTCATTTTTCTTTTTTATTAGTTCTTGTTTTCATTGTTTGACATTGACCTTGTATTAACCATTAAAATACTATTTGCCTTTAATTCATCTGAGGACATAATTATGCGTGATAACGCATCGGCTGCAACGTTACTTTTACCTTGGATATATTCTATATTAAATTCAAATTCCTCTAAATCTAACCTCATTCTAGTTAATTTGGAGGTTGGGTTTTTCATATTAAATAGGAATACTAACGGTCTGTGATCCGTTCGTATAGTAAATTTGCGTCCATATAGGTAGGACTTAAAGTAATTAATTGACCAGTGTATTGCTGTCAATTCTTTCAAAATTACTGATTTATTTTTTTCTCCGGGTGTAAAGCTTTTACTGGCAAATGCTATTGGTAAGTCATTGCCATTGATTATTTGTGATAAAACTGCACCACATCCAACGTCTGAAGCGTCTGTGGTTAAAATAAATTGTTCATTAAAATCTGGGTATTGTAGAAGTTTTGGTGACATTAGGAAGGATTTTAAGGTTACAAATGCATGCTGGCATTCTAGTGTCCATGAAAATTTCTGGTTTTTCTTTAGTAGCTGATTTAATGGGTAGGCTATGGTCGCGAAATTTGGGACGAATTTTCTGTTATAGTTGCAAAAGGCAACGAATCTTCGCACGTCGTCGCTACTTGTTGGCGTAGGCTAATTTTTTATTGCTTCGTATTTGTTACTATCTGGTAGTATTCCTTTGTCTGTAATTTTGTGACCTAAATATGTTACTTCTGTATTAAAAAATTTACACTTATTGAGGTCTAGTTTAAGGTTGTACTTCCTAATGCGTTCAAAAACGTTTTCTAAATTCTGAAGGTGGTGTTGAATTGAGCATCCAACTACTATAATATCATCTATATATACAAAAGCATGCTCAGGTGATAATCCTGACATTGCGATTGTCATCATTCGTTGAAAACTGTTTGGACTTATATTTAAACCAAACGGTAATCTTTTAAATTGAAAGTGACCGGATTTTTTCGAAAATGCTGTAAATTTTCTAGAGTTTACTTCTAAGGGTATTTGATGGAATCCTGACATTAAATCCAGAGTTGTAAAATATTTTGCTCTACCAAGTTGATCTAAGATAGCGTCAATTCTTGGTAACGGAAATTTGTCGGCTAATATTTTTTTGTTGAGTTGTCGGAAATCAACTACTAATCTCCATTTTGCATTATTGTTTGCTGATTTTTTCGGGACTAGTAAAATTGGATTGTTATAGGGTGATAAGGATATCATCTTTCAACATTTTGTTTACTTGTGTTACAATTTCGTTGCTTTGTGAGTGAATAGTTTTGTAGTTTGGAATGTATACTGGGACTCTATCGCTCAGTTCAATATTTTGGGAATAAAAATTGTTTGACGAAACTAGTTCGTCTGGTAAGCAAAATATATCAGAATAATTTGAAATTAATTTTTCCAGGCTGTTTTTAGCGTATATGGGTACATTGTTTAAATCGAGTTCAGTTAGGACTTTGTTTTTTCTAGTGTTATTTTTGTACATGTTGTTTTTCAAAATTGTGTACTTACTTAGGGGTTCTAAAATTGGCTTGAATTCTGATTGGCTGACATTTATAGGTTTGTCAGTAGTATTCATAAATTTTACTAATTGGTTTTGTGGTGAAATAATTGCGCTTGCGCAAAATAACCCTTGTTTAATTTCCTGTGAGTGTAGTACCATGTCCTCACTGATATTTAGATTTAGAATCCTTCTGATAACTTCGCATCTTCCTGGTATAATGTAGTTTTTATCAATTGTATTTTGAATCGGTATTGCTATTGGAATATTATTAATTGTAAAGTTTAATATCCAACATTCATAATCTATTAGGCATTTATTAGCTGAGAGGAAATCTCTGCCTCAGATGCCGTCTGTAGAAATAGGAAAATTTGGGCTTACTAGGTGGAATCTTTGTTTAATAGAAACTTCGTTGTTAAATATTAATTCTGTTTCTGTTGATGCGATGGTTTCTATCTCGCCATCGGTAATTCCGGTAAGTTTAATTTTATTATTTATATTGATTGGTTGTTGTGGAGATATTTTGTTTGCTTTAAATACTGATATATCTGCACCTGAATCTATAATAAATGTGCATTTTGAATTTGTCATTCTTATACCTACTTTGATAAAATTAGCGGCGTGTATATTCATGGTATACAAGGTCTTTCTTAAAAATTTTGGTTCGTTGGGTATTGGTTAATATTTTGTGGTTGATAAGTTTGATATTGTGTGTCGTAATTTGGCGTTGTATTATGCATTTCTATACCTTTGTAATTGTGTATTGGGTGATTATTATTTGGGTAATTAGGCGATTCAACATCGATTGGTTGTTCCGCATTAGCTATGTACATTTTAGGATTTCCATACCTTTGGTGGATATTTTGGTTTTGCTAGTTCCTTCTCTGGTATCTACCTTGAAATCTAGGGTTACTGTTTCTATCGAAAGTTTGGTTATTGTTAAAATGTGGGTTATAGTTTTTAAAATATTGGTTATAACGGTTATTATAATTGTTATTATTACTACTTTTATAATCGTTAGGTTGATGTGGTACATATTGATTATGGATGTTGAAATGTCTTCTGGGAGGTCCGTACGACATACCTCCTCTTAAATAGTTATTTTTGTGCTGTTGATTAGCAAGTCTTGTGTTCAAAATTTGGGAGTGTGTGTTTTCGTTAACTTCACACTCTTGTGCCTTTTGTATAGCTTCTTGTAGAGTGCTGAAGGTTCCAGCTCTAAGTATTATTTTTAATTCGTTGTTGGAGCAACCTTTTATCATAGTTTCTACCCCAATCTTAGTGCTCAAGCTTTTTGCTACTGATAGCGGAATTTTTTGATCTATATATGTATTTTCTAATTTTCCACAAAGGATGTCGATTTCCTCGCAGAAATTGTTAATTGAGTTCTTTTGTTTAAGATTGTTGATTTTTGATATTATTAGTTCTGGAGTGAGGTTGCCTTTACATCTATCTTTGATTATTTCTATTAAGTTATTTATTGTATCGACAGTTTCAGGGATACCTTGTCTGGCTTTTCCTGACAGTCTGGTTTTTAAAAATTTTATTGCCATGGCCATGTGGTCTGGCGAAACTAACTCATTCAGCAATCTAGCTGAGTCAATAAATGTATCTAGGTTCTCGGGGGAACCGTCGTAAGGTTGGATAAGAGCCGTCGCCTGACGTAAGTCAAACGGTGTTGTTGTTGTTTGCGTCATCGCGTCGGTTTTGGTTGCTCTAATGCATGTGACTTTAAATTTTATTATTTCGCAAATTTCGTCTGTCCACAGTCTTGTATTTTTTACTAAGTTGTGGAAAGTCTTATCGTCGATAATTTCTTGTTCCTTTATAAATAAATTTTCAAGGTCTATTTTTAATTCTTGTCATCGATTCAATTTTTCTTCAAGTAATTTTTCTGATAGTTTCGTGTTGATAAACTTCTTTACGTAAGTGTGGAGTTTTTCTAGTTCCTTATAATTTTGCATTCCATTTTAGCTTAAAAATGGATAAAATTTTAATACATGTTTTATATATTTTTTTGTTTAAAAGAAAAAATCGTTCCTTTCACATTTATAAGCTATGGTATGTAGTTTTCTAGACATGAATATACATGCGTAACCACATGTGTGTTTGTCGGGAATCGCCTGTTTGCGTTTTTTCTTCGGTACGAATTTTAATTTCATTTAATTTTTTTCCGTTAAAGGCCATTTGTCGTTATAAAAATTTTCCATTGTCGATAAAAAAAAGTGTTTGTGTACGAAATTTAAATTTAAACGTTGGCCAATTGTACCTGTCGTGCGGCCTTGATTGCTATTTTTTCTGTATATTGCTTGTGCAATTTTATCAGACCTTTTAGTAGCAGATAGCCTATTGCTATTCCTACTAGTGCACAGAGCGCGATGCCTTCCGTTTCCCTCGACGGGGAGGCTATTGTGTTATTGATGGTTTCGTCTGACGAAAACCAACCTATATTCTATATTCACAAATGTTATTATGTCTTATAATCAATATATGCCTAGCTTCTTGTGTCCCTAACTCTTAACTTAAGCACAGTACCTTTACGTCGTAGATATTTATTCAACTCATCGGAACCTTCCTTCCTTTCGTAGTGGAGCCTTCGTTGGTGGTACACTTTCTTTTTGTTTGGACACAACAAAAAATTTCACTTCGAGTATTCAATTTACCGCAGCCAGCAATACAAAAATGTTCGGGAAGTTCATGATTAACGTCGGTATTCAATCAACTGCAACCAGCAACACACAATTTCTCGGAAAGTTCATGACCAACATCGGTATTCGATTAAATGCAACCAGCAACACAACGTTTTCGGGAAGTTTATAACTAATATCAGTATTCAATAATTTCAACCAAGCATCACAAAATTTCTCGGGAGGTTCATAACTAATATCGGTATTCAATTAACTGCACCCAGCATCACAAAATTTCTCGGGAGGTTCATAACTAATATCGGTATTCAATTAACTGCATCCAGCATCACAAAATTTCTTGGGAGGTTCATAATTAACGTTGCACGATGTTTCCCGGTTATTCACTGCTATGAAAAGGGCACCAATTACCGAAAATCGAACTGTTACTAACTAACGATAATAATGATCGTCATTTGCATTTTTTTGCATCACAAAACACTCGTTTATCAGTTATTGAATTCGACTTATTACTAGCCACTTGCTCTTCTTTTTCAATTGGAACTTGATAACCTCGGTACGATTAATTTCATTATAATACGTTCCGTATAGTCATATTCAACCGCAATTCGAACTCGAAAAATGTTCTCTTGTTTTTGGTCTATATTTTTTGCACGGTTCGAAACACTACGGTCACTATTTAAACAACACGTTTGACTGTTTTATCTTGCGATCAAGAATGTCTCCTTTATTTTATCGATTTCTTAATTTATACCCTATTCTCTCCTGATCTAGCTAGTTAATTCTATTTACTTTTACAATTGGTGAGACTCTAGGTGGGAGGAGTTAGAACGCGCATTGTAAGTCAGGTTTAGCCAATGGGATCAGTTGTATCACGTCGGCCATTGGATACTTTTGTGAGTAAGAGAGGAAATAAGCTTCTTGATGAGAGTGAGCGGGTGTGATACGGAGAGGAGCGGGCGATAGCATGTTGGGTTATTCTCGTGAGTGTTGGTTTGAGTTAGTGTGTGTTCTTGAGTTACTTGTCGTTCTAGTTCTCGTCGGTTGGTATTCAATTGCGAGCATGAGGGTGTCAAGGAAGGGGAAGTGTCACAGTAGGTCAGGTCTGTTTATTTTCAATTCAATGATGTGTAATTTAATGCTTCCTCATTTCGCTTTGTCGAAATTTATGTTTACGTAGCTCCTTTCTTTGAGTCAGCGTAAATGCCTTCATGTAGGTAATGTATTTGTTTTATGTAGGTTTTTGGGTTTTCTTGGAATGGTGTCGAGTGGAAATTTGTCGAGTACGTGTTTATGGAAATTTGTCAAGTGCGTGTTTATGGAAATTTGTCTAGTGCGTGTGATCTGGGGTGTGAGAAAGATTTAGTCTTGAATATTTTACATGGTCTGGAATGTGTGAGGAGATTTAGTGTTAAATGCTAATATTACATTACAAAATAATATAATATAACATAATATATTTTAATTTAATATAATATAATACAATGTCATACAATATAAAACAATATAAAATAACAGTTAATGTAGAGTGTCAGTTACGCTCTTCTATCTTCGCAATACTGCAGGAAGAAGAATATTTCTCTTCTAATAACAAAAATAATATCCACATCTATAAAAATAATATATGTTATTATTATTGATGACAAATTAATAATAATAACAATAAATATTGTAATGAAAATAATTATAAAAAACAATATAATATAGTACAATTAATTATATAATAAATAAAAGAATGAAAAAAAAACAATATGTTGCGATATTCTATGATATTATATTACTTGAATTTATATGTCATTTCTCATCCTCTCATTCTGCCATCAACGCATTCCATCGACCAATTGTCACCACAGACACACGTGTAGGCATGAAACAGGAACCAGTGAGGACCAAGCTCACCTTGTGACGACCTCGATATTTAGTTAAAAGTAACTTTAAAAATGATAACTTATAAGGAAAACAAATTTATATTTTGCGCAGAGGTACGTAGTACTACTAATACGCTCTTCTAATAATAAGAATAAGAATAATAATAATAATAATAATAATAATAATAATAATAATAATAATAATAATAATAATAATAATAATAATAATAATGATAATAATAATAATAATAATAATAATAATAATAATGATAATAATAATAATAATAATAATAATAATAATAATAATGATAATAATAATAATAATAATAATAATAATAATAATAATAATAATAATAATAATAATAATAATAATAATAATAATAATAATAATAATAATAATAATAATAATAATAATAATAATAATAATAATAATAACAAAAATCGCCGAGCTAAAAAAAACACGTCTACACCAGCCGCTACAAGACAGAATGTATACAATGAATACAGCTGAAAATTTTACCATACATTAGGGACATATGTACCAACACAATAAAAAAAAATGTTGACCACCGGCTCTCCAGACGCGCGCAATTAAAAAATTCCGGGAACTTTTTGAACAGACCTCGTATGTTTGTCTTATATTTTGACAGCTTGAGAAAGAAATTCCAAAATTTTAGTTGCCACCCGTTAACTCAAAAAAGAAGTTTTCTCAAAATTTGAAAACAACACGGAAAACTCTTTACTGTTGCCTGGGTTTTTCGCATAAGGACGACGATTTTGAGGTAGTCAGGCACATCTTCAACTGAACGTTATAAAAGGGAAACCGTGGTAGAAAATCGATCATTTCTTCTTGTGCGTTGGATGGAAGCAGACGTCAGTGCGAGAAGACGCAGTCAAGCAGCGGCATCGGAGAGCGCACCTTTTGCGTGGTGGAAAAAAGAAACGCACAGGTCGTAGCTCTCATTTGACTTTCGCTAGTTTCAACTCAAACAAGAGCGATTGCATAATGCAACAGAGCTTCTGGTCATTTGCATTGGAGAGAAAGAAAACGAAAAGTTAACGACATTAGCCGTTCTAATGGCTCTAAATGTTATCTAAAGAACTATTAAGATTATTTTCTTTGCAAATCGAAGGTAAAAATCATCAGTTTAGCGAAAATCCAAAATAATTTGATTTGCTTCGTGCACTTTTCGCTGTGCGAAGATCGTTCGAGAAAAATGTTCCGAATTGTGCTAATTATCGTAGAGAATTCCACAATTAGATCCTTCTAAAAGGCAGAAGTGAATCCTGTACAGCATCTTGATAGTTTCATTCAATGAATTATGCAAATCCGAAATGAGATAATCGACGTCAAAAATCGTTTAAAATTCTAGTAGTGAAAGGGAGAAAAGTTTCGTAATTTACACAATCGATCAACTATCAATTCGAATTCGAAAGTATAAAGAAATCGTGTCCGTTTTATTCATATTCACGACATCAAGTTATGTCTCTGACATTAACACCCGTACTTTTATAGTTTAGTTGTTGTTTTTGTAATGACAATGGTCGTAGATCAGGTTTTGTGATAATGTAAATTGTGTGTTCGTGTTTTTTTAAAGTTGTTGAAATGATTTGTATGGAATGTAATGGTAATAATTGTAATAGTAATGTAATGATGTAATACTGGTAATAGTGATAACAATAATAATAATCTATCTAATGGGTTTACCTGCTGGGTCAACCGGGCGTTTTCTGGTTTCGGGATGGTTATTTTTTACATACCTATCTCATTTGTATTATTTCCGCGTTATTCATTCGTTTCTTTTCTTTAATCTTTCTGGCATTCTGCATCATACTTCTTTTTCAAGTTTAAGAGTCTCTTAGATCGATTTTCCAGTTTTCCCAGTGTGCATTAATTTCCTATGGTACAGAAATGTTGAGTTAGTAATTTTTTACACACGCTGTCGTCGGCAAGTTGTCTTAGCGGGCAATATGTGTTGATAAATTCGTCGATATCGTTTACGTAAAAATTGTATAAAAGGGGCTTAAACTTGAGCCCTGAGGAAGACCCATGTAAATGAATCGTATTGTCGACAAATCACCATTCCCGAAACTACATGTGTTTCTCAGACAATAGATTATAAAAAAAGTTATTCCAAACTGATAAAAGATCGTGCTGATTCAGCTTCTCACCTAAGATATTTATAGAAACTGAATCGAATGCCCCCTTGATGTCGAGGAAAACTGATGCCATTCGTTCTTTACGAGCAATAATTTCTGTTGCGAGCAACGCAAGACAATCGTCTTGCGTCTCCGGATACATCTCCGGAACTACAAGCTGATAAGGATAAATAATTACATTTCAACAACGTGTTCTATACATGACACAGAAAAATCGAGTACTTCTGGATGTCATATAATTCATCAGTTGCGCAGGTCTGGGCACTTGATGACCAAATCCATTGATTTCGGGTATGTCAAATTTTAGTTACAGGTACCGGAAAAGTGATCGTATTCTCATAATCGGAAATCACTCCATTTTACCAGAAGGAGCTGTCCAGCTGAAACAAAAAACGAATATAAGAAAAGCATCATGACACTAATTAAAACAGCTTTCTGTATATTCCACGTGCGCATGAAGTGATCGAAAGATTATATTAAATTCTTTTATTACCCCTTTTTATAAATATAAAAACCTATTTTAATCCACCTAGTGGTGTAATGATGCCTTTCTCATATTACTCATTACATCATAAATATAATCGTGAAATTCGCAAAAATAACTGTTTATTGAATAGAAATATGATAATTTGTTCGGATCTAATCTCACAAACTCTAAAAACCTGTTTACCCTGTAGTTCCGGAACCGAAAGTAGTATCCACAACAAATTAAGGAATTCCGTATGAAACTGTAAGACTTTTCTTTTGAACCTATAAGTTTGTGAAAATCGATTTGGCCATCTCCAAGAAAAGTAAGTGAGATCCTTTTTGCAGTTTTTGATCACTATTTCCAATTCTTGCGAAACCGGATTCAGATAAACGGAATAGCCGAAGTTGGTTCGTTTACTACCAAAAAATATAACCTACAAATAGGAACAGTTTTGAACGTAGTTAAACCTATACATACTATCTCATGCTCTATTTGGATTAAACCAATCAAACGAAATCTAACAAACGAAACAAACCTGCGTTTCTGTTACTTCTGCATACGAAATAGAACAAAGCACGCATCGTTTGTTTTGTGTTTTCTTCTTCTTTAGGTGTTGTACATGTTGTCACTCTATATGGCGATTTGAAAACTTTGACACTAATCGCCCTGCAACTGCGGAACCGGAAGTCGGATCCGGATGAAATTTCACAGTAGGTTTAAATACAGTATGAACTTTAATTCAAATCAAGATTTGTGAAAATCGGTTCAAGCATCGCAGAGAAATCGAGGTAAATTTAGTTTTAGGAGTTTTTCTTCTCCACTTTCGGTGCTCTCGGAACAGAAAAAGAGGGGACCAGTAGTGCCGAATTAAGTTTTCATGCCTACAAACTAACAAGCTCTGCAAACTAGAAGAATTTATCGGACAGTTTTATGGGATTTGTACCTGTTTTTAACCATCGTTCGTGGAAAAATACTAATAAAATTGGTAATTTTCCACTTATCACTCTTTAGTTCCGAAACCGAAAGTTGGATCCTGATAAAATGTTCCACTTCCAATGTTTTTAGGGTATTATAAGACCTTTAATTTGAATCTTAGTTTGCGAAAATCGGTTGAGTTGTTCCCGAGATAATTGAGTGTAAACTTTTTCTCAAATTTTCACATATTACCATATAACTCCGGAACCGGAAGTCACATTCAAATGAAATTCAATAGCAAGCTATGGGACCATAATACCTTTTATTTGAATCTTAGTTTGTGAAAATCGGTTCAGCCATCTCTGAAAAAAGTGAGTGCATATTGTTGGGAACCGGCCGAATACCTTCCTTCTGGTTTCGATAGCGGCTTGAATATTGGGATGGCCAATTCCAACATCGATTGGTAATCTCGTTAATGCCTTGCAGTATTTCTCCGGACAATCACTCGGGAATAACCATGCATGCATGCATAATAAAAAACTCGCGCTTTACTGACTTAACATTTTTATAAAAAAGAACACAGTTATTTTAGACTTATTTCATACGAGTATAACTACGATTATATTTTATTCTTAATTCTAACAAGTTAAAATGCGTACGGGCCTTGCGCCTTTTCTTGCTAAGGATCCAATTTCGACTGACTCTAGATCGTATTTTGGGCAATCACCAGGCTAGAATCCAGACTCCGATCGTGCAATAGATGGGTTGATGGGATCTCACTCTCTCGTCATTGTTATCATTGTGTTGAAGATGCTAGTAGTGAATGCCAATGATGCTTCACGTTGTATATAACTGAATCAGGTAGTTATAGATGCTGTGCAGATACTGTATCGACTATTCATGGCCAGGGATGTAGTCTGGGGTGATCCTTGTTGTAACCAACATCCTCACCCACCCAGAAATTGACTATTTCTGAAAAGATAAAAAAAACAGAAGCATCCGATTCTATGGGGAGTGGGACGGGAACGGTGATTACACTTCATTTCTCTCTGTCTCCTTAAATTCGTCGATTGGTAGCGGCAGCGTGCACAATTTCTCGACAGGCCGTTTCAACATTCCAGTAGCCGTTTTTAAGGTAACGACTCGTACTACGTTGTCCTCACCAGAGTGTAGCTCCTGTATCCTTCCCATTCTCCATCGCTTTGGAGGTAAATTGTCGTCTTGGATTACGACCAATTTTCCCACTTCTATATGAACTGGCGGTTTCCAGCGTTTCGTTCTAGCCTGAAGTTGGCACAAGTACTCTCGACGCCACCTGCGCCAAAAATCTTGTAATTTACGTTGCATTAGCTGCCATTTATTAAGACGGTTTAACTGAATCCCTTCAAGATTAGGTTCTGGTAGTGCCTGAAGTGAGGCTCCGACAAGGAAATGCGATGGCGTCAAAGGTTCTAAGTCGTTGGGATCATCCGATAGAGGCGTCAACGGTCGAGAATTGAGACATCCCTCTAGCTGCACAAGTAGTGTGGTCAAGTCTTCAGGAGATACGGGATTTTCTCCAACTACCTTTAAAAGGTGTGTTTTTGCGGAACGAACTGCCTCCAAAATGCGGACCGCTGGGTGGAGAAAAATGCCATTGAATACCTTCAGTGGCGCATACCTTGAAGACAGCTTCGCGATGTGTTTTATCCTTCAGCAGCAGTAAAAATTCTCGAAGTTTATTCCTGGCACCGACGAAGTTTGTGCCATTGTCAGAGTATATATCTGAACAGTTCCCCCTTCTTGCGACAAATCGTCGAAGTGCTTAAAGAAAACGATCTGTTGACAAATCCGAAACAAGCTCGAGATGTACGGCCTTGGTACACAGGCAAATGAAAAGCGCAACATAAGCCTTAACGGTTGGACGACGTGGTGCTGGGCGAAGATACACTGGGCCAAAATAATCCACGCCAGTGCGAGAGAATGGATGAGATATCGTGACTCTGGCTGCGGGTAATTCTCCCATAAATTACTGAATCTTGGTTGGTCTGGAACGAAAGCACGTCAGGCATTTGTGTACAATTTGTCTGACGGCATCTCTTCCTCGTAGAGGCCAATAACGCAGTCTGATAGTTGCCAAGAGAAGCTGTGGACCCACATGGAGGAGACGCTCGTGATACTGTTGTAGTAACATGCGGGTAAAAGGATGACGAGGAGGTAAAAGTATGGGATGCTTGGTGTCGTCCCCTTCCTCGGATTTACTCAATCGTCCGCCGACTCTAATGATTCCGTTATCAGTTATAGATGGGTTATACCATCGCAACGGTGATTTCGCGGGTACAGATTTCCCCTTCAGCAGCGCCTTCCATTCATCGACAAAGACTTCCCTTTTGCACTCGCCCAATTAGCGTGTATTCTGCCTCACGCAGCTCCATAGTCGAAAGCGATGAGTCATCTTTTCGGTCGTGTTTGGATTTACGAAGAATTTTCATAAGCCTTAACCAATAAGCAGTTCGTCGAATCATGTCACTGTAAGACGAAAATCTCTTGAAGTAGTACTCATTAAACTCATTCAATGAAGAACCCATATTGGCCACTACGATTCGTCGTTTTTCTTCATCGCCAACTTCGGGTAATATTTCTAGCTGTTTTGTGTACTCTTTCTGGCTATACTCCAACCAAACCGGTCCTTGCCACCAGAATTTGTTTTTCACGATTTCTTCCGGCATGATTCCCCTAGAAATCAAGTCCGCAGGATTTTCAATACCAGGTACGTGTCCCCAAAAACATCCTTCAGTGATGATTTGGATTTTAGCAACTCTGTTGGCCACATATGTGGTAAAGGATGTAGGAGGAGCTTGAATCCACCGTAGAACGCATGTTGAATCTGTCCAGAAATAGGTCTTCCACTTTCTTTTTAAAGAATTCTGGACCTTCTCATACAATTGAGCTGTCAGTAATGCACCGCAGAGTTCCAATCTCGGTATAGTTTGACAATCCAACCGTTGGTTTTCTTCATCTCGAAGCAACCACAAACCTTGCATAAATATTTTTGCCGTGGTAATAGCGGCTCCCAGAAGCCCTAAGGAATCAAATAAGGTAGCAATTATCGATAAAACGACCCGCTTGGAGAGTGTCACTTTTTCTTCCTGCACAGGAATACTAAATTGGAATTTCAGCATATCGAGCCTTGGCAGCCACGTGAGCCCCAAGGTTTTTACGGTAGAGCTTCCTCCAAGTCTCGAATTGCCAACTCTTCCGATGGTATGTTCTCTAGCAATTTGGAACAGTTCAAAGCCCATTTCCTGAGCCTAAAGCCTCCACTTGACATCATTTGATTTAGTTGATGCTGTAATTCAAATGCCGTTTCCACATCATCTGCTCCAGTAATTACGTCATCCATATACGTGTCTTCGCTCACCGCTCGTGCTGCAAGTGGAAAGTTAACCTTCTCCTCCATTGCCAACTGCTTCAGTACTCGGGTAGCTAAAAACGGAGCGGGCTTGGTTCCATATGTTACGGTATTTAGCTCGTAGATTCCAACGTCTTCTTCCGGAGAGGATCGCCAAAGAACGCACTGTAGAGATCGATCTTCAAAGCGAACATTTATCTGGCGAAACATTTTCTTCACATCTGAGACCAGCATTATTTGCCTAGTCCGACAGCGCAAAACTATGGCCCGTAGATCGTCTTGTATTACTGGCCCCACCAGTAACACATCGTTCAGAGATACTCCAGAAGACGTTTTACAGGAGGCGTCGAAAACTACCCGTACCTTTGTAGTAGTACTTGCTTCCTTTACCACCCGGTGGTGCGGTAAATAACACCTTTGAGGCGAGCTATATTGGTTGACCTTTCGCATGTGACCCAATTGGATATATTCATTCATGAATGCCTTATACTGCTCGCGTAAACTGGCATCTCTTGCCAATCTTCGTTCCGTTCCTTGTAAACGCCTAAATGCGATGTCTCTCGACTCACCCAGTCGTAAGAGAGCATCCTTGGTTTTTCGAAGTGCCACAGTATATCGGCCATTTTTCTCGCGTAAAACCGTTTGCTGGAAAATCTGCTCACAACGCCTTTCTTCCAGAGAATAGGGTTTGCTGGATCCGATATCTTCGCTAGCCCAAAACCGTTCTAACAATGAGTCCAACCCATCTGTTGAAGCGACATGGCAATTGATGCGAATAGAATTGCGAGTATTGACTACTCCGCCGCATACCACCCACCCGAATACCGATAAGTTGAGCGTCGGTAGGTTTTCCCCAAGAGAAATTTGTTTGCCAGTTTTGAAGAAATCAAAGAAAGACAAGATTCCAAGCACCATATCCACCTTCTTGGATTCGAAAAACGCAGGATAGGCCAGTTCTACGCCATTTGGAATTTTCCATCCATTGGTTCTGATCGTAGTTGTAGGGAGGTCAACTGTTACCTTGGGGAGTACGAGAAAGTCCAAATCTCGTGAAAACCTTGAAGTCCGTGAGCGCACCATGGCTCGAATGCAGTGGTTAACCTTCGTAGCAGCTTGACCGATTCCAAGAACTGAGATATTCACTTTATCTCGAGTTACTCTTAATCTCTGGCATAGACATTCCGTGATAAAATTGCTCTCCGAACCAGAGTCTAACAGAGCACGTGCTGGATACTGATTGCCTTCGTCGTCTTCCACTATGACTACAGCAGTTGCTAACAGAACTTGGGATGAACATTCATACGACGCATGGTTGGCCAAAATTTCAGTGGCTGCCACGTTAGCCACCTGGGATGGAGTTGTAATCGTTGATTCCTTGTTGGAAGATAATTTAGTCTTAATATCATTCGCTTCATTCATGTCCCTTTCCTTTCGTGGTTTGAAACAGACTAAAGTGTGGTGACGTCCGTTACAGTTCCGGCAGGAGTACTTCGACTGGCATTCCTTGGCTTGATGACCTGCCCGGAAACAATTCCGACAGAGAACATGTAATTTTAACATGGCGTCACGTTCCGACACAGACAGTCGTTGAAACATGTTACATTGGAATAGAGGATGATTGGAAGAACAGGCCACACAACGTCTCCCAGGCGCTTGTGCTGAATTTGAGCTAGTTCTCGTTGCTAATAGCTTCTGTTTGAACGGTAGATGAACACTCTTACTGTCCGCAGGCTTAAGAGGTAGCGAATCTGATACACGGATACGACGATGAAGAAACTCGGTGAGATCAGCCAAATTGTCTTGTTCCCTTGTAGACGAGAACTCTTCCCATCCTCGGCGTGTTACTGGGTCGAGTCGCGCTGTAAGCATGTTCACGAGCAGGAGGTCCTTGTAATCGGCTGGCTGAACTATCTGATCGAGAGTTTGTACGACACGTTCGAAACTTTCCAAAAGAGATTGCAATTCACTAACTGATTCCTTGCCAAGTGTTGGAAGCAATGAAGCGCTTTTTAAGTTGCTTGCTGTTATTGTACCGTTTCAATAGCATCTCCCATGCTACTAAGTAATTAGCCTTCATGATCTTCAATGGATCAATAATACTTTTCGGTTCTCCTTGAAGACACCCGTTTAAATAGTGGAACTTCTCCACTTCTGGAAGATCCGATTTCCAATGTATGAGTGAAGTGTACAAGTCACGAAAGCTCAACCATTCGTCTATATCTCCGTTGAAAGTCTGCAGTTTGATTTGAGGAAGACGAACATTATCTAGAGTGCCATGTACCGTTGTGTCATTTCCTCGCAAAGATTGCTCCAACACGGATGATTCTTCCCTCTCCTTAAGTTTATCCATAAGGAAGGACTTGTCCTCGTAATAACGGTTGTTGAATTCTCGCCTTTCCTTGTCATAAGCCTCATCTTCTGCTGTAAAATCGTCATGGGATTTAATCTCAATCAACGTCTCACTGAACCTTTCCCACAATTCTTCTAGCTTCTCCAATCGCACAGTTACTTGAGATGCGGTCGAATCTTCCTTAAAGTCTTCGATAAAATTCCATATATCCAGTAGTGATGTCTGGCTATCCTTCAATTTAGTAGTTAAATTCTTCAATGACGGTGACTTTTTCGCTGATGATGCAGCTGGTGGCATGTTGATAGGATCTCACAGTGCAGAGACAATAAAATGAGAAGGAGTATTGTGTAATTTTCTGCGTACTACCCTAGCCAGACTGGCATATACTGTAGAGTTCACTGACCTGACGAAACAGGCGAATACGCCCTAGACAATAATTCCAGGAGTAACCCAAGAATTGAACAGCACGAAAATTGTGACCTCAACCAATGACGTCTTCAGAAGACTATCCAAGTCTATATGCAATACCTTTTAACTTCAGTATACCCTTGCGGGTCATCAGGGCTCACACGTGTAACGAAGGAATCGAAGAGGATAT
Organism: Malaya genurostris; assembly: GCF_030247185.1. NCBI lineage: Eukaryota > Metazoa > Arthropoda > Insecta > Diptera > Culicidae > Malaya > Malaya genurostris. Next base: position 171,677,599 of record NC_080571.1, read on the forward strand.
AAATTTTATCAAAAGTGTATTTTCTGTACGCCTAGATTCGGCGACATATACCATCTATTCACTAACCTGAGCAACAGTTTTTTGGCGCTGCCTCTTCTCTTCACTCGTCGGATGAAAATCTCTCAAACGACACCATTGTGGCTCGAGTACTCCGGAAATGTTGAGAAATAAGCGTTGTTATCGTACAGTGCGAGCTGATCTCCACTTCATGCAGTTACTTCTGAGCAACAAAGTTCGGCGCGAGTCAGTGATCGTCCTACGACATCGACTAGACATCCAAATTGGATACTGGGAACTCCAGGAAGCAGGAGAACCCAAACTCGTTCCAAAGCAGTCACAATTGCAAAAGATTCGGTGTTAGTATTGTACGTTGAATGCCAGCTTCGGCTGGACATATATAGGTGTTCAACTAACCTCAGAAAAATTACTTGGCGCAAGATGTCCAAGCCAAGTGGCGTCAGTCTGAACTGCTATGGCGAAAGTGCCTTTTGTTTCTCCTGAGCAATGGCAGCGGAAAAAGGTGACCTCCACCTTTCGACCTCAATCGCAATGGCGTCGATGAGCGTCGCAAGCATGCAAGCGTCGACCCAATGTCGACAGTTTTAATAATTCCTTTGATCCTATTGCTGTCCTATCCGGTTCGAAGGACCATAATGTTGGGAACCGGCCGAATACCTTCCTTCTGGTTTCGATAGCGGCTTGAATATTGGGATGGCAAATTCCAACATCGATTGGTAATCTCGTTAATGCCTTGCAGTATTTCTCCGGACAATCACTCGGGAATAACCATGCATGCATGCATAATAAAAAACTCGCGCTTTACTGACTTAACATTTTTATAAAAAAGAACACAGTTATTTTAGACTTATTTCATACGAGTATAACTACGATTATATTTTATTCTTAATTCTAACAAGTTAAAATGCGTACGGGCCTTGCGCCCTTTCTTGCTAAGGATCCAATTTCGACTGACTCTAGATCGTATTTTGGGCAATCACCAGGCTAGAATCCAGACTCCGATCGTGCAATAGATGGGTTGATGGGATCTCACTCTCTCGTCATTGTTATCATTGTGTTGAAGATGCTAGTAGTAAATGCCAATGATGCTTCACGTTGTATATAACTGAATCAGGTAGTTATAGATGCTGTGCAGGTACTGTATCGACTATTGATGGCCAGGGATGTAGTCTGGGGTGATCCTTGTTGTAACGAACACATATTTTTTTCACTTTTTTGGTACATGTCATCCTATATATCCGGAACCGGAAGTTGGATCGGAATGAAATGCAATGGCAAGCTATGGGACTATGAGACCTTCCATTTGAATCTTTGTATGTGAAAATCGGTTCAGCCATCTCTGAGAAAAGTGAGTGCATATTTTTGTTACATACACACACACACACACACACACACACACACACACACAGACATTTGCTCAGTTCGTCGAGCTGAGTCGAATGGTATATGACATTCGGCCCTCCGGGCCTCGGTTAAAAAGTCGATTTTCACAGTGATTGCATAGCCTTTCTATATGAGAAAGGCAAAAATAAGTATAGAATTCGCTCGAACCTAAAAATTTTCCTAGGTCCACAGATCACTGAATGAGTGGACCGATTTTTATCAAATTAGTCGCAAATGAAAGGTCTTCCCATCACTTTGAACGCTATTGAATGGTTTTGAGATTGGATGTTTACTTTTTGAATTATGCGAAGTTTTATGACAATATCTGTTATAATAGACTTTAAGAACAGAATATGTTTTTAGACTTCGATTTCGCACGGTAATAGCCATAGATTGTTAAAATCCGTTCATTTTTAACGGAGTTTTGTGTTTCTAAGCACCTAAAAGACTATGCACAGCAAACTTTTTCATGACGTTTGGGTTCGTTATTGGCAACATAGTCATTCGAACATGACATCTTAAGTAACCACAACGCATTATATACCTACATTAATTCCACCTTATATAACTTCAGTGCGACTCTCTATAAATGCCAAAAAACATTAAGAACTTTTATAATTTCGATTTCGTCTAACAGTCAAATTTCCGTATTTCCGTGACGTGACGTTTTGCTAAGTCCCTCCTCACCCCCTTGTCTAAATATTTGAAACACCCCCCCCCCCCCCCTCACCATATCATTTAAGCGTGACGTAATTTTTGCATAACGCCTTAGTTGTTATTTATAATTATTTATTGTACGCTTCACATTGCAGAGAAGATGACATAACTACGGTTTCACGAAAAAGTCGCTCGAAAGATGACGAATCGTTCGCCTATCAAACGGATGAAGAATCATTATGTAGTTCCATTATGATGTTTTTTGTGGCACATGAGCTCCTTGGAAGGTATAAAACAATTGGTAAATGTATAATTATTACCGAAACAGATTTCATTTCTCACTGCGCAGACGGCAATGGTGTTCCAAAGAGAACAGCCGAATTCTCTTCATGATGCTCGATGTTATTGGTCCTAAACTGAGAGCACCTTTATTAGAACCATATCGTGAAATCATTAATGAATGTTTAGAGCAAACAACATATTGTCTCTACGGATATCCGCCGAAGAAAGGTAGAATGCGTCATGTTCAAGACCACGAAGCGATACAAGAATCCTTATCTTATGAGAAAGCAATTCAACTGTTTGATATCTACCGACCCGATGTGTTACCAGAATTTAATTCATACAAGTAAGCGTCTCTAGATTCGTTGCAAACCAATAAATTTTAATGTGTTTTATCATTCTAGAATCGATTCAATATCAGCAGATGCGGAAGTAATGTTTCAACATATCTTGTCAATACTGTCAGACAAATTTGATATCGCGAAACAAACAACTCCTATGATGAACTTTATCAATGACGCTGATCATACATTACCACCAGTTTATAACAATGAGATTTTGAGCTTAAAAATCAAACCCATTTTTTATCTCCTTGCTGACTTCTATTTCAAAAATAGGGACTTTTCCAAGGCTATTAATTATTATGTTATGGATTTGACTATTGAACCAAGACGGTTTGACTCGTGGGCTGGAATATCTTTATCGAAAGCTAGTAAATGCGAAACAATGCTGAATTCAACTGAAGTTTTGAGGTAAATCTATAATATTTTAAAAAGTGTAATATTATCTTCAAATTTAATTTAAATTAGTATGCCGACAGTTTCATACTGACGTGGCAATAAAACTTATTATGAGTGCATGGAAGGGTCTACCAGTACTTTAATTGTATTTTAACTTTTTAAATAAAAACGAAAATCCTATTAAATTTTTAATAAGACAATGTGTATCATAATAAATCATTCATACAAGCTTCCAATCAAATGACTATTAATTATGCTACCTTTACGTAGTCACAATACTAAGGTAATCAAATCAAATTTCTTAGACATGTTTACGATAAACCGGTGAATATTTTATTGGCCGAGTTCCTGCGGGTGGGGTCAAACACTTTTGAAAAATCATTTATTTTTTCTTTGTATTTTATTGTAGTGAGTTTCAAGAATGTTTTGTCAAATTTCCAAGCCTATTGGAACAAAACTCTAAAAAGTTATGGGCCTTTATCTTTTATTATCTAATACTGGAAAAAGGTAAGAGCTTGGTACACAGGCTCAGAATTATTCGATTGACTTGAAAATTACACGAAACATTTTTGAAATGTTAAATTTAGCAAAATACAAAGAAAAAATATGATTTTTCGAAAGTGTTAGACCATATTCACCCCCTAGAAAAAAAATTATTCCCTTTTTATAGACAGTAAGCATCATCGTCTATCGTCTATTTTGCACACTCTTTCTACATATTTATACAAATTCAACAAGTTATTTTAGTTGACTCTATGTAAAAACTCTCCCCCCTTTCCCCGAAATGCCCCACCTTATATCTCCCAGCCACCCCCAAACCCCTACCCCAATCTGATACATACCCGGTGAACGACCATTATTAGGTTAAAACCGGGGGTAAATAAACGATATAATAATAATAATAAGTTATTTTAGTGGCAAAACTGATTAACGGTGATTTGGACTCGTCGCAGATTTTTTTTGTATATATCGTTCATTTATACCCGGCGTCACAGATTCTGTCTACTTGAAAAAATGCTCCATGCTTCACAATGATCACTGCGCTTCACCTGTTTTCTGCAGCCGAGATTTCATCGAACGATATTCGGGTATTACGAACCGATAACATTTTCCTTGAAGGTATTTGGCACTGTTGAACATCTCTTCGATTTTGGTGAGCCATCTCACAAGTTTGTACAGAAAGTACTGCGATCATTTTGTTATCAGATAAATATATTTAATAATGATTAAATTAATGAAAAAATAATAACATGAATAAATACACAAATAAATAAAAAAATAAATAAATAAATAAATAAATACATAAATGAAAAAATAAATATATAAATAAATTTTTAAATTAAGAAATAAATAAATTAATGATAATATTTTTTTTGTATATTTAGAACCTTTTATAACTTTGTCATTAAGGTCCGTCACAAAAAAATGTATTTACATTTCATTTTCATTCATATGTTATCGTACAAGTCAACTTCTTTGAAAAAGTTCAACACTTTCCTACCTCTTTCCGAGTCGTCTGCGGGGGCTTCTCTCATGTTAGCCGGAAATCCTGTTCGTGTTTGTACATCGCATTGCATCACGAATTTGCATCGGTTCTCTCGAGTAAGTATCCATGTGTGAAAGCAGTGTGTCTTATGCAAAGTCTACACAGTTTCACGCTTTTCTTCCTATTTTCGCCTATTGCCTCTTTGAAAAGCATGATGGTGTTTTTTATTTCCCGTAATTTTCTGTTACGTTCAAAATCCCAGCTACGCTGCCACCTTAAATATATGCAATTCTTCATAACTGTTTTGAGGTCATTGACGTCCAGTTTGTCATGATCCATTTGCGCTGCTTTAAGTGCTTTCTTGGCCTCTAGATCTACTTGTTCATTGCCAGTGATACCGAAGTGGCTTGGTACCCAACAAACAACCACTTCTGTACCTTTTTGTTTTGCTTGGATATACGAACTTCCGACGCTATCTTTCCATTTGCTAAGTGTTTTCCATTTTTCGAAAGAGCTTATTACGCTCATTGAATCGGTACATATTACGAACGCCCTGTATGTTTCCTACTTGCAACCCATGCTAATGCATCTTTTACTGCCAGACTTTCTGCCGTGTAGATGCTATTCATACTATGTATTCGTTTTCTAATAGTTCAATCATCCGAGATTACGCTGTATCCACACATTTCGTTCATTGTGTAGATGTAGCTGTGGATACGGTATCTTGTGTTTCTCAGCTTGCTGAACATCGTACGTAATTCGTCAGGACGAGCTCCTTGCTGCAGGCGTCTAAAAAGTTCTTTGTCCGTGGGTATCCTCGGTCTCTGCCAGGGTGCTGGGATATGTAAACATTGTTAGCGTGGGTAATGTGATTTTGAGATTTTGTAAGACGTTTTCCCCTCCCGTCTTGACGAGTTTTATTTCTTAACTGCGCATGGTGCATCTCCCGGGAGTTTTCCAATATCCTGTGTTTCTTTGCTTAGGGTGACATTTTCGCCAGAGGTATCGTTGTTGTTGTGAGTCTCGTAGTTATGTGCCTCTGAGCTTGTTGCGCTACGTGTTGCAAATACTGAAGTTCTCTAGGAGTGTTCATATACTTGGAATTCCTGCTTCTGCTTGCAGACTTCGAATCGGGCTCGTGCGGGGTGCACCTGTTAACATTCTTAGACCAGTGTTGTGTATTGATTATAACCTTTTTAGTGAAGCTTCGCTCATTCCAGATATAACCGGGGCAGCATATAGTAGCTTCTCGAGGACTGTTGATCGGTACAGTTTCGTTAGAGTGCATCTATCTCCTCCCCAGTTTCTTCAGGTGTGCTACGTAGAAATTGAATTCTTTGCTGGCAGCTCGCTCTTATTTATTTTGCATTTTTTTTAAATTGTAAACATTCATCAAATATCACACCTAAGCATCTGTGGCTATTTTCTCGTGGGATGATTGTGCCGTTGAGTTGGAGTGTGTTTGGGTGACGTGGTTTACGGAAACGAGATTTTCTGAAGATCACACTTACACTTTTGTCGGCGGATATTTTGAATCCGGTCTCTCTTTGCCAGTCTTCTATCGCTTTTAGTGCATTTTGTAGTTGGGACTAAGGCACTTCACGTTGAAGGGAAGATGTTGCGTGATTGTATCTATCGCGATTAGGAACATGGTTACACTCAGAACTGATCCTTGACGAAGTCCTGTTTCCATGGTTTTTGCGTTAGATAGGTAGCCATTCACAAGGACTCTGAAGGATCTCACTCTAAGCATTTTTTCCAAAAAAAATAAAGCATCTCACCTCCAATTCGATGATCGATTAGTCTCTGAAGGATTAACCTTCTCCAGGTGGTGTCATATGCTTTCATGACAACTAGAAATACAGCATGTGTATAGTGGTTTTTGGACATACCATGCCATATTTCTTCCTCGATTGTCGCAAGATGGTGAACTGTGGTTCTTTCTTTCCGCAATGCGTACTCAGCATGTTTCTTGTTTCGAGCATGTTTCTAGTTGCGAGCAAATGGATTATCCGGTTGTTTACCATTCGTTCGAAGACCTTTCCTAGGCAGCTATTGAGGTATATGGTAGTAGTTTCGTGGGTTAGAGCGTTCGCCTTTACCTTTGTAGATTGGTATTACTCAAGGATGGCTTTTTTCGTATCAAAGAACGTTCACTGGCAACTCTTCAACGATTGAATCAGTACCAAAGAGTTGGAAATCATCGCAACAACAAAAACCATGGCTCATTTAACATAGAATCGACACCAGTGCGAGAGCGAATTTCTCTCGATGACATTTCTGAGAATCAAAGGTTAGCACACTGCTGTGGGGATCTTCTCTGAAGCAACAAACGGTCGCTTATTCTCGTTTCGCGATCCGATTCTGTACAGGCAGTTGATAATTGCTATAGAATCATTTTACTATTGCCGCTTATTCTAACTATGTGCATATAATCTTTGTATAAGTTGTGTCTATGAAAATGTATGTGAATGCTCCACACAAGGGTTTTGAAATATTGCAACCTAGTATGAGAATCATCAAGTTGAATCATCGATTCGATTTTCTGCGATAATTGTCAACTTGCGATTCTCTCTTGAGAAATTTTACACAGCAACGATCATTATCAGACAGTAATTTTTTTCAGGGCCGTGAAATACTCAGAGTATGAAGTGGAACGAAGGAATGTAGAAAAATTCTCTCGCGGTTCATGCATTGAGAGACTCGAGTTCTTGTATCATCTTCTACCGGATTGAAAATGTTGTATACAATATAGATAGCAATATAGCAGCTTCTGTCAAATTTTCGGCAATCGCCAACACTGGTATTACTATTGATATTGTCCAATCTTCAGGGTAGGTTGATTCGAACCATAATCGGTTGTACGCTTCAAGGAGTTGTGTTTTGCAATCTCACGGTAAATGACTGATCATTGCGTAGTGGATGTCGTCAGGGCCAGGTGATGACCCACGCAGTCCTTCCAATGCTTCTTCCAAATCGTTCATTCTGTATGCTTGGTTGTATTTTGCTTCGATTTGGTTATGTATGCTTAGGGGTATTGCCTCGACTTGCCTTTTTCTTTCTTGGAACTCGACATTGTACGATGCGTTGCTCGATATCTTTTCGAATGCGTTTCCCAAAATTTCGGCGATTGCTATATCAGTGGTAGCTATTTCGCCGTTGTGTTTGATTGCACTAATAAGGACGCTTCTTCTTTTGCCTTGTTGCCTTGAGTGTTTTCGCGTTAAAACTGTTGGCCAGTTTTTCCCAGCTATCTTTCTTTGCATTGGTTACTGCCTCTCTAACAGATGTTCTAGCCAGGCGATACGCTTCAGTTAGGTTGTCTTTTTCACCGGTTTGCTCCTTACAGGATTTTAATTTTCGTAAGGCTTTTATCCTTGCTTTTGTCGTGAATACGACTTACTTTACTATGGGGCGCCTTTTCAAAATTTCTCCCTTTGAGAGAGTGATAAGTTTTTGATCGTGAATATCTCCTGTTGTATCTAATGAATCAACATAATTCTTGCGACATGCCATCGGAAATATGATCACAATTTTATGATAAAATTTTCAGTTGTGTGACATAATCTCAAATAGTTCAAAATAAAACTTTTCTGAAATGTTTGGTATAAACGAGTGTCAAAGAGGATAATTCATAAGGCGCGTTTGCCTTTTTCGTATTTTTAAAGCTCATAGCTCATTGATCCGTAGAAGGATTTATATAATCTAACTACCAATAGAATCAACAACAACATTGAAGTTTTTCAATAGTACACTATTGAAAAACCTATTTGATTCAACCCATGACAGCACCAGCCAATCAAACCGCGAGATGTCTGCATCTATACAAGAGCATCCATATAAAAGTTGAGTGGTTCATTTTTCCTACCATTTGCTGAGCAACTGTTCCATAAATAAGACACACGAGAGCAACATCGAGGACCTGTCGTCTCACTGTTTCCCGTTCTGCGGACAGGAAAGAAATTTTAGCAAAGGGGCTGTCCGTACACCGCTGCCAGTAGCAGGTATAAAATGAAATGTGATGTGAGAAATAGCGTCATTTAAGTTAAAGCAGCTACTCTGAACGTACGAGACACCGTCAGCACGATGGCACCGAAAACCGGTAGAAAGGCAGCCAAAAAGTCCAGCATAGCCCATTCAAAGCACTTTTCAGTGCTAAAGATCATCATAAAGAACTAGTTGAATTTTGTCGCTTTCCTACCATTTTCCGAGCAACTGTTGCCGAAACAAGACACACACGAGAAGTTTAAATAATTTGCACCGTCACTAACACATTCAATTACGAACGGCAATGCGAAAGTTGAAATGATGGTGTTGAACATATCTTTATACTAGTACACAAATATGCCGTGCGAAACAGAGTTGCCACGTATACAGATCAATATGTATTTTTGTCGTGAATTCTTTAGTATTCGGCCGAAAACAAAAATGAACAAATTGTTAGAATAGAAGTTTCCACTTGATTTGCGCATTCTACTTTCCAGGCGTGCCAGAACTGGCTAAACTTAAAGCAATCTTAAATATTTCTTTATCACAGTGATGTGGTCGTCCTGAAAAGGACGGGGTTTTCAACTCCTCGTCGTTACGAATGACCAGCTGCAGATGGCGAGGGATGATTTTCGTTTTCTTGTTGTCACGGGCAGCGTTACCGGCTAATTTGGCAGCCAAGTACTCCATCACTGCCGCCAGATAGACCGGTGCACCGGTACCGACACGCTCGGCGTAGTTCCCCTTCCGGAGCAAACGATGGATTCTGCCCCCAACTGGGAACTGCAGACCAGCACGGTTTGAGTGGGACTTTGCCTTTCCCTTAACTGTTCTTCCTGTGTGCGTGTTTCTGCGTAAAAATTCCACAAGATGCTGTTAACAGCTAGACAGCCAATTAAGTATTACTGGCTACCGCTCTACTAACTTTCTTTTTTATATCGTCTCACTGTTTCCCGTTCTGCGAAGAGGAAAGGAATTTTAGCAAAGGGGCTGTCCGTACAACGCTGCCAGTAGCAGGTATAAAATGAAATGTAATGTGAGAAATAGCGTGATTCGTTATATAACACTCGATGTGGATAGACGAATAACCTAGTACGACTAATTTCGATTTTGTTTTATCTTTTATTATCCATGGCTTGCATAGCTGTCTACCTATCCAAGCCATGGGTAAAACGCGCCATAGATCCGAGAATGATCCAAAGGATGTTAAGCGTCTGAAGCCAAGTGGTGTACAGGTAAACGACCGTTTGCTGAGTAACAACCAATACGCTGATCTGCCATTTGATGTCGAAGAGGAACTGCAGAAGAAGGAAAAAATGCCGCCTTTCTACCTGAAGGGCTTCCCACCAACTCTACGCTCGGATTTCAACACGCTGATCAACAAAGGACTACAGGCAAAAATCCGTTTCTGTACTGAAGGCTACAAAATAACTGTTCCGGCTTTGAATCACTACAAAGCAGTGGAATTGTAACTGAAGCAGACAAAAGCGGAATACTTCACACACGATATTGCCGCCAACAAACCTATGAAGGTTGTACTTCGAGGACTACCCGACATGATGGAAGCCGAATTAAAGCAGGCACTGTCGGAGGCTGGACTAAAGTCTGTAATTGTGTTTAAAATGAAACGACATAAAACGGACAAAAAGTTTAGAGATTAACTGTACCTGGTTCATCTGGAGAAGGGCTCCATCACCATGAGTCAACTGAAAACGATAAAATCGTGATTCCACATAATCATCGAATGTCAAAAGTATGAAGCGGTACATCGGGATGTCACACAGTGCACGAACTGTTTGAACTACGGTCATGGAGCGAGGAATTGCCGCACGAAAAGTCTGTGCAGGAAATGTGCCGAATCACACAATACCAACGATTGTCTACTAGATGACATCGCTGTAAAATGTGTGCACTGTGATGGCGACCATCCATCTACTAGCAAATCGTGTCCCAAACGTGCTGAGTTCACAAAAATTCGACAACAGGCTTCCCGTAAACAATCAACGCACAAGAATGTTCCACAGAAGGATGAAGTTAATTTCCTACCCAAGGCTCCCACCGAAGAGGGATATTTCAAATTTGCCGCCACTTCCTCACAGCAATCCAAAAGATTCAGCCGCTAGTTCACAAAAAGATTCTTCTTCCAAAATCTTTTCTTTGTGGGGCAATAATCAACCTCAAGCAAAGGATAACTCTGGTGACTTATTCTCTGCTGAACAGCTGATCGTCATTTTTGTAACAATGACAACAAAACTACGAAACTGCAGAACGCGGTTAGATCAAATCAACGCCTTAGGCACATTCATCATCGGATATGCAATATAATGAGCTGGTTGTAGTAAATTGGAATGCTTGCTCACTCAGGAGAAAAACTGCAGAATTATCCGACTTTTTTCAAGAGAAAAATGCCGATATTGCTATTTTAACAGAAACTCATCTGGAATTTCATTTTTAATTCCAATTACAGGATTCACAGGCTCGACAGGAAAACTACCAGAGGAGGGGGAGTTGCCATTGCCATTAAACGATCCATTCAGCACAGGCTTCTGTCAGCCTTTAAATTGCAACCTATAAAAGCCATCGGAATTGAGATTACAACGACGATGGGACCTATCATCATCATTGCAGCGTACTGCCCCCAAACAAACAAATCTTCGAGATGGTACGTGTGCATCATTGAAGCGAGATCTGGCAATGCTCACTCGACGACAGAACAAATTCATCATTGCTGGAGACCTGAACGCACGGCATGAGCTGTGGGGAAACAAAAGACAGAATCGAAACGGATTTGTACTTGCCGAAGATTACGAAGCTGGACAGTACAACGTTCTCGCTCCGGATCAAAGAACGCGACTTTCCAGATCGGGAGTTCATTCCATTTTGGATATATTCATCAGCAACATCGCCATAGACAGCTCTCCAGTTGTCTTCAACGAGCTCTCTTCCGACCGCTTTCCAGTAATATCCTAGATAAGAAGACTTCTTATAACAACTTAACTAGGATAATCCAGGAAAGGATATCTGAGCTTCGCAAAAGGAACTTCCAGCAAAAGCTTCGAGAAATTCTCCCACATTCAAAGCCCTTCTGGTCCTTAACGAAGGTGCTTAAGAAAAAACCGAAGCTTATTCCTCCTCTTATGTCACCCCAGGATGCAGCTGAAGGAATACCTTTAATCACACCAGTAGAGAAAGCAAATGCGCTAGGCCAGCAGTTTGTGTGTTCTCACAATTTAGGACTCAATATTGTTAGTCCACATAAAAGAGCCGTTGCTGATAGCGTAGCTGAGGTGGGATGTCTGATGTAAAAATGTTGTATAGGATGGGACCTAGGATGGTTCCTTGGGGTACACCAGCAGGAAAGGTAAATCTTTCTGAAAGTGAATTATTCAGAGCAACCTGGAATGATCTATCTGCAAGATAATTTTCGATAATTTTAATAAGATACATGGGAAAATTATACCGATGCAGTTTAAACACCAGGCCATCGTGCCACACATTATCGAATGCCTTTCCAATATCTAATATTGCCATGGCAGTCGTTTTGGACACTGATTTGTTTTGCTGGATGACGTTGTTAACCCTTGTGAGTTGGTGGATGGTGGATCTTCCTTTCCGGAACCCAAACTGTTCTTCTAGTAATATATCCTGTTCATCTGCGAAAGCAAGAATTCGCCTTTGTATTGACTTTTCAAACAGCTTGGATAGGGCAGAGAGTAAGTTGATGGGCCGATAGCTCTTGGAAACGGAAGGATCTTTCCCCGGTTTCAAAACTGGGATAACTTTAGCTAACTTCCACTTTGAAGGGAAGTAACCAAGCTCCCAGCACCTAATCAAAATTTTAGCTTAGAAGACAAATGAGCGAATACTCAAATGTTTCAGCTCAATGTTGAATGTGTTGTCGAAACCGGGGGCCTTCATATTTTTGGATTTTTTCACAATAGCCATCAGCTCATTCGCAGTGACTCTACTTTCCTCAGGAACCAAGCTGTCTGATTGGTCAACCTCAGCTACGCTATTATCAACGGCTTTTTTATGTGGACTAACAATATTGAGTCCTAAATTGTGAGAGCACACAAACTGCTGGCCTAGCGCATTTGCTTTCTCTACTGGTGTGATTAAAGGTATTCGTTCAGCTGTATCCTGGGGTGACATGAGAGGAGGAATCGGCTTCGGTTTTTTTCATAAGCACCTTTGTTAAGGACCAGAAGGGCTTTGAATGTGGGAGAATTTCTCGATGCTTTTGCTGGAAGTTCCTTTTGCGAAGCTCAGATATCTTTTCCTGGATTATCCTAGTTAAGTTGTTATAAGAAGTCTTCTTATCTAGGATGCCAGTTCGTTGATACTGCCTCCTGTAGATATTTCGAAGTCGGATGAGTTTTTTGGTGACACTGTCAATTTGAAGAGAGGAACTCGGCATATGTTGTACTGGAACCGTCCTATCACGAGCGACTGTGATTGAATGCTGGAAGGAAGATGGGGCCGCATCGATTTCCATCGGGGAATCTAGTGGCAAATTGATATTAATAAGTTGGTCGGCGATTTGTTGGAATTGGACCCAGTCGGTGCGATAATAGTTTCTACGAGGTTGAATAGGCTCTGTTTCTGGTGAAGATCCCAACGTCAATATTACTGGAAAGTGGTCGGAAGAAAGCTCATTGAAGACAACTGGAGAGCTGTCTATGGCGATGTTGCTGATGAATATATCCAAAATGGAATGAACTCCCGATCTGGAAAGTCGCGTTCTTTGATCCGGAGCGAGAACGTTGTACTGTCCAGCTTCGTAATTTTCGGCAAGTACAAATCCGTTTCGATTCTGTCTTTTGTTTCCCCACAGCTCATGCCGTGCGTTCAGGTCTCCAGCAATGATGAATTTGTTCTGTCGTCGAGTGAGCATTGCCAGATCTCGCTTCAATGATGCACACGTACCATCTCGAAGATTTGTTTGTTTGGGGCAGTACGCTGCAATGATGATGATAGGTCCCATCGTCGTTGCAATCTCAATTCCGATGGCTTTTATAAGTTGCAATTTAAAGGCTGACAGAAGCCTGTGCTGAATGGATCGTTTAATGGCAATGGCAACTCCCCCTCCTCTGGTAGTTGTCCTGTCGAGCCTGTGAATCCTGTAATTGGAAAAAAGCGAAGCGTCATTTTAGTTAAAGCAGCTACTCTGAACGCACGATACACCGTCAGCACGGTGACACCGAAAACCGGTAGAAAGACAGCCAAAAAGTCCAGCAAGGCCCACTCAATCTGTATTTTAGTTATACATATACACATACATATATATATATATATATATATATATATATATATATATATATATATATATATATATATATATATATATATATATATATATATATATATATATATATATATATATATATATATATATATATATATATATATATATATATATATATATATATATATATATATGTCAGGTGTACAACTTACCGCCGTTTTCCGATAGGTGGCTGTACCGGCTGAGACTGGTCAACATACGTAGATGATAATGCCTTTAAAGTGAGTGTGTACAGTGCCTAACAAATTGTCATCGACGTTTCTGTGACAGCTGTTCTTGTTTTCGTATTATTGACGCTCGAAAATGTCTGTTTATGTGCCCAACTCTCGCCATTTGCGGGAAGTTTCTTTTCTGTTACAATTTGAAAAAAATGCAGTTGAAGCGCTTCGAATACTATCAAAAACTTACGGTGATGCTGCTCTGAGTAAAAGAACGTTTTAAAAATGGCGATTTCGATGTCGACAACAAACATGGTGGTGGAAGAGAAAAAACCTTCGAAGATCAAGGATCAGCTCGGTGCGATTATATATATATATATATATATATATATATATATATATATATATATATATATATATATATATATATATATATATATATATATATATATATATATATATATATATCTATATATATATATATATATATATATATATATATATATATATATATCTATATATATATATATATATATATATATATATATATATATATATATATATATATATATATATATATATATATATATATAATACAGATTAATCTGTATTGTTATTATTATTATCATTATTAGTATTAAAATTACTCTTGCATACCGAAGATCGTCGATACATTTCAGACCAGGCCATTGCAATTGTCTCGTACTCAAATTTCGAGAAGAATCTGATATCTTCGAACTTCATAGCTTCAATAAAAATAAACTACAGCATATTAAAAAGGAACTGTTTCAAGTTTGGAATATATAGTTGTAGAATAGTAGCTGTTTAATGTAACTAATCTGTACTTTAATGTAAGTGCATCGCTTCAAACTCTATTAGTGAGAAAGGAGAAAGCTTGCACAATTCATACAATCAATCAACTAACTGATATTCGGAAAAGTGATGGGAGCGTGTCAGTTTTTTCGTATTCACGACATCCAGTTATTTTTCTGACATTACCCACCCGCCTTTTTATCTTTCGAGCTAGTTCCACTAGTGCCCGCTCTTTTTCTGGACATATCCTTTCGTTTTTGCTATTGTTGCTTGGGTCGTATTTAAAATTTGTTGTGTGATTTCTTGAATTTGATCTACAGCTTCAGTTTTTGTTTCGAACTTTATCACGGATTGGTACGTTCTCCAATCGGCCTCCTCTATTTTCCACTTGGCTCTTGTTTTCTGTTTCGGTAGCGCTCCGGGGAATCATTGGTATGAGATCACTGCCGCGAGTATATTCACTTATTGTCAATTTGAGCAGCCCCGCTGGTTTCGTTGAGCAGCATGCAACATCTATGCACGGAAGATTACCTGTGGCATTGTTGACATGGGATTTCTCTTCGGAATTCAGCACTCTCAATTCTATGCTTTCAATGAGGTCTGCGATAAGTTGTCCACGTGGACTGATGCTAGTAGAACCCCATAAAGGATGGTGTGCGTTCAAGTCACCAACTAGTGGAAAGGTATTTCCGGCCTGTTTCAGCAGTTTCGTTAATGTCGTCGTAAGTTAAATCATCGCTCGGCGGGAGATAGATGTTTATTATGTTCGTGTTCAAAGGTGGGCCTACTTCGATGATCATGGCGTCGAGATGTGTTTCTATGTTGATTAGTTCACTGTCGATACCAGATGTTATTGCAGTTAGTATACCTCCTGCAGCTCGTCTACCTCCTTCTCGATTACGGTGATATACTGTATAGCCATTTACTTTAGGTGCGTCGCGTGGGGCACACATGCTCTCTTTCAGGCATATAATCACAGAATCCTTTTCTTTTATGATTATCTTCAGTTCGGCTTTACCTGTCCTCAGATCCTGAATTTTACACGAAATTATCTGCGGCGAATGGCTTGCTGTTTTAGTAGCTGTTCCGTTTCTGTTGGCAGAATGTTCGTGTAGCTGTCGGAGCACAGGTTGAGGTATTACGTCCTCGCTCCCGTTCACTGGATCATTCTCTCCTACTAGGAGGAGTGGGGAGGCTACTTTCTCTTCACTCTGCCCCAACCAACGTTCTTCTTGATACAGGTATTGCTTCGTGTGTTGCTCTACTTTCATTTGGTTAAACTCGGTCAGCATGGATCGCATTTTTCTGAGTTCGGCTCGGAGTTTTTTTATTTCAGTATCCCTTCCGTTTTCCTTTGCTGCGTTGTTTAGTTTATCTATTTCTTCCTTCAGGTTTCGGATTTCGTCATCCTTCGTTATGCTATCAAGTCTTTCTTGAGCATTGCATACTGCTGCGTATGTATTGTCTCCGTGTTGTTGGCACGTCTATTGCGTCTCTGCAGCTTAGCACACATCGAACTCGGTTCAAGGTGGGATGTGACTCGACAACAACCTTTGTTCCATCGATCAACTCGTTCATTTGCAACAGTTTTTTCGCCTGTTCAACGCTTCTTGTTTTCAGAACGTACTTTTTTACCGCGTTCCTCTGTATGTGCTGCCTCGATTCTGCCTCCACAAATGTTTTCAATCGTTTTACCGATAATGAAGGGATTTTTAGGTGAAGACCCCTCATCATCGGCTCGCAATTGGAGTATTATCCTTTGACCGTGCCTACCCAAGTGATCCATCCACTCAGGCATAGTTCGCTTGTTGCCATTTTTTCTTCCTAGATCCGGTGCGTCGTCCGGTGGTGCATTTCTCAGACCAGAGGTGCTTGTTCGTCTTCGAGCTCTGAAACGTGAACGGAATTCATGGCAGCATAAACACCGTCGTTGGCGTTCTACTGAAACTAAGAAAAACTTCAAAAAGTCTAGCGATGAATACCGTTTACTGAATACCGGTTTATACAAAGCTTATGTTATGCGAGTGCAGAAGGACTTACGACGGAACCCTAAAAAATTCTGGAGCTTCGTCAACTCGAAACGAAAATGCTCGTCAATTCCTCCATACGTTCGTTTTGATGGGGTAGAATCCACTTGCGCATTTGATTCTTGTGAACTGTTTGCTAGTTGCTTCGCATCTGTTTTTGCTAACAGTACCGCCTCTGTTACGTAGGCTGAAACCGCCGCAATGGACGTTCCTGTTAGTCTAGTGGATTTAAGCACATTTGCAATCACTCCGGATATGATCGTCAACGCTGCAAATAGTCCACGTCTTGACTGATCCTTTGTGTGTGATATTCAATAAGTCGTTCGAGCCAGACATATTTCCGACAATCTGGAAACAGTCTTATATGTTCCCAGTATTCATAAGGAGCGATCGCCGAAATGTACGTAGTTACCGTGGTATAACCAGTTTGTCAGCAGCGTCGAAGCTTTTTGAGTTGGTAGTTAGCACTGTCGCACTTTCCAAAACTAAAGCGTACATCTCTACTGATCAGCATGGTTTTATGCCTGGACGATCGGTGAACACGAACCTGTTTGATTTTACATCTACCTGTATCACTCGGATGGAAGAAAAATCTAAAATTGATGCAATTTATAATGATCTTAAAGCAGCGTTTGATCGAAAAGATCATAAAATACTTGTAACAAAATTATCCCGACTAGGCGCTCCGAGAATGTTTGTTAAATGGCTGAGCTCTTATTTATGCGACAGAGTGCTACGTGTGCAGCTAGGCTCATGTATTTCATCTCCTTCCACGAATAAATCTGGTGTTCCTCAGGGTAGTAACCTAGGTCCACTATTGTTTGTGCTGTTCTTTAACGACGCTACTTTACTACTTGGCGTTGGATGCAGACTGGTTTACGCTAATTACCTGAAGCTGTATCTGGCAGTTCGGTCTATTGAAGATTGTGTTCGTCTCCAGAAATTTTTAAATATTTTCGTTGGCTTGTGCAGAAGAAATTTTTTAAATGTCAAGTTATAACATTTCATCGCAAAACCAACCGCATAATATTCGACTATCAAATCTATGGACAAACTCTTGGAAGAGTCGACGTTGTCAATGACCTCGGCGTTTTGCTGGAGCTTACCTTTAACCAACACTTATCAACTTTGATTTCCAAAGCAACACGATAACTCGGCTTCATAGCGAAAATTAGCCGGGACTTCAAAGACCCGTATTGTCTAAAAGCGCTAAACTGTTCGTTGGTGCGTCCATTATTCGAAAATGCGTGTTTGGTTTGGAGCCCGTACCATCTCGTTTGGAACTTGCGAATAGAACGTGTAGAGAAGAGATTCGTCCGGTTGGCTTTGCGGCACCTCCCATGGCAAAACCCTCTGGATTTACCACCGTACCCTGACCGCTGTCGTTTGATTGGCCTGGAAACGTTAGAGCGACGAAGAAAGGTGCAGCAAGCGTTATTTGTGGCAAAAGTAATCCATGGCGATATTGATTCACCAAAATTGTTATCTCTCCTTGACTTCCGTGCTTCTCAGCGATATTTACGCTAGTCTACTTCAACCAAGATTTCATCGTACTACTTTCGGACTACATGAGCCAATGATAGCATGTATACGTGCATTTACCAAAGTTGAGCATCTCTTTGAATTTGGTGAACCGGCGCACAAGTTCTCACAGAAATTATTAACTGTATCCTTTTTATAAGTTTGTTCGTTGTACTTCGTGTTATTCATTAAGACTTTTAATTGTCAGATGGATTATTTTAACAAATAAACAAATGATGTCAGCAAACCCTGGTGGGCTTCTTAATGGAAGTCGATCAGTACAGCTTATAATAAGTTGCTGTATCGTTTTTGTCATTTTTTCGTAAAAATCGATTTGATTTTAAACAACCACCACAAATTTAAAAATGGGTTGGAATGACCGATACATAACTGGATGACTTGAATACGAATAAAACTTCACACTCTTGAATATCCTTAATCGTTCTCATAAGTTGATATCGTATGAGTAAATTATGTCAGGTTTTATTTCTTTACTTCCAGAATTGTAACGGTGCACTTATACTAAAGTACGACGAATTCACGACATGCTTATTGTAACACACAAATTATAAGACCGGGTGAAAAAGAGTAAAAAATTGTTCGTCACGGTACAAAATTGAATAATTTCAATGAAAGAAAATTTCAGTGTTCTTTTGTAATTAATTTATTGATACTAAAAGTTTACTGCGCAGGTTAAAACCAAAGAAATGTGTCAATTTTTAAAATTCAAACCTACCCAGTTGGTGACCCGAAAATGCAATGCTTCTCACTGCACCAAAACAGTCGCCCGAGCACGAAAAAGACAAACAAGCGTCATGAGTTTTTCTCTTTAATACTCGTTGAAACTAACCCTTCTAGAAAACTATAATTTAGATCTATGTGATTATTTCATACTACTGATCTTAAATCATATGATCATAGTTTCGGTCACATGGAGAAAAAATATGTTGTTGGGTTAAGTACAACAAGAGATATTCACGATTAAGCTCTACCCATTTTTGTACAGGGTCAATTTTGAAAAGGCGCCCCATAGTAAAGTAAAAAATCAAATAAAAACGTAAGGGTAACAATCTAGTACAACTATTTCGCTTTGATTGTTTGAATTCTAATAATTCTGCACTGAGATACAATTGAATACGCAAATCGTGATTTCTAAAACGCGTAATCTCATATCTTTTTCATATAGAAAGGTTATGCAATCACTGTGAAAACCGACTTTTGAACCTAGGCCCGGAGGGCCGAGTGTCATATACCATTCGACTCAGTTCAACGAGTACGCAACATGTCTGTTTGTGTATGTGCGTATGTGTGTATGTAACGTTTTTTTGCACTAACTTTTCTCGGAGATGACTGAACCGATTTTCACAAACTTAGATTGAAATGAAAAGTCTTGTGGTCCCATACAAAATTCCTGAATATTATTTGGATCCGACTTCCGGTTCCGGAACTATGGGGTAAAATGTGCAAAGAATTGTGAAAATTAGTGCACTAACTTTTCTCAGAGATCGCTGAACCGATTATGACAAATTTAGATTCAAATGAAAGGTCTTGAGGTCTCATAAAAAATTCCTGAATATTATTTGGATCCGACTTTCGATTCCGGAGTTATGGGGTAAAATGTGCAAAAAAAGAAAATATGTGTTCTAACTTTTCTCATAGATGGCGTGACCGATTAGGTTAGGTTCAAATAAAAAGGTCCTGTAGTCCCAAACGTAATTCCTGAATTTCATGCGGATCCGACTTCCGGATCCGGAAATATAGGATAAAGTGGGTTAAAAATTGTATACCATCACTGAAAGTGGAAAAAAAACCGTAAAAAGTTTTCTAAATCGACCTCAAATCTTTTCCACTTGATGGTTTTTATCAGTCGGTCAAACAAACTTATTTCGGTTATTCTTTTAAGAATCGAAGAAAATTATTTTGAAGAACACCACAGTATTATACATGATAGTATGATTGATATGAGAAAGGCATCATTACACCACTAGGTGGATTGAAACAGGTTTTTAACGATAGCTTGAAAAAAATTTGCAAAAATGGTGTATTATTCATCCCTTATTTTCACTCCCCTTTCCACTTCAGTTCAATAGTTCGTGTTGTGAAAGCAGATTTTGTGCGTGCAGAAGAGAAATCAAAGTAGTCCCGGCTGCAAAAAATACTCGTAGCGAGCGGTTGTTTTTCTCTGTCGCTCCTTTTTGCTTTAATGCATTTTTTGCTAGGGTTAGCTATCCAAACTACTACTTGTACTCGGTTTTGATTTTCGAGTGCTCGAGGTTTTAAATGTAAGAGACACTCTCAATAAGTTGAACGAAGCGGATAGTGATTAGAAGAAAGGGTAGCTGCGCTGATGGCAGAATGCCTGGCATTCTTTTTCTTTTGTGTTTTTTTTTTGTTTTCTACCTACCAAATTACAAAAAAAACTATCGCGAGTAAAAAAATCTATTATTTTATTTATTTATTCGTCAAACAAATGTAGACTACAGACAAAAAAAGTTACAATGGTTTCTTATATGCTATACATTATTTCTACGATTTGGTTTCAATTTTTCTTTTATTTGTTTCCTGGACATAGTTAGATCGATTTTTTGGCAGTTTTCGTTATAAAAGCGCATCATTTTATAAACAGGAATATTTTTGGCATAATTCGTTTCATATTTTTTTTCAAGAATATTTGACGACTTCTGAGATGGCGACTAGGAGCATTAAATTTTAGTTGTGAAAGTAATGATTCAGATTGTACTCGTTGATAAATAATGTCGTTAATAAAATGAAGCATTGTAGCTTTGCGGCGTTCTTCGAGTGTTTGTAAGTTTATGAGCATACAACGCTTTTTATATGATGGAAGAGGAAATGTAGTCCAAGTCCTTGTCCAACGGTAAGGTATATTGTAATGACATATTATTGCTATTGTTGTGGCAGGTATTGTTACTATTAGTGTTGAAGTTGCTGTTGTAGTGCACATTATTGTCGCTGTTGGTGTTGTTGTTGTTGTTGTTGTTGTTGTTGTTGTTGTTGTTGTTGTTGTTGTTGTTGTTGTTGTTGTTGTTGTTGTTGTTGTTGTTGTTGTTGTTGTTGTTGTTGTTGTTGTTGTTGTTGTTGTTGTTGTTGTTGTTGTTGTTGTTGTTGTTGTTGTTGTTGTTGTTGTTGTTGTTGTTGTTGTTGTTGTTGTTGTTGTTGTTGTTGTTGTTGTTGTTGTTGTTGTTGTTGTTGTTGTTGTTGTTGTTGTTGTTGTTGTTGTTGTTGTTGTTGTTGTTGTTGTTGTTGTTGTTGTTGTTGTTGTTGTTGTTGTTGTTGTTGTTGTTGTTGTTGTTGTTGTTGTTGTTGTTGTTGTTGTTGTTGTTGTTGTTGTTGTTGTTGTTGTTGTTGTTGTTGTTGTTGTTGTTGTTGTTGTTGTTGTTGTTGTTGTTGTTGTTGTTGTTGTTGTTGTTGTTGTTGTTGTTGTTGTTGTTGTTGTTGTTGTTGTTGTTGTTGTTGTTGTTGTTGTTGTTGTTGTTGTTGTTGTTGTTGTTGTTGTTGTTGTTGTTGTTGTTGTTGTTGTTGTTGTTGTTGTTGTTGTTGTTGTTGTTGTTGTTGTTGTTGTTGTTGTTGTTGTTGTTGTTGTTGTTGTTGTTGTTGTTGTTGTTGTTGTTGTTGTTGTTGTTGTTGTTGTTGTTGTTGTTGTTGTTGTTGTTGTTGTTGTTGTTGTTGTTGTTGTTGTTGTTGTTGTTGTTGTTGTTGTTGTTGTTGTTGTTGTTGTTGTTGTTGTTGTTGTTGTTGTTGTTGTTGTTGTTGTTGTTGTTGTTGTTGTTGTTGTTGTTGTTGTTGTTGTTGTTGTTGTTGTTGTTGTTGTTGTTGTTGTTGTTGTTGTTGTTGTTGTTGTTGTTGTTGTTGTTGTTGTTGTTGTTGTTGTTGTTGTTGCTGTTATTGTTGTTACTATTAACATATATTTAGGAAACCAACCTGTAGAAAAATGCAAAATTACTAGAGACCTAGGCGTAATTTTAGACTCAAGACTTACTTTCGTGGAGCATTATAATACAATTGTCAATAAAGCAAATAGTATGTTAGGCTTCATTAAACGTTTCAGTCATAATTTTCAGGACCCTTACACAATAAAATTATTATATACAACTTACGTCAGACCAATTTTGGAATACTGCAGCATAGTATGGAACCCATGTACCCCTCCGTACACTTAGAACGCTTCGAATCTGTCCAAAAACAACTACATTTCTGTATGCGCTTCGTAGACTAAACTGGACTACATTTCCTCTTCCATCATATGAAGCGCGTTGTATGCTCATAAACTTACAAACACTCGAAGAGCGCCGCAAAGCTACAATGCTTTATTTTACAACGACATTATTTATCAACGAGTACAATCTGAATCATTGCTTTCACAACTAAAGTTTTATGCTCCTAGTCGCCATCTCAGAAGTCGTCAAATATTCTCGGAAAAAAATATAAAAAATGATCCTATTATTCAAATGATGCGCTTTTATAACGAAAACTGCCAAAAACTCGATCTAACTAACACATGGATCAATAAGTCCAGAGACTAACAATGGAAACAACATATTTTTTGCAAAATTTAACCTTTTAGGGTGATACAATGGTTCCAACGTTTTTCCAATTTTTCAATACCATGTTTATAAAAAAAATATCTTTCGCTTCAAAATTAGCTTCAGTTTCAGCGATGACCTCCTCATTTGAGCCAAATCTGTTTCCCATTTAAGATCAGCAAAGAACCAGTAGTCACTGGGGGCTAAATCTGGCGAGTATGAGGGGTGGGGAAGCAGATCAAGGCCCAATTCGTTCAATTTCGCCATTGTTTTCATCGACTTGTGGCAGGGTGTTTTTGTTCCATCGAAAGCAATCGCGGCACCCACTTGGAAAAAAACTTTTTTCATGCTCAATTTTTAATAAAGGATAGTAAATACACTTCCATATGATATCTGTGTCATCTCAGCAATCTCACGGAGCTTCACTTTACGATCTTTCATTATAATTTTTGTCACTTCACTCACATTTTCCGGTGTAACGCCTTCCGCAGGTCTACCCGAGCGTTCCGGGTAATTTGTGTCGGTACGACCACGTTTAAACTCGGCGAACCACCGACAAATCGTTGCTTTTGATGGACAAGAGTTCGGATAACATTTTTCAATCCATTGTTTCGCTTGCACGGTGTTTTTACCCATTAAAAAACAATGTTTTATCAAAACACGAAACTCGTTTTTTTCCATTTTTTAAACAAACTACTAAACGACCTCGATAACTCAGCTGTTTCTGTTCGGATCGACTTAAAATTTTGACCCGTTTCAAGCAAAGGTTAGTACTCTAGAAAGACGTGGTTACTGGTTTACTACGAGCGCCATCTCTGCTTTAGTCTCGGGACTTATTGATCCATGTGTTATGTCCAGGAAACAAATAAAAGAGAAATTGAAACCAAATCGTAGAAATAATGTATAGCATATAAGAAACCATTGTAACTTTTTTTGTCTGTAGTCTACATTTGTTTGACGAATAAATAAATAAATAAATAAATAACATAGTCACAACGATCTGAATTCCATAAAACATATTCCTCTTATATTATCGTATTAGGTATTTCGTTATTAAATCTACTTAAGAACATTATTTGAACCAAACGATTAACTGCTATAGATTATAAAATAAGCTGAAATTTTTATACATTTTGTTGTTGATTTCGTAACCTATTTTGAGTTTGTTTTTATCAGCACATCACTTTTATTTAAATTTTGCTATTGGATGAACTAATGGACGCAGTAGGAGTCAGAACTAACCCTCAAAAGGGTCAATTATTAAATTGAAACTTCAGTTATCTTTATGAAATGATAAAGAAGTTACATGTAAGAAAGTTCACGACAAACAAGAATGTCTCGAACTGGGACATTGGATAGTCTACCTTGGGTACGCAGGAATTTAATAGTTGAGATCTGACATCACGATATTCCACGCATGTCCAAACGACATGATCAATAACGCGATTGCCTTTTCCACAAGCACAATGATCAGTTTCGGAAAGTCCAATTCGACGGGGATGTGCATCTAATGTGTAGTGATTGGACATGAGTCTGGACATCACACGAATGAAATCCCTACTCACATCCAGTCCCTTGAACCATGCATTTGTCGATATTTTAGGAAAAATTGATTGCATCCACCGACCCAGATCATCTCTATCCCAAAAAGTTTGCCAGCTGGCAAATGTTCTTTGGCGAGTCGCGCTATAGAATTCGTTGAAAGCAATCGGTCGCTCATAAATTTCATCTTCAATAGCACCACATTTGGCGAAACTATCGGCTCTTTCATTGCCTGGAATGGAGCAATGAGCCGGGACCCAAACTATTGTGATTTGATAATTATTATTCAATATGAAGTTCAGGCACTGTTTTATTTTGCCTTGGAAAAACGGTTCATTTTTGCCAGCAGCGTTTGAGCGAATGGCTTCAATTGCACTCAGACTATCTGTGAAGAGCAAACAATGATTTGGAGATAATGTGACGATTACACTCAAACTATAATGAACTGCTGCTATCTCTCCTATATAAACAGATGCAGGTTCTTAAAGCCTTAACTGAAACTGAAACATTATTGTTGAATATACCAAACCCAGTACCCCTTCAATTCGTGATCCGTCCGTGAAAAACATTTTCTTAGAGTCAATATGCCTGAACTTACTTACTTTTTTGGGATTTCCATCGAGCGTAGGTGTTCCGGGATTCCACGCACTTCGCGCTGCATGGATGTGTAGAAAAATTAAGTTGACATTTAGGAGGCTGTCACGGATAGGAATATATCTTGAAGGGTTGATTTCCTGTGACATATGGTTAAAATATACTGTCGTAAATCTTGTTTGAAATTGAAGCTCGACTAATTTTTCGAAGTTATTGATAACCAGGGGATTCAGTACCTCACATCATATTAGCAGTTGCGATGAAAGCTCCCAAAAACGATCTTTCAATAGAAGAACTCCCGCCAGAACTTCAAGACTCATTGTATGTGTCGAATGCATGCAGACTAAGGCAATTGGCACACAACGATACTGGTTTCGCTCAAGTTTGATAATATGAGAGTTTGCAGCGGAACGAAATCAAACGCATCCATATTCCATCACTGAAAGTATCGTTGTCTGATACAATTTTATTAGATCTTCCGGAAGAGCACCCCACCAAGATCCTGATATTGTTCGAAGAAAAATTACTCTTTGTTGGCATTTTGTTATCAGATACCTAATGTGTTCTCCCCACGTGTATTGAAATCAAACCACACCCCATGGTGTTTGAAAGTCAAAACCTGTTGGATTATTCTTCCCATCATATGAAGCTGATGCTGCGCGGGATCATGCTTTCTTGAAAAGACGATCAGCTCTGTTTTCTCCGCAGAGAATTCGATACTCAGATGAACAGCCCAAACGGACAATTTTTCTAAGGTACCTTGCAATGGTTTCTGCAGATCAATATCATTGGTTCCAGTAACTGAAACCACGCCATCATCTACCAATTGTCTTAGTGTACATGGGGTTACGAGACAGCTGTCAATGTCGTTTATATAGAATTTATACAGGAGCGGACTGAGGCATGAGCCTTACGAAAGTCCCATGTAGCTAATTCTGATTGTTGCCAAATCGCCATGTGAAAAATACATGCACTTATCTGGCAAAAGGTTGTGCAAATAATTATTTATAACCGCTGGAAGTCCATGTTGGTGGAGCTTGTCTGAAAGAACATCAATAGAAACTGAATCAAATGCTCCTTCAATGTCTAAAAATACAGAGGCCATTTGTTGTTTTTGAGTGAAGGCAATTTGGATGTCAGACGAAAGTAATGCAAGGCAATCATTCGTCTCTTTATTTCTTCGGAAGCCGAACTGACAACAAACCTTTCGTTTCGAACCAAGTGTCGAGATGTCGAAGAATAATTTTTTCGAACAATTTTCTGATGCAGAACAACATCGCAATGGGTCTATATGAATTGTGATTGGAAGCTGGTTTCCCCGGCGTTTGAATGGCGATAACTTTCACTTGCCTCCAGTCAGGTGGAACAATATTTTGCTCAAGGAACTTGATGAACAATTCCAACAAACGTCTTTATGCGAGGTCGAGAATTTACCAAGTTGAATTTAATTCTGTCCAACCCAGGAGCGTTATTGTTACAAGACATGAGTGCTATGGAATAGGCCATCATTGAAAAGGGGCTAACAATGGTACCATTGTTTGGAGAAGACTCCCTAATAATGCTATGCGTAGGAACAGAATCTGGACAAACTTTCCTCGCAAAATCAAATATCCATCGGTTCGAGTATTCCTCACTCTCATTTCCTACGTTACGATTCCTCATTCATCTGGCCGTATTCCAAAAAGTGCTAATTGAGGATTCTCTTGACAAACCTTCCACAAAATGCCTCCAATAGCTGCATTTCTTGGCCCGAAGTATGTTCTTGTGCTTAGTTTCTAGAGCCAAGAATTTTTCAAAATTCTGAGGAGCTCCTTTTCTTCGTTTTAAAAACGTCTTGAAAGCATTTTGTTTCGCGTGTTTAGCATCTGAGCACTTTTTGTCCACCAAGGGTTGGAGGCCTTCTGTTCGACGATGGACCAAGAAATCGTTTGGTTTGTGCTTGTTCAGCGGCCTCTAGAATCGAACAAACGAGGAAGTCATATTCTTCAAGTGGGGGGAGCTCTTCCATTGAATTTAAGATACTTGACATATTACTTTGGTATTTAATCCAGTCAATATTTTTTGTCAAATCATATGGAATATTAACTGAAATAGCAATACATTTGTTACTGCTAATTGAGATAATGATTGGTAAATGATCGCTACCGTGTAAATCAGGAAATACTTTCCAGGTGCAATCTAGTCGAATTGAAGTCGTGCAAAGAGATAAATCTAATGCACTTGGACGTGCAGGAAGTCTTGGAATCCGTGTCATGCTACCCATATTCAATACTGTCATGTTGAAATTGTCGCAAATATTATATATTGAAGATGATCTACTATCATTGTAAACGGAACCCCACATCATTCCGTGCGAATTGAAATCTCCTAAAATCAAACGTGGAGCAGGAATTCGACAATTCCACTGCAGGACAGTGATTGTATCATTTGCGACGGATGATAAATAATCTATCAAATGATACAAAACCTGAAAGAACTGGCCATTGAGCTGATAACTATTTCAAAAAAGTTCTAGCTATTGGAAGGAATGCCGTTTTGATAGTTCAGAAATTATAGTTTAGGGGTTCAGAATGTTGAATGCTGCGAAAATCCATTCTACAATTTCCGAAAACTTCAGTGTGATGGTGGCTGTGAAACGAAGCCCACTGGATTATTGTCTTGTGAACTTGACAAACCAGGAGGCACAGTTTGTGGTTTTAAATTTGGCTTTTTAGATGTAGCACGGGGATCTTATTTGAAGGTGTAATTTTAGGTGTCTTTTTTGGTATTTTGTGATTTGTTAATCTCCTCTTAACAGACCCTTGAGGATTGACAAACGAGGTATCATCACTATTCCCGTCAGAGTCAGATTCCTCTGGCTCCACAAGATTTGAAGAACCGCTTTAGGTTTCCAAAGGTGGGACATAAATGATCGTTTTGAGCATTTCTGCATATGTGCGCTTAGACCGTGCTTTTAAAGAAAGCTTCATTTTGTCCTTACGTAACTTAAATACAGCGCATACTGAAAGATCATCATGAGGACTCCCCCACAATAGACACATTTTTCAATATCTTTATCGCAAAGATTATCCTTATGAGGCCCTTGATATTTTATACATTTCGACTTATTACTACAGTAAGTAGCTGTGTGTTATCCCAGATCCTGTTCCGGCGCCTATCACCACTGGTAAATGGATTTGTCGGGAGTTATCAGGCCGGGTTCATCAACGGCAGATCAACAAACGACCAAATCTTCACTATACGGCAAATCCTCCAAAAATGCCGTGAATACCGGGTCCCGACGCATCATCTGTTCATCGACTTCAAAGCCCCATACGACACGGTAGACCGTGTAGAGCTATGGAAAATTATGGACGAGAACGGCTTCCCTGGGAAGCTGACAAGACTGACTAAGGCTACGATGGATGGTGTACAGTGTTGTGTCAAGATTGCGGGCGGGTTCTCAGAACCGTTCGAATCACGTAGGGGATTAAGACAAGGTGATGGGTTGTCCTGCCTGCTGTTCAACATCGCACTTGAAGGAGTTATGCGAAGAGCGCGGCTCAACATGCGGGGCACGATTTTCACGAAGTCCGGACAATTCGTGTGCTTCCGGCAGGTACATGACAAAGAGGAGCGCAGCGTGCACGGTGGCTGGACCAAGTGGAGCGAAACCTGGATAGTATCGGGCGCCGACGTGGTTGGAGGCAAGCAGCCATGGATCGAGTTACATGGAGAAGAATTGTTGATCAGATAAAATCTTAAAAGATGTAATATCAGAATATATATATATATATATATATATATATATATATATATATATATATATATATATATATATATATATATATATATATATATATATATATATAAGTAGCTGTGTGACCAAAATTTTTGCAGTTCGTGCAATTCATAACATTTGGTATAAAAAGTCGAGCAGGAAGGCGAGCTCTATCGATGTGGACATGGCTAGGCAAGGCAGATCCAGCGAATGTCACTCGAAACGAATCTGAAGGTCGATAAGGTTTGTTTCCTTCTTCGTAAGATGCTGAGTACAATTACTTGCACTCGAGTATCCTTATTTCCTCAAGAATACTGTTTTTAAAACGTCCAACTCCATGCTCAAGCAACTCTTTAACCGAAAGACCAGCTTCGGTGATAACACCGTCTATTTCAACATCTTTGGAAGGAATATATACGCGATATTCGCGGGTAAATAATTCACAAACAACAATCTCGTTAGCCTGCTTTAAGAAATCGACTACAACGCGGATCTTGTCTTTATGGACTCTTACTATCTCTTTTTTTAGCGGGAAATCGTGATGTCAATTCTTTAGATATATAAAATGAATATAATGTCTTCATTTTAAGCCGAAAATAGACTATCCATGGACTCGCAGAAGTTTTATTGTAAAACTTCGTACTAAGCGAGTTAAAAACCGTTATATTCGCGCCTGGTGGCAGAGATGGATCTCCTAAATTCTCATCCATTAGATCATCCATTACATAAATATGTTTATTTATTTATTTGGAGCAGATTGTTTAAATAATTGATCTCAACTGAATCATATAAACGAGAATATACTTTGAAGTGAAATAGAATAAAATTATAGATCTACCTGTTAGTCACTTTCTGATTTCCACAGGTACTCGGCGCGAAGCTCGCTCCAACTATTTCAAATTTGCTGTGTTCTATCTCCGTTCAGGAATCAGAACAAATTGGCTCAAATTGCACGTTCCCCTTGATATTTGGAGATTTGTGCCTTGCCATCAATTTGTTTTTAGCATCATTTTTCCTATATATAAGACGGAAGGATTGAAAGGAAATGGTAAGGGTTGGACTAGGAGGATGGGAAAAATTGACGACACAAAAACACATAAAAGCAGAAGTAAATTCTGCACCCCTAAGGGATGCTGAACAATCTGCTGAGGATCACATTTAGTGGAAGCAGAAGTAAATTCTGAACCTCTACGAGGCCCCGAACAGTCTGCTGTTAATAAAACCTCCAACCCCCGAGAGATTTAGAGATCTTACAAAAGCGACACCATTCTGCACTCTCGGAAGAATGCAGAACGATTCGCAGTGTGTACGAGCAGAAGTAAATTCGGCACCCCCTAACGGATTCCAAACAATCTGCTAAACCCAATTTTAGGTGAATACAGATGGGATTCATTCACTTCAGGAAGGACGATGAACCCTTCTGACTATAGCTCCTCACCACATTGGGTGAGAAACGAGAGAATATCCTTCAATTTTAGCTCCGCATACACAGACTTATCCATGTATGGAGAACCAAAAATCCGGATACGTAGCTGCGTCAATGCGGGACAGTTACATATCAGATGATATGAAGTACCATAATCGCATTCACACAAATCACACGAATAATACTCAGCACGTTGAATAGTTGCCATGTGATAATTGAGTTTGCAATGTCCAGTCAGAGCTCTGAACAGAATACTGCAATGATGCTTGGAGAAATGCAGTAGACACTTTGACATTTTCAGATTTAAGTCTGGTAGAAATGCTTTTGTCTGAGAGCAAGTTTGCAAGCTGCGCCAGTAGCTGGCATGTTTGGATGCAGCCCAAGAACGAATCTTGTGCTTTATCCAACTAGTTGAAAGTGGTAAAGCTGGATCAGGACCAACTAAATCATTCGTTGCACCAGCTCTAGCCAACTCATCAGCCCATTCATTTCCAGTAATACCAGAATGGCCGGGTACCCATAAGAAGTAAACAGCATTTGAAATGCTGAGGTCTTCAATTTGAGTTCGACAGACACTAGATTCGACCGTGAGTCATTCGAACTGAGTGCTTTTAAGGCTGCCTGACTGTCGGAACAAAAATAAATTCGTTTACCACAGATCCTCTGCTGAATTGCCGATTGTACTCCACACAGAATTGCGTAGATTTCTGCTTGAAACACAGTACAGTATCTACCAAGTGAATGAGACTGCTCCAGCCTCATTTCACGACAGTAGACACCAGTACCAGCACGACCATTCAACAGAGAACCGTCCGTATAACAAACTATGTGTTCATCAAGTTGTCGTTCCAGACAACCAGACAACCATTCCTCACGAAGAGGATAGCTCACATTGAATGTTTTGAAAGGAAAACTGCATGTGAGAGTTGGGTCACTAGGAGCGAGTAAATACTCATCCCACGTAACCATTTGAGACCACAAGCGAGTGTGGCTGGTAGCATAATCTAATGGGTTACTGTTCCAAAGCCCTGTAACCTTAAGACGGTATGCACAAGATAATGCTTCTTGTTTTAGGAATACATGTAGTGGTTTAATGCACAGTAGCGCCTCTAGAGCAGCAGTAGGAGTTGTCGTGAATGCTCCTGTCATCGCCAATAGGATGGCCTTCTTTGATTCCTTTGGAGATGATTTAGCTTTGACTGAACTGTCGCGACTTCTCCTTTCTGCCACCATACAAGACATCCATATGCTAAAATTGGTCTAACAATAGTTGTGTAGATCCAATGAATATATCTGGGTTTGGGTCCCCATGATTTTCCAAAAGCTCGTCTGCATTGACCGAAAGCCATGCAAGCTCTTTTATTCCTGACGTCAATGTGAGCAGACCAATTCAGTTTTGAGTCAAGAATAACCCCGACGTATTCAACTTGATCGACCACAGTGACCTCTGAACCAAAGAACTGCAACGGACGAGCTCCGAGATTATCCTACGATGAGTGAAAAGCACCATTGATGTTTTGCCCGGATTTACAGATAATCCAACCTGACAACACCATTGTTCAACAGATCGCAGGGCTTGTTGAATTAAATCAAAGAGAGTGTTAATGCTTATACCGGTCATCTATATATGATAATCGTCGACAAAACCATAAGTCGGAAATCCAAGGTTATTAAGTTTCGTTAACAAACTATCAGCGACTAGGTTCCATAAAAGTGGGGATAGTACACCACCTTGAGGACACCCACAGACACTCAGCATTCTAATCTCTGCTTACCGAAGCGATGAACAAAGAAGTCGATTGCTAAGCATTGCGTTTATCCAAATTGTGATACTTGAAGGTATGCCATGACCACGGGCTGCTTCCAGAATTGAATTGAAAGACACGTTATCAAAGGCACCTTCAATATCTAGGAAAACTCTCAAGCAAGATTGCTTTTGTGAGAAAACTTTTTTAATGTTGTACACAACATCATGTAACAGGGTTGTAGTGGACTTTCCACGCTGGTAAGCATGTTACATTCCATGTAGCGGATGCACGCCCAAACTAGCATTCCTGATATAGTGATCTACTATGCGTTCCACTGTTTTAAGAAGAAATGAGCTTAGACTGATAGGCCTGAAACTCTTCGCTTCCTTATAAGTGTCGCGACCGCCTTTGGGAATAAATTTAACAATTATTTCCTGCCAGGCTCTTGGAATATATCCAGTCGCAAGACTAAAAGTAAGTATTTTCTTCAAAACATGTTTGAAATGTTCATAAACTTTCTGCAGTAACACTGGGAAAACTCCATCCTTTCCAGGAGACTTGTACGGAGCAAAATTCTCAACTGCCCATTTGACCGATTCAATCGTCACAACGCTTCGAGCAAGGACCCAAGAATCGTAACTATCTGAAAAAGTCTCGGGAAGAGCTGTCGGTGATGGATCCATACATCCTGAAAAGTGAGTGTTAAAAAGATGGTGAAGTACATCACCTTCATCAGACAAGTGTTCACCATCTGTCATTAAAGTCCTTAGACTTCGAAAGTAACTTATTTAATCTCGTTGAGACTAGAGACATTTGTGCAGAGGCTTTTCCAACCACTTCGCTCAGACGATCAAAGACCATTTTTCTAAGCCCTTCGAGCCGATACGAATGCCTCCGACCCATCTCTGCGTCGGTGGTTCCAAGCTCTTCTGCATAGTTTCCTTAGTCTAGCAAGTTCAGCATTCCACCTAGGAGTTCCTCTAGTAGCTCGCACAATCCGAAGTGGACAAGCCTCTTCATATGCTGCAACTATGAGTGAATTTGTGTCGTCGACAACATTTTCCAAATCAATTGGGGTTTCAATTGTTGGTTGGTACCCGTAAAATCTAGTCGCCAAGCCCTTTTCATAGAGGTCCCAGTTTGTAGATTTGGGATTACGAAATGTGATAATATCAAATTTAACGTTTGAATGATCAAAGAATATGTACTTATGATCAGACAACGATAGAACTGTGTTCTATCTCCGTTGCTCTGCCGTCGTGTTCTTCGCTGAGCGTGGTCTGTACACTGCCTGTACCTGGCCTTAGAAACAGCGTTGTAGCTCTTGTTGACGATTAAGTGTGATGCTTCTTGTGTAGCACCACACGATAATGCTTCGTTTTGTCCACCGCAACCGGTACTGTACACCATACAAACTGATACCTGGTGGTTGTCTCTTCG
Organism: Malaya genurostris; assembly: GCF_030247185.1. Taxonomy (NCBI): domain Eukaryota; kingdom Metazoa; phylum Arthropoda; class Insecta; order Diptera; family Culicidae; genus Malaya; species Malaya genurostris. Next base: position 171,711,027 of record NC_080571.1, read on the forward strand.
GCTTTGCGTTGATGCGCCCTATCACCTCTGTGCCTTAGCACCTCTGTGCCTTTGTACCCCTTCGCCTCCGCACCACTGTGTCTAAGCACTCCTTTGCTGCGTTTGCAATTGGCGCAGGCGGGTTTTGTTTACCTGTAGCTAAAGTTGCCTTGACTCGGTGATAGCTGTTAACTCACAAGCCAGTAACACAAGCTGTCTGCTTGAACGCTTTTTACTGAATCATGCGGGTCAAGAAATGTGAAAGTAAATAATAAATAATTTGCGCGCGCAGGTTTGTGGCACAATGCCCAAAAAGCACCCGTTCTGTTGAAATGACAATTCAGTAGTAGTACAAATTTTTTTGGCTAGTAGCCATTATCATGTTAACAATTTTTCGGTGACAGAGCGCCATATAGCTGCAGATTGCAGAGGAAATGTTTCATCGTTATTAGTTGCACTGATGGTAACTTTGTTGAAAGTACTGCTAGTATCCGAGCGCATTGATGGGAATGCAGGATTTAGGTGAGATCGTTTCATATTATTTTGGAATCAAAAATGCCTTGGGTATCAATTAAAAGTTTCAAAAATAGCAGCGTAACCTTTTTCTGTCATAATTTTGGTTGATAATAACTCAGTCATTTGTTGATAGGTTGACAATTGAACAACCAATCGTTTCGGAAACATTTAACTTAAACATGTGTGGCAACATCGTTTCAGTATTTCAATAGCATACTTTTGAAAAATTGGTTTGAATCAACCTATGATTTTACGAACCAATCAGACCAGTTTTACTATGAATCGAATCTTTGAAAATGAAGATTCTATAAATGTATGCCATTTCACAGTTTTCATTTCAGTAGCCCTTCGAATGAAACACGTAGCTTGTTTAGTGATTGGATGATAGAACTCGGTCGTATCCATTCGCTCACTGGATAGTGGATGTGTTTGTGGATTTTTCGTCTGCTACCTACCGTGTTCACTGGAGTATATTAAATACCGATAAGCTGTTTATTGTACGGGAACTAGTAAGCCAATTTAAAACTATCGGCGATAAATTTTTCGGACCTAATTTGAAACGCTTGTATCTCAGTGATTTGTTTCTGACTTTACCATATTTAACTTAATTCGAAAGTATTACTTCAAAAGTGAATTGGATTTATCGACGAATCGTATGCGTACTGGAATTTCCATTTACGTGCGAAACGGTGACTTGCAAATGAATTCAGTTCAAAGTTGTGAAATTAAGATAATCATCACTACTTTTTCATTAACGTGGTTAAACACAAAGAACTATCATTCAACTACTATTATAGAACCAAACAATAATCATGTAACCTTAGATGGTTAGAAGTTGATGTAGTCTTACGAAACATAATGACGGCATTAAAATGGTTGAAATTCGCTATTAATTTTTGTTCTGGTGAATGATGGGGTTGTAGAAAACGCTGTACTTAAAGAGTAGGCATAGAATGGCCGTATTTTTTAATGTGATTTATAGGTGATTTGAAAATAGATTTATATTATTTCTCGATGAACATTAGATTGGATTTAAAGTGCAAATGACAAATTATTTTGATTATTTCTAATGTCGTTTATTTATACCCGGCTTAAATAACAGATTCTCTTTGTTTACTTTATCTTTCGATTATTACGGTAATCTTAGCAATTTATCTTAATAACTACTTGCAGAGAATAATAACTAATAAGCAACTATTTGCAAGGAATATTCATATGTATTTTGATCTGCAGTGAAAAAACTGTCAAAAAATACAGGAAAATTTCGCAATAATTGAGTAAAATCCTTATAATCCACGTAGTTGTGTAATTATGCCTTTCTCATATTACTTATATTTTAAAACATACCACAAGAAGATTCTGTGAAGAAAAATTGATTTCAAACTTGAATAAAAATAGAGACATATTCTAGGTATAAATTAACACAACCACTTGTGGCTGAACACCCAATTTAAATCTTAATAATTTAATTTTAACTCATATTCCAATAAATAGTTATTCAAAAAAAACACAACCTTTTCAATTTGTAAACAGTTATATCAAGTTAATAAGAATTCTTTATCTAGCATAGTCGCATTATGGCGGTTTTCAAATTTTAAATACACTTCACCTTATACCATAAGAACTGGAAGTCGGACCCGAATGAAATTCAACTGCAACCTATGAGACTATTCATTTATGCCTAAGTTTGTGGGAATCGATCAAACCATCTCTGAGAAAATTGAGTGAGTTTCGTTTTAAAGTTTTGACCACTATTTCCAGTATTTCCGAAACCGGGAACTGGAAACCGGTATAGACGAAGTCCGTGCATTTAGTACGTAATTAAATCAGTTTTAAATCAAATCTAAAAGAATATTACCCTTTTTCTTAATGACGGAGTGCAATTTTAAACAAACTTTACCCTATGAAAGTATGATGAAATTCAATAGCAACCTATGGAACTACGAGCTTTGATAAATATTCACAGCATACATACATACATATACACAGACATTGCTCAGCTCAATGAACTGTGTCGAATGGTATAGAACACTTAGCTCTCCTGGCCAATTTTCACTAGTCAGTTTTTCAAGTGGTTGTGTAAACTTTCTATATGAGAAAGGCAATAAGTATACTTTAACAACATGATGGAAGCTGAACTAAAGCAGGCACTGTCGAAGGCTGGACTAAAGCCTGTGATGGTATTTAAAATGAAACGACACAACACGGACAATCGAAAGTATCGAGATCAACTGTCCTTGATTCACCTGGAGAAAGGCTCCATCACCATGAGTCAACTGAAAACGATAAAATAGCTGTTTCATATAATCATCGAATGGCAAAAGTATAAACCGGTACATCGGAATGTCACACAGTGCACGAACTGTTTGAACTACGGCCATGGAGCGAAGAATTGCCACATGAAAAGTCGGTGCGGGAAATGTGCCGAATCCCACAATACCAACGATTGCCAACTAGAGGACATCGCAGTAAAATGTGTAAACTGTTATGGCGACCATCTACTAGCAAATCGTGTCCCGAACGTGCTGAGTTCACAAAAATTCAACAACAGGCGTCCCATAAACAATCAACGTGCAAGAATGTTCCACAGCAGAATGAAACTAATTTCTCACGCTCCGAATTTGCCGCCACTTCCTCACAGCAATCCAAAAGATTCAGCCACTGGGTCACAAAAATATTCTTCCTCCAAAATCCCTCTTTTATGGGGCAATAATCAACCACAAGTAAAGGATGACTCTGGTGATTCTCTGCTGAACAACTGATCGTCATTTTTGAAACAATGACAACAAAACTACGAAACTGCAGGACGCGGTTAGATCGAATCAACGCCTTAGACAAATTCATCATCGAATATGGAATATAATGTGTTGGTTATAGTAAATTGGAATGATTGTTCAAGGAACAAAACCTGCAGAATTGTCCGACTTTCTTCAAGGGAAGAATGCCGATATTGTTATTTTAACTGAAACTCATCCTAAATCTGAAATTTCTGTTTTTATTTCCAATTTCAGAATTCACAGGCTAGACAGGACAACTACCAGTGAAAGGGGAGTTGCCATTGCCATTAAACGATACATTCAGCACAGGCTTCTACCCGCCTTTAAATTGCAACTCATAGAAGCCATCGGAATTGAGATTACAACGACGATGGGGCCCATCATCATCATTGCAGCGTATTGCCCCAAACAAACCAATCTTCGAGATAGTAAGTGTGCATCATTGAAGCGAGATCTGGCTATGCTCACTGCAGAACAAATTCATCATTGCTGGGGACCTGAACGCACGGCATGAGCTGTGGGGAAACAAAAGACAGAATCGAAACGGATTCGTACTTGCCGAAGATTACGAAGCTGGACAGTACAACATTTTTGTTCCGGATCAACCAACGCGACTTTCCAGATCGGGAGCTCATTCCATTTTGGATATATTCATCTGCAACATCGTCATAGACAGCTCTCCTTTGGTCTTCAACGAGCTTTCTTCCGATTACTTTCCAGTAATCTTCACCAGAAACAGTGCCTATTCAACCTCAGAGGAGCTATCATCGCATCGACTGGGCCCAATTTCAAAAAATCGCCCACCAACTTATTAATATCGATTTGCCACTAAACTCTCCGATGGAAATCGACGCGGGTCTATCATCCTTCCAGCATTCAATCGCAGTCGCTCGTTATAAGACGGTACCAGTATAACATATACCGAGTTCCTCTCTTCAAATTGACAGTGTCGTCAAGAAACTCATTCGATTTCGAAATATCTACCGTAGGCAGTATCAACGAACTGGCATATTAGATAAGAAGACCTCGTATAACAACTTAACTAGGATAATCCAGGAAAGGATTCCCATATTCAAAGCCCTTCTGGTCCTTAACGAAAATGCTTAAGAAAAAAAACCGAAGCCTATTCCTCCTCTGATGTCGCCCCAGGACGCAGCTGAAAGAATACCTTTAATCGCACCAGTAGAGAAGGCAAATGCACTAGGCTAGCAGTTTGTGAGTTCTCACAATTTTGGACTCTACATTGTTGCTGATAGCGTAGCTGAGGTTGACTAATCAGACAGCTTGGTTCCTGAGGAAAGTAGAGTCACTGCGAATGAGCTGATTGTAAAAAAATCCATAAATATGAATACTTTTTCAACACTGAGTTGAAACATTTGAGTATTCGCTCATTTGTTTTCTTAGCTAAAATTTTGAACAGGTGCTGGGAGCTTGGCTACTTCCCTTCCATGTGGAAGTTAGCTAAAGTTATTCCAGTTTTGAAACCGGGGAAAGATCCTTCCCTTTCCAAATAAGTGTCCAAAACGAGTGTCATGGCAATATTGGATATTGAAAAGGCATTCGACATTGTGTGGCACGATGGCTTGGTATTTAAACTGCATCGGTATAATTTTCTGATGTATCTTAATAAAATTGTCACAAATTATTTTGCAGATAGAGCATTCCAGGTTTCTCTGAATAATGCACATTCAGAAAGATTTACTATTCTTGCTGGTGTACCCGAAGGAAGTATCCTAGGTCCCATCCTATACAACATTTTTACATCAGACATCCCACCTCTTCCGGGGTGGTGATGTTCTGTCAAAATTTTGCTGCTGATACTGCCAAAGGTCGTGTTAATAATGCTCTAAAGAATAAACTACAGACAGGTCTGGACGCTCTAACGAAATATTTTACAAGCTGGAAAATTGTTATCAATGCAGCAAAAACGCAGGTCATCTTGTTACCATATTCAAGATCTCCAAAACTTGTTCCATCAGACGAATGTCGAATACGATTCGGTGATGAGGTCATCCAATGGTCCGACGAAGTTATATTCATGTGATATTCAGGTCACATGTTGACAAGATCTTACAAAAATGCAGCATACTCATTAGGTCCATGTATCCGCTGATTGGTAGAACATCTAAACTGTGCCTGAAGAATCAGATGGCTGTCTATAAACAAATCATCTACCCCGCAATTGAATACGCAGTCCCTGTTTTGCGGGGCTGTGTACGAACGCATCAATTTGGGCTTCAGCGCATTCAAATTTAGATCTTAAAGATGATTCTAAATCTACCCCCGTGGACAAGGACTAGTGAAGTATATGAGATGGCCTTCCTGGATATACTAGAACAAAAGCTCGAACAATACTGCACGAAATTTGAAGAGAGGTGCTCAATCTCTGTAATACAAATAATTCAAAATTTGTACGTGTTAGGTTGAGGATAGTTATTTGTGGGTAGATGTTTTATTATTAATTAAAATAAATATTATGAATAACCATTAGTATGTAAAACAAGAATAACTAAAACACCTATTATTAATAACGAATCGTATGAACAACAAACATGAAAGGCCAAAGGTTCAAAACACTTGTACTGTAAAACGTTGATGTAATACACAAAAATTTTATTAATAAACAGATATTTATGCAAAATATATACTGTACAGAATAGAATCGTAATCATGATTTTGTGATAATATTAACAAATTGAATAAAAGAGACTATCAAGAATGGTAAAAAACTAAGAATGGTTTTATCTACTAATGACGATTTATCTATATTACCCTTTTTTGCAATTATTTTAAAGTAATTCTTTGTTTTCTAAAATTTCTTCTGGTAAGATGGAAAGATTGGTCGTCTTGGTCACAATGTAAGGTAGTAAAAACAAATTATTGTCTATTACATAACAATATACGCTATCACTAAACTAAAAGTAACTGTCATTTTCAGACTCGATTTAATTACTTTTTCCTTTCGTTGTGCTTTTATTTCTTATCATTTTCATATACAGATATTCAATACAGAATTTTGATCATTCGATACTCTTCACGCTATACGAGATTGAACAAAGCACATTATGTGCTTCGTTCGAAATACGGTGGGGTTTACTTCTTCCGTTACATCACGTAGCGGTTTCCCAACTGGCTAATAATAACGCTACGGTCCACCTGTACCGGTGGTATAAGTCCATCAAACATGTAAGCCGTGTGGCATCCGGCGAAATTATTCTCTACCATGAATTGATCCACTGGTTTCCTGTTCCATATCCTAAAAGGCCACAAAAATAGGAACTCCAAAGTCAATGTGTATTTCCGTGCCGATGACTAAATGGCTGCAGAAGGTTAAACAATGCAATCGTGAACGGAATGTCTTGGGTTTTTTCCTATGTGTGTTTAGCGAAGCTCTGGCATAGTGGACGATTTCATGCTTCGCAACTCATGGGATTTAAATGATTAAAGCATTTAAAAAATTCTTCCATGGTTCGCTATAGGCGATTGTAAGGCAATATATTTGGTTTCTTCTAGTTGTTGTACGATAAGTGCTCGAGATGGAGTGTTCATTACTTTAAATGATAATGGGTAGAGTAACACAAATCAATCTCCAGCATAAACGTACAGCAAGTATGAATCTATCCAGACTTCTGCAAAAAGGTAAAGCTTCTATAGCTTAGTTTCAAGAACCTTATTTCCAAAAGGAAACTTCTACGTTGGAGAGTTGTTAAACCCAGATTTCGTTACCTCCAACAAAAATGGTATGACTAATCCACGTGAAATGCCTCGTGCATGCATACTTGCAAATAGTGCTCTCAATGTTTTCTCTCATATCGGAGCTGACAACTCGTTATATTTTGGCTGTACCAGTTAGTATGACTATTAATGGCATAGACAGAAAATATGTCTATTGTTCGGCATATTTACCGCATAACCAACCTTCGCCAAGCTATGACTTCATAAAGGTTGTGTCATACTGCTGCAAAAGTGATTTACCGCTTGTAATCGGCAGTGACAATTTGAGTTCGGTATGCGATCACTAGATTCGACCGTGAATCATTCCAACTGAGTGCTTTTAAACCTACCTGACTGTCCTTATCCTTATCCTTATATTACATTTTGGTGGGGAAAGGGTTCCAATCAGCTTATTACAGCCCTGTCCAAAACGTATTGCCCTCCCCGTTAATTTGTATTAGGCCGAATTAGCGCATGCGCGCCATATAAATGCCTCTTTCAATATAAGGAAATTATATTATTACCCAACAGTTTCTATTATTTATTCATGTTGGTTTTCTTACCTTTGGTCATAGTTTATATTCTGTTTTACCTTAATTCCAGTGTTCTATTCGATTGTGTTTCGTAAGTGTCTTTTGTTGTTCTTCTATTTTATTTCCATTCCATACTTTTGCTGATGTTATTTTATTCCCTGAAATGTAAAAGTAAGTTGTATGCAGTGGTGTTTTTATTCTTACCGATGTTCCATTTTGTATCTAAGATTTCCTAAGAGTGTTAATTAAATTATTTTCCAATTTTTCAGCTCCACATCTATCACATTTGTTCCTGCTTTTCTTGAGTATCTTATTCTTTATTCCGGATTTCTTGTTCATGTTCAGTCATCCATTTCCGAAAAAAAAGAGAGAGAAAAAAGGATTAGTGTTTTTTTAATGACATCTTTGTACGGCCGGTCATGATGGTTTGACGGAAAAAAACTGAGAACATGCATTTTTATTTAAATTATATTGACCCTTGGGTCCATATGTATTGCTACAGCATGTTCACATTTACAAGGTGAGATGAAAAAACTGCAACAAAGTAAAACGCCATAATTTTTTCATTTTTTTTTTAAATTTTATTGAATAAAAGCAAAAAATGTCGGAAATAACATCAAATTTGAGAATCGGTTTAGATTTGTTCGAATTGGCCACCTTTGGCACGAACTATGGCCTTCAAACGGCCAATGAAACCATCACACGCTGCCCGAAAGTGGCTCTGCGGTATTTTGTCCCATTCTCGGCGAAGCGCTTGCTTGAGATGATCGACACTTTGGTATTTTTTAGTGCCAACCTTGCTTTCCAAAATACCCCAGGCACAATAGTCCAACGGATTGGCATCCGGAGATTTTGGTGGCCATTGTGCGGTGGAAATGAAGCGAGGAACCTCATTTCTTAACCATTCTTGGGTGGCGCGTGCTGAGTGCGATGGTGCTGAGTCCTGTTGGAATGTCCAAGGTCTGCGGCCGAAATGTTTGCGTGCCCAGGGCTTCAGAACTCCCTCCAAAATATTTTCGCGATAGATTTGCGCATTTATTTTGACCCCACGGTCGATGAATACGAGCGGCGAGCGACCATCGGCTGTTATGGCGGCCCACACCATCACCATGGCCGGCTTTTGAGTTCTGGTGGCCAACCGAAGTTGCAAATTTTCAGCTGACCTCTCTGGCAAGTAAACACGATCATTTTGTTTGTTTACAAACTGCTGGATAACGAATGGTTTCTCATCGGAGAAAACCAAATTCGGCAGTTCACCACTTTCGGCCAAGCGAAGCAACTCTTTAGCTTTTTCGAGTCTAACTTTTTTTTGCGCATCAGTAAGATCTTGCACTTTTTGGAACTTCAATGGCTTTAGTCCAAGCTCATTTTTCAATATTTGCCGAATGGCATATTGCGATATGTTCAGCTCACGAGCCATTTTTCGGCCACTGCGACGCGGATTTCGTTCAATTCGCTTCTTCACTTTTCGAACCATTTCTGCCGATGTTGCTGTTTTTTTTCGTCCACTTCCTTGACGTCGGGCTACGCTACCAGTATCACGGTAACGAGCGATGGTACGAGACACAAAAGATTTATTCACTTTTAAATGCTGGAGGGCTCTAACGATAGCCACTTGTGGTTTTCCAGCCAAATGCAAAGCAATCACACTATCACACTTGAATTCCATCACAAATAACTTTTTTTCTGAAAAATTCCCACCAAAATGCTTTTGTGCGCTTGTAAATAATATAATGAGCTGTCACTAGAATAAATCTGACAGCTGTGGGACGAGCGGTTTAGAAATGACAGCAGTCTGAAGTTGGTTGCAGTTTTTTCATCTCACCTTGTAGTTGTCTTCGGTTGATCCTTGACAGTGTTACCATCCGCTCAGGCAGTTTTGGGCATCTGGTGTACCCACAAACCCACAATCGAAATGCATCACTACCAATTTGGTACAACGCACTCAAAGGCACGGTAAAATGTATATTGTATATACACACAAAAACACATACATACACACACAGTCACACACATACACACATGCATACATACCCACATGTATTCCACACGCAAGCATTACAACATTAAGTTACTATTTCTACTCTGATAGATCCTAACTAAAACTAGTGCGCCAATAGTCATCTCATTAGTAGAGTCACCATGTTATTTTAGCGATCACTCGACTTTTAATAAATGAATTGTGATAAATACAAAGTCTGTGCATCGTCTCTAAGAAGCAATAACTCATAGCAGTAGTTCGGAAGTGGTTCAATGCTGCTGTTTTAGCGAAGCAAAATGCTCCAAATTTCATGTTACTTCTGAAATTAATCTATCAAACAGAGATAACAGAGCTCACTATAACTAATGGTTCTCGTATATGAAATGACTAATGGATTTGAGATGAAAGGAGCTACCGTTACCCAATTTCTATCTCTTCTAATGATCGATCGTTAGTCCTGAGCTGAAACGGTGGCCTTTATTACCATTCTTGCATACACTTACGCTTAAATTTCACTCACACATCATCTTACCCATCAGGTCCCAAACGATACATCCTCACAATACAAACTGGATGACCATCGTTTGACTATCAGTGGTTTGTCCATTGGTTAAGTCATTATTATTCCGTTCTATTTTACAATATTCTATCTCATTCCACAGTAATCCATTGTACACAAACCACCAATAAACGTCAAATATGGACTCGATTCACCGTTCACCTGTTGTCATCGTGTGACTCCACCTTACTTCCACTTCACACTGGTAATAGGAACCGGTAGTATGAAAATAAAACATAGAAAGAGCTCAGTTAAGCCCTACCGGCCTCTCCAACCCCGGATTTTGGAGCGTAATGCAATCAACATCTTATTCACTCACGATCGAAAGGTATCACCATATACGGTTTGATACAACGCATACATACATCCATGTATAAATACATACAGGCACCAAGGCATACTGACGTACACACATATATACATACATACACACACATGTGTACATACATATACATATATACAAATATGTATTTCACACGCAAATATTGTAACATTGATTAAATAGTAAATTCTAATGGATAATAATTCTAATAGGTAAATTCTAATAGATTTTAACTAAATTCATTGTGCCAATAGTCATTTCATTAATTGAGTCACCATATTATTTTACCGATTACTCGACTTTCAATAAATGAATTGTGATGAAATCAAATACAAAATCTTTGCTTCATCTCTGATAAGCAATACCGCATAAAAGTAGTTCAGAAAATGTACGATATCGCTGTTATAGCGACGCGAAATACTTCTAACCTCATCTCACTCTCGAAGTCAATCTATCGAACAGACAACAGATCTCGCTCTAACCAATGGTTTTCATATATGAAATGACTAATGGATTTGAGGTGAATGGGGATGCCGTCATCCATTTTCTATCTCTTTTATTGGTCGATCGTTAGTCCTGAGCTGAAACGGTGGCCTTTATTACCGTTCTTGCATTCCACTTCACATATACTTCACTCACATATCACCTCATCCATCAGATCCCAAACGAGCACACACAACCTCACAGAATAAACGTCATAGATGAACTTAAGGTGAAATGTAGTGGAATGCGAAAATCGCGTTTTTGATCAATTATTCAAAAACTAGACCGATTTTCGAAAAACCAAAAACACTTAAGTTTTCGAAATCAAATTTATCATAACTAAGTATTCTTAGAATTTTGAAATTTTGCTTTGCCGAGCCGTAATTGGTTTTTGAAATGTATAAACGGTCACTGTTCCGTCCCACGGGGATGATTTTAGAACTGAAAAGTAGTATTTGTAGCAGAATTTCACAAAGAATCTGAAAATGCAACTCAAAATTATAAAATTTTAGCGAAAACAACCGAAAATTGAAAAAGTTTTCATAAACTTTTCTGCATTTTTTTTATTGCTTGCGCGCTGCTGTTTCGTATTGAGGTGGTGTGAGAAATGCACGGTGGGCACGGTGGCATTATATCGTGAGCAAAAAATAGATATAAAATAATGACGCGAATTTATGCAGCATTGGGTTTTGTGTTGAAATAAAAACGACTTGAATACAATAAAATGAGTATTGTAAGAAATCGTTTATTTTCTAAGTAGCTGTCATTTATACAAACAATGTGATAAACATTGAGGGCCAGCTTCGAGCCAGTCAGCATGGAAAACTTATTGGAATTCATTGGTTTTTCAATTATTATGAATACAATGAATCAACGCTTGATTTTGCTTTCAAAATCGATTAAATAATAAGGAACTACGAAATAACTTTATATTCAATTTCGAGCCCCAAATATGTGCTTGAGAAAAGATTCACTAAATAATTTTAACTGCATGGTATGATGAACTATTAGTTATAATTGGAATGTATTCCAATAATGTAATCTAAGAAATTATTAAACTATTGATGATTTCTGGCACCGGAGGCCAGAGGCGGTTTGGTCTTCGGTTCGTTATCGTTGAAACAGACATTTCTAGACTCATCATGCTATACAATTCCGAAAGTCGCTTCCGAAAAAAAGTTAATGGTGAATACTTTTACGTAAATTCTATCTCATCGGCGGGAAGGGCCTGGTGAACGACTGGCAAAGATATCGAAAATACTTGAATGTTCTCTTGTCTTCAACTGTTCTTTTGAAGGAGAATCGATGCTTGCTACTAAAATCAGGCATATACATGGTTAGCAAGTTAGTCAATACATATACATATAACCTCATGTTAATCATTCATAATTACTCATGATTCATAGCTCTAGTGTAAGAGTAATCACTAACAATGATGATTGAATCAGCATATATTCAAAGTGTGAAGAATTCTAAAATCCATTACGTCCCGTCTTTTTTACAAGCCAATATAACGAGAGGTAAAACCACTGCGCTCAATCATTGAAAAAAGTTCTTGTTTCTATGTGGCCGTTTTTCTTGGTACTGTTGAAGAACTGTTGAAAATTCTAACGCTCGGAAATACATACCTCTACTTGTTCATCGAATATCTCGGCTTTGAAGGCTTGTATTATAAATCTACCGTGACGAAGTCTAGATAATTTAGTTTAGATGCGATTAGTACATAAAAACGTATATGTTATCGCGATAAAAATAAAGTCTTGTATTTTTCTGTGAAACAAAGTCAGTTTCAATGCATCCACCATTTTTTTTCGATTTGGTCTCCTGATAGCATTCTGAAATAGGAGAGAGAAATAAAATTGACTCGACAAGGCTGCCAAACACACAGACATTCAGTCTTTGTGAAAGTTGAATATTTTTTCATTGTTCATTGGAATCCATGTAATGTCCAACCCATACGATAGATTAATGTGATAAAACTTCTCATCAAAATAATAAAATGTATGCTGGCAACCCGGTACAGTTTGCTCATATACGAGAGAGTGAAACAGAAATACGATGCGCAAAGGGAATTGAGCAAGCCACGTGGTGGATTTAAAACTCAACACGTGGCTCTGTGTCCTCAGACCTTAATTCACCATTCAACTATTCCGTTATCGTGTGAAACCTGACTAGGGTACGTTCATTTCGCTTAATTTCCACTTCACACCGGTAATAAGGGCCGGTAGTATGAAAATGAAACATAAAAAAGAGCTCAGTTAAGCCCTACCGGCCTCTCCAACCCCGGATTATTCAAATCGTTACATGCCTCACTCAATAAACTCAATAATTAAACTAACAGTAATTAATCGTATCTGATGATGTTTGCAATACCGTCAAGCCCATCAACCACGGAAGGGCTTTTAAACCTACCTGACTGTCGGAACAAAAAAAATCGTTTACCACAGATTCTCTGCTGAAGTGCCGATTGTATTCCACACAAAATCGCGTATATTTCTGCTTGAAACACAGTACAGTATCTAACAAGTGAATGAGACTGCTCTAGCCTAATTTCACGACAGTAGACACCAGCACCAGCGAGACCATCCAACAGAGAAGCGTCCGTAAAACAAACTATGTGTTTATCAAGTTGTCGTACCAAATAACCAGACTACCATTCCTCACGAAGAGGATAGCTCACATTGAATGTTTTGAAAGGAAAACTGCATGTGAGAGTTGGGTCACTAGGAGCGAGTAAATACTTATCTAACGTAACCATTTGAGACCACAAGCGAGTGTGCCTAGCAGCATAGTCTATAGGATTAGTGTTCCAAAGCCCTGTAACATTAAGACGGTATGCACAAGGTAATGCTTCTTGTTTTAGAACACATGTAGTGGTTTAATGCACAGTAGCGCCTCTAGAGCAGCAGTAGGAGTTGTCGTGAATGCTCCTGTCATCGCCATTAGGACCATCCTTTGGAGAATTTAGCTTTGACTGAACTGTCGCACTTCTTCTTTCTGCCATCATATAAGACATCCATATGCTAAAATTGGCCTAACGATAGTTGTGTAGATCCAATGAATGTATCTGAGTTTGAGTTCCCATGATTTTCCAAAAGCTCGTCTGCATTGGCCAAAGTCATGCAAGGTCTTTTAATCCTGAAGTCAATGTGAGCAGACCAATTCAGTTTTGAATCAAGAACTACCCCCGACGTATTTAACTTAATCAACCACAGTAACTTCTGAACCGAAGAACTGTAACGGACGAGCTGCTGTGATTATACTACGATGAGTGAAGAGCACCATTGATGTTTTGCCCGGATTTATAGATAATCCAACCTGACAACACTATTGCTCAACAGATCGCAGCGGCTACTGCATTAACACTCCTAATAACTTGACCTTGACCAATTTCGATAAATTGTACACCCCCGAATTTTGTGAAGTTTGTAGATTATTTTAAGTATATCATTATTAACGATCGTTTAGCAAAAACGTTTTCCAAGTTTTTTTTTCAAGATGAAAATATGCCCTATCTGCATTCATGCGGCACCTGCATCGCGAATAGGATATTGAGAACTTCAACTTTACCGAGTCATAACTTTATTGTTCGTCAAACGATCTTCGAAATTTGTTCACCATTGGAAAGGTAATACTTCCAGAAATAAAATGCACTGAAAAAAAAACGAAAAATAGGGTTGTCTACCCAAAGTTATTATGAAACTCTAGACATATTTTTACACATCATTCGATTGCTAGTGATACCAGCTATAATTTTCGCCTAACCACAATTTCGGCACTATCAAAAGAAAATTTTAGAAAAATCGATGAATTCATAAATATATATGAATTTTTCATTTTTTTTCACATATATAACTCAAAAACTAAAGCGATGACAAGTACATTTTGCTGCTCCAAACTATTGGAATGATTACCAGAAACAATGTATTTATGAACAAAATTATATATCCGTTCAAAGAATCTCAAGAAATTTGGTACAAATACAGAGAATTTGTATTATTGAGAAACTTTTGTCAAACAAAATCATGTCAAAACTTTTGAGTTTTATGACATATATTTTTTATTATTTTAGTTGGAAATTTATTATGAACAATATTTACAAAAAATCTTGATTATTTTTAGACTGAACTTAGATTTCACTTACAATCTTAAAAATTTTGGTAAATATACCTAAACTCTAAAAATAATCAAGATCTAAACAATTTTTATGCTCAACCCAAACGCAATAGGTAACTACTAAAGTTCTGATTCTGTTTTAGGTTTGCCGCAGAATCTCAAAAAATAGGATCGGAAATTTTAAAATTTCCGAGCTATATTGCCTTACACAGTGTTTCGGATCCACAATTTAGGGAGACAAATTTGTGGCTTAACCTTATACTTTATAGTTATGATGTCTTCAATTCAGTGATCAGTGAATTCTAAGCCATATTTTGATGTATATGGTATTATTGTGGTTCTTATTATTAAGGTGATCCAAAAATTATTTTCCGGATGTGTTGAGATAGACGACTGCATCCTTCGGCAAAATTGTAGATAAATTTATTTCGAGCAGCTTTGCTGAAGACTCCATTGTGGTATCTCCAATGCTTTTAGTGTTACAGCTATTTTAAAATATCAACTTAGGGTGTTCCTCAAAAAATCAGATTTTTTGCTGTAGCATTTTGTTTTTCACTTTTTGAATTAGATATCTTTGAACATCTTTTAGAGTTTGTTAAAACCAATTTTTTGATGACTGGTGCATTCAGGTAGCGTTTTCTGAACCGAATTCATGAGCAGAACTAGTTCAAAAACAGGTTATTTTAAAACTGCTATATCTAACATTGAGGCCAATAAAAAATCCGTTTCTTGCACATGACAGAAAATACTTTCGAGCATCTAAATCTTTATAAAAAGGCGGAGGAGATATTATTTTAATTTTTTTTAAATGTGTTCAAACATTGGGGTTTTTCATTTAAAAATTCTCTATCATGTAAGGCATTTATTAGCTATACAGTAAGGTCTCTTTTCACACGTTTTTTTTCGCACGGTTTTTTTATGCTTTTTTCCAGAATTAACACGGTTTTTAATTACGCGGTTTTCGAAATTAACACGGTTTCGAATGAGAATTTAAAAAGCACTGTCATTTGTTTTTTGAGAAAAAAAAATCAAAAAAGGGAACAGTCTGTCTGTGGGAAAACGATTATGAGAGCTAATTTAAAATTTGAAAGTTAACTAAAATCATTCGCTCAATAATTCACGAGATCATGGACTGTCGTTCCATAAAATGAATAATCAGTCTCCAGTTCTTCATTCCCTGTCGTAAATTACACGACAACGTCTCTTCCGCTCAGTTTTTTTTTTTCATAAATACGTTTATTTCATAGGCAATATACATAAGTTTTTCTTCGCCGTGGCATCCACAATACATAGTATTTTAAACCTTCAAATACATTTCGAATATCATATTAGTATGTTGGTACTCATTAGCTAACCTAAACACTGTTTTTATCAAGCGAGTTGCTATTTTTAATTACATTAAATAAAATACATTTATTTTGTACATGATCTTATAACTATTTCAGGTTTGTTTGTATCAGTTCACCACTTATATTCAATATTCTATAGTTGGCTATTGGTTGAACTCATGGAAGAGAAAACAGTCTAACATAAAATAAAATTTAAATTGGAACTCCAATGGATTTAATGAAATGATAAAGAAGTTTCATGTATGGAAGGTCACGACAAGCAAGAATGTCGCGAACTGGGACATTGGATAGTCTACCTTGGGTACGCAAGGAATTTATTAGTTGAGATCTGACATCACGAAACTCCACGCATGTCCAAACAACATGGTCAATATCGCGGTAATCTTCGCCGCAAGCACAATGATTAGTCTCGGAAAGACCAATTCGAAGGAGATGTGCATCTAATGTGTAGTGATTGGACATGAGTCTGGACATCACACGAATGAAATCTCTACTCACATCCAGTCCCCTGAACCATGCCTTTGTCGATATTTTAGGAATAATTGAGTGCATCCACCGACCCAGATCATCTTTATCCCAAGAAGCTTGCCAGCTGGCAAGTGTTCTTTGGCGAGACGCGCTATAGAATTCGTTGAAAGCAATCGGTCTCTCATAAATCTCACCCTCAATAGCACCACATTTGGCTAAACTATCGGCTCTTTCATTGCCTGGAATGGAGCAATGAGCCGGAACCCAAACTATTGTGATTTGATAATTATTATTCAATATGACGTTCAGGCACAGTTTTATTTTGCCCACGAAAAAAGGTTCATTTTGGCAAGCAGCGTTTGAGCGAATAGCTTCAATTGCACTCAGACTATCTGTGAAAAGAAAATAATGGTTTGGAGATAATGTGACGATTACACTCAAACTATAATGAACTGCTGCTAACTCTGCTATATAAACAGATGCAGGTTCTTGAAGCTTAAATAAGACCGAAACATTATTGTTGAATATACCAAACCCAGTAGCCTCTTCAATTCGTGATCCGTCCGTGTAAAATATTTTCTCAGAGTCAATATGCCTGAACTTACTTGTAAATATTTTTGGGATTTCCATCGAGCGTAGGTGTTCCGGGATTCCACGTACTTCGCGCTGCATGGATGTGTAGAAAAATTAAGTTGAGTCAGGGACATTTAGGAGGCTGACACGGATAGGAATATATCTTGAAGGGTTGATTTCCTGTGACATATGGTTAAAATATACTGTCATGAATCTTGTTTGAGATTGAAGCTCAACTAGCCTTTCGAAGTTATTAATAACCAGGGAATTCAGTACCTCACATCTTATTAGCAGTCGCGATGAAAGCTCCCAAAAACGATCTTTCAATGGAAGAACTTCCGCCAGAACTTCAAGACTCATTGTATGTGTCGAATGCATGCACCCTAAAGCAATTCGCAAACAACGATATTGAATTCGCTCTAATTTGATAATATGAGAGTTTGCAGCGGAACGAAAGCAAACGCATCCATATTCCATCACTGAAAGTATCGTTGTCTGATACAATTTTATTAGATCTTCTGGATGAGCACCCCACCAAGATCCTGTTATTGTTCGAAGAAAATTTACTCTTTGTTGGCATTTTGTTATCAGAAACCTAATGTGTCCTCCCCACGTGCATTTGGAATCAAACCACACCCCAAGGTATTTGAAAGTCAAAACCTGTTGGATCATTCTTCCCATCATATGAAGCTGAAGCTGCGCGGGATCATGCTTTCTTGAAAAGACGACCAGCTCTGATTTCTCCGCAGAGAATTCGATACCCAGATGAACAGCCCAAACGGACAAGTTATCTAAGGTATCTTGCAATGGTTTTTGCAGATCAATAGCTTTGGGTCCAGTAACTGAAACCACGCCATCATCTGCCAATTGTCTTAGTGTACATGGGGTTACTAGACATCTGTCAATGTCATTCACGTAAAAATTATAAAGGAGCGGACTGAGGCATGAGCCTTGCGGTAGACCCATGTAGCTAATTCTGAATGTTGCCAAATCGCCATGTGAAAAATGCATGCGTTTCTCTGACAAAAGGTTGTGCAAATAATTATTTATAACCGGTGGAAGTCCATGTTGGTGGAGCTTGTCTGAAAGAACATCAATGGAAATTGAATCAAATGCTCCTTTAATGTCTAAAAATACAGATGTCATTTGTTGCTTTTGAGCGAGGGCAATTTGGATGTCAGACGAAAGTAATGCAAGGCAGTCATTCGTCCCTTTATTTCTACAGAAGCCAAACTGAGTATCAGACAACAACCCGTTCGTCTCGACCCAAGTGTCGAGACGTCGTAGAATAATTTTTTCGAACAATTTTCTGATGCAGGACAACATCGCAATGGGTCTATATGAGTTGTGATTGGAAGCTGGTTTCCCCGGCTTTAGAATGGCGATAACTTTCACTTGCCTCCAGTCAGGTGGAACAATATTTTGCTCAAGAAACTTGTTAAACAATTCCAACAAACGTCTTTTTGCGAGGTCGGGCAGATTCTTCACCAAGTTGAATTTAATTCTGTCCAACCCAGGAGCGTTATTGTTACAAGACATGAAATCAAAAATCCATCCATCATTGAAAAGGGGCTATCAATGGACCCATTATTTGGAAAAGATTCTCTTATAATGCTATGCGTAGGAACAGAATCTGGACAAACTTTCCTCGCAAAATCAAATATCCATCGGTTCGAGTATTCCTCACTCTCATTTCCTACGTTACGATTCCTCATTCGTCTGGCCGTATTCCAAAGAGTGCTCATTGAGGTTTCTCTTGACAAACCTTCGACAAAATGTCTCCAATAGCTACATTTCTTGGCCCGAAGTATGCTCTTGTACTTGGTTTCTAAAGTCAAGAAATTTTCAAAATTCTGAGGAGTTCCTCCTCCTCGTTTTAAAAACGTCTTGAAAGCATTTTGTTTCGCGTGCTTAGCATCTGAGCACTCTTTGTCCCACCAAGGGTTTGGAGGCCTTCTGATAGACGATGGACCAAGAAATCGTTTGGTTTGGGCTTGTTCTGCGGCCTCCAGAATCGAACAAACGAGGAAGTCATATTCTTCAATTTGGGGGAGCTCTTCCATTGAAGTTAAGACACTTGAAATATTACTTTGGTATTGAATCCAGTCAATATTTTTTGTCAAATCATATGGAATATTAACTGAATTAGCAATGCCTTTGTTTCTGCTAATTGAGATGATGATTGGTAAATGATCGCTACCATGTAAACGTGCAGGAGGTCTTGGGATCCGTGTCATGCTACCCATATTTAGTACCGCCATGCTAAAATTGTCACAAATATTATATATTAGAGATGATCTGCTGTCATTGTAAACGGAACCCCACATCATTCCGTGCGAATTGAAATCTCCTAAAATCAAACGTGGAGCAGGAAGGGCTTCGACAATTTCATTAAGCTGTCGTTGTCCAACTTGAGCTCTTGGAGGAATATATACCGAAGCAATGCAAATGTCCTTTCCTTTAATGTTTATTTGACAAACAACAACTTCTATACTAGAAGTCGAAGGAATGTTTAATCTATAAATGGAATAACATTTCTTAGTTCCTAAAAGCACTCCACCATACGGGGAGTCTCTATCGAGACGTATAATGTTAGTCATTAAAATTTAAGGCTATGTTTGATGTAAGCCATGTTTCGCACAAAGCAAATACATCACATTTTTGACTATGCAACAAAACTTTAAATGAATCAAGTTTTGGCATGATGCTTCGACAATTCCACTGCAGGACAGTGATTGAATCATTTGCGGCGGATAATAAATTATCCATCAAATGATACAAAACCTGAAAGAGCTGGCCATTGAGCTGATAACTGTTTCAAAAAAGTTCTAGCTATTGGAAGGAATGCTGTTATGATGGTCTTTAGAGGTTCAGAAATTTTGAATGCAGCGAAAATCCATTCTACAATTTCCGAAAATTTCAGTAATCCTGTTGGTGAATGTGAAATGGAGCCCACTGGATTATTGTCTTTTCTTGAGCTAGTTCCTGGATTGGTTTGTGAATTTGACAAACCAGGAGGCACAGTTTTTGGTTTTAAATTTGGCTTTTTAGCTTTAACACGGGGATCTTTTTTTGATGGTGTGATTTTAGATGTCTTTTTTGGTATTTTATGCTTTGGTAATCTCCTCTTAACAGACCCTTGAGGAGTGACAAACGAGGTATCTTCACTATTTCCGTCAGAGTCAGATTCCTCTGGCTCTGCAAGATTTGAAAAACCGTTTTCGGTTTCCAAAGGGGAGACATGTATGACCGTTTTAAGCATTTCTGCATATGTGCGCTTAGACCGTGCTTTTAAAGAAAGCTTCATTTTGTCTTTACGCAGCTTAAATGCAGCGCACACTGAAAGATCATCATGAGGACTTTCCCCACAATAAACACATTTTTCAACATCTTTATTGCAAAGATTATCCTTATGAGGCCCTTGACATTTTATACATTTGGACTTATTACTACAGTAAGTAGCTGTATATCCGAATTTTTTACAGTTCGTGCAATTCATAACATGCGGTACGAAAAGCCGAACAGGAAGACGAATTTTATCGATATAGACATGGCTAGGCAATGCAGATCCGGCAAATGTTACGAGAAACGAATCTGAGGGACGATAAGACTTTTTTCCATCGACAATAGATGCTGAGTACAATTGTTTGCACTCGAGTATCTTAACTCCCTCAAGCATGGAGTTTTTAAAACGGCCAACTCCATTTTTAAGTAAATCAACTGCTGTCAGACTTGCTTCAGTCACAACACCGTCAATTTCTACCTCCTTCGATGGAATGTAAACTCGATATTCAATAGCAAATAATTTACAGGTTACAACACAGGTTCGTTTGGCTGTTTCAAGTCGTTAACAACAACTCGAATTTTATCTCTATTAACCTTACAGATTTCTTTAACTTCAGAGAAATGTGATGTCAAATCCTTTGTAATTTGCATCCAGTTTAAAATCTTTTCTTTTTTTCGAAGATAGACTATCCATGGCCCAGTGGTACCCTGTGGATAATGTTTAGCCCGGAGTATTTAAACTCTTACTATTATCCGGAATCGGATTCGGATGATCTTCCATGAGATCATCCATTACATTAAATTTTTTTGTAAATTAATAATACCAAAATAAAAACTTATGTTTAGTAAAATTTCAGATATAAGAAATAAAAAATAAATTAAATTTAATCTACCTTGTAGCTGATGTCTCTGTTCCTTTATCGTGAAGAAAGATGTGAAGCTCTTCCAACGATTTCCAATTGGCAGTCGTCTGCTGTTTCCAATTGGCAGTCTTCTGTCGTTTACTGCTATCTCAGTTGCTCTGCCGTCGTTGTGGACACCACTGCACTTGCTGTGCTGCCTGTACCTGACCCCAGGTACAGTGCTTTTGCTCTTGGTGGCGATCAAATGCGATGCTTGCAGTGTAGCACCTCGCGATATATGCCGTCTCTTTTGATCCTACGCAGCGTACAAATTCTGGTACCTGTTAGATCAGCACTGGGTTGCTTTAGCACCTCTGTGCCTTTGCACCCCTTCGTCTTCGCACCTTTATGCGATGGCACCTCTGTGACTCGTCACTTCTATGCTCTCGCACCTCTGTGTCTCTACACCTCTGTGCGTATGAACGGGATGGCCTTCGTTGCTAGCTTTCCAGTCGGGAAACGCCCCGAATATTGCGTTTGCTATGGGCAGTTTAACTACCTGAAGCTTAGAATTGTCTCGGTAGCAGCCGTTAACTCACGAGCCAGTACAATCGAAACACAACCTCTTCGCTTGAATGGTTTTTATTGAATGATTCTTCCGATCAGTTGTGGTGTATGATATCAGCATCGTCATTGATATAATCGAGAATTTCGTAGCGTTGAAGAAATAGTCGGATTTACAAATCTCTTCAACTCTTCATCATATCGAGCAGTACAGTATTTTTGCCCATGATATCAGCATGACATCATGGGCAAAAATACTGCACTGTACATAATAATACCTTTTCAAATTTGATCCATATTCACCTCTATGAATTCTTCGCCTTTAATTATGTCGCTGCGTTCATATCCATGTCTTCCCACTCAGTTTAGTTGAAAATGACTATTAAGATCGTTAGTGTTTATTACACATCGCAACTTCGGAATTGAAAAGAACTTATTCTCAAGCTTTATTTGCAGTGAAAGTGTTTATGGGTGGAAATAACGTAAACGATTGAATTTCTCTATACTTGTGTATTGATTAATTTCGACTTTCATGCGCTTCCTCAGCGAACATCGAGATCATGAGTCAACTCGATTGTTTTTTAAATCGACTCTCTGGAACTTTGAATTTTAAGATTTCCGATAGAACGTCGAGATCTGGTGTTATCTCGACGTTTCAGGCAATTCTTAGATATGTGACATAAAAAATAAGTTTCCGATCTCGGTGAATTAATCTCAACGTATCATCCAATGTTAAGATATTTGTAATGAAAAAAGAAATTGCGCGGTGATTTTTCCAAATGGAAAATTATCAAACTTACACCATTATCTTTACGTTTCGTCTTAGGGTGAAACCAGAGTGGGCGCGACACGCGACGCGATGTGTAACGCGAAAGTTTTCCAATGATAGCGAGTGTTAAAGTGATAGTAGTAAAAAAACAATATAATTTGATCATGTTCCTATTTAATGAGAAGAAAATTCTGATCAAAATGAAACGAAATCATTTTGACTGAATCCACTCTTATTTAAGCCATCTACATGTTGCTATCTACAATCGCCTGCAGCTCTATCCGAAGTTGTAGCTTTTTTTGCAGAGCTTTCGAAGTTTTATTTGCAGAAGTAGTGCCGATTGGAAGCCAGCTCCTTAACATTTTCAACTAAAAATTTAATAATGTATAAACTTTTTCCATCGACATAACTCGAAATATTCTCAAAACTCATTTAATGCACTTTCGTTGACTGTACATACCAGTAGTTTCTAATGTTTCCGAAATCTCCAACACTTGCGCATTCCGTTAAAACTGCTTCGATTAGTGCTTTGATATAAATAAAATTATCCTCTTTCGCCATAACGAAAAATAATTTAGGAAACCTTTGGTCGCTCGTTAATCGCATGAAAAACTGTGCACGTACTGCTTCGTTGTTTGTCGCACCGAAAATCGCTTGTCATTACGCAACGCCTCGTGTTTACTCTGAAATACATATTAATTTTTTGCTGTAAACAACTGAATGAAATACAGAACTTTAATGATCGCATCGCATCGTTTCGCGTCGCTTGTCGCTTTCTCTCTGACTTCACCCTTAGATTCGTCAGTGCAAAGCAGTTCATGTTGAACTGTTATGTCACCTGCAGTTCAACATAAACCGCCAAGGCTAAAACGAAACGTGAACATAATGAAATTGGTTATGTGCCCTACCACAAACAAGGTTAATTCCTAAATAATTTCCAATGAAGGCGATTCCAAAATATTGGCACCCTACTGTTAAATTATATTGCTAGTAGTAATGATAACAATCCTATCAAAATCAAAAAGCTAGAAAAGTCAAAATCAAAATCAAAAAGCTAGAAAAGTGAAAAGCAGTTCTTACCAGCCAAATTACACAGGTATCTCCATCGCATATTTACACTTCCTTTTTCAATACACAAGAGGCTTATTTCACTAGCCATAGCCGTTTGAAAAAAGTGAGCACTGAAAGCAAGTTTCAGCGCCTACTAACAAAACTTGAAATCGAAAAACCACTAGATTTCAAAGTTAACGAAGATTGGATACGGAACACTACTAACGTACCTGTTCCAAAAGAAACAAGTATATTGTTGGGTTATGGGCCCAAACTTGCTTTATCTTACGAGAATAATGAAGCAATTCCTTATATCAACATTATAGCAGACTTGCAATCCATTCTAAAGCTCGAACCTGACGAAATTTTACAAACGGCAAGCCGGAACCAGTTCACTAATATCTTACAGAATTACGTGAACAAAAGAAAAAATGGTATTTTCAACCCTTCCTACAGCGCCGTTGACCGTTTTTTGGTCGAAGCATACCACATCAGCAGAAAGTTCATCAGAGACAATCCTGAAGTGTGTATTTTGCCAGCCGACAAGGGAAATAAAACTGTTATAATACAAAAGGAAGAATACGAAAGCAAAATGTTATCTCTTGTTGGCGACCAGAGTACATACGAACGCATTGACTCGGATTGGACTAACAAAATTCAAACGAAAAACAATCAACTGGTGAATGCGTTGCACGACCAAAAAACCAGGTCTCAATTGATTACATATCATGCCACATGCCCGAAAATCTACGATCTTCCCAGGATCCATAAAGAGGGTAATCCATTGAGGGTCATATTATCATGCATCAATTGCCCAACATATAACGTATCAAAATATCTCGCAAGCATTCTTCGACACTCGATAGACCAAAACAAGTACAATGTACAAAATTCTTACGAATTTTGTTCATTCATAAATAACGTTTCTCTACCACCAAACTATGAATTGGTATCTTTCGATGTCGTAAGTTTGTTCACTTGCACGCCGCGAGACCTGGTAATTCAAGCGGTGCAAAATAATTGAAGTTGGATCGAGAAAAATACAACCATAAAAGATCGAGAATTATTCACACAGCTATTTGTTTTCCGTGGCGCTAATTACAGGCAAACATCAGGCACAGCAATTGGTTATCCATTGTCGTCTGCACTTGCCGATTTGGTGATGGAAACGTTACTTGATCGCGTGATGGAGACGATCGACATACCGATTCCGTTTTTGAAAAAATACGTCGATGATTTGGTCACCGCTCTTCCAAAAGACAAAATTGAACATGTGAGATGTGCACTTAATGCGTGCAACTCACATATTCAATTTACATGCGAAGTGGAGAACAATAACCGACTGCCGTACTTGGATATGGTTCTAATCAGAACGGAGAAACAAACATTCGTCACCGACTGGTACAAAAAACCCGTCGCATCGGGACGATTGTTGAATTTTTGCCTCTCTCATATAGAAAGGCTATACAATCACTGCAAAAACCGGCTTTTGAGCCGAGGTCCGGAGGGCCGAATGTCATATATCATTCGACTCAGCTCGACGAACTGAGCATATCTCTCTCTCTCTCTCTCTCTGTGTGTGTGGGTGTGTGTGTGACAAATATTGTCACTCACTTTTCTAGGAGATGGCTTAACCGATTTTCACAAACTTAGATTCAAATGAACGGTCTCATATCCCCATACAAAGTTCCTGAATTTCATTTGGATCCGACTTCCGGTTCAGGAATTACAGGGTGATATGCACCAAAAAGGAGGAAATAATGCATTAAAAATGTGAAAAAAATGTCACTCACTTTTCTCGGAGATGGCTTAAACGATTTTCACAAACTTAGATTCAAATGAAAGGTCCCACGGTCACATACAAAGTTCCTGAATTTCATTTGGATCCGATTTCCGGTTCGGGAGCTACAGGGTGATATGTACCAAAAATGTGAAAATAATGTCACTCACTTTTCTCGGAGTTGGCAGAACCGATTTTCACAAACTTAGATTCAAATGAAAGGCCCTACGGTCGCATACAATGTTCCAGAATTCTATTTGGATCCGACTTCCGGTTCCGGAATTACAGGGTGATATGCATAAAAATGTGGAAATAATGCAATAAAAATGTGAGAATAATGTTACTCACTTTTCTCGTAGATGGCTAAACCGATTTTCTCAAACTTAGACTCTAATGAAAGGATTCATGGTCACGGTTCCATACAAAGTTCCTGAATTCATTTGAATCCGACTTCCGGTACCGGAATTACAGAGTGATATGCACCAAAAATGTGAAAATAATGTCAACCTTTTTACTCGGAGATGGCTGAACCGATTTTCACAAACATAGATTTAAATGAAAGATCTCATAGTCGCATACAAAATATCCTGAATATGATCTGGATCCGACTTTCGCTTCCGGCATTGCAGGGTGATATGCACCAAAAATAGGAAAATAATGCATTAAAAATGTGAAAATAACGTCACTCACTTTTCTCGGAGATGGCTAAACCGATTTTCTCAAACTCAGATTCAAATGAAATGTCTTACGATCCTGTACGAAGTTCCTGAATATCATTTAGATCCAAATTCTGATTCCGGAAATACAGAGTTATATGCATAAAAAATGTGAAAGTAATACATCAAAAATTTGATAATAATGTCACACACATTATTCTGGGATGGTTAAACCGATTTTAACAAAATGAAGATTCAAATGAAAGGTCTTATACAAAGTTCCGAAAAATCATGCGGATCCGACTTCCGGTTCAGTAATTACAGGGTGATATATACCAGAAATGTGAAAATAATGTCACTCGTTTTTTAGATTAGCATCACTTTTCTCATACGAAAATGTAAGCACTAGTTTGGAAAAATGATGCTGACTGTGTGACATAAACACTGAAGCATGCTTTTGTGAACTATTCTAATCAATCTGAATCAATTGGTGTCAAAATTAGTATCCGAAATTATTTAATAAAAGTATGAAATATATTTTCATGAGACTGTTATGAAAGAAGAGAAAGGCATTATCACACCACTAGGTGGATTAAGAAGGGTTTTTCTCGTTCCACCCGCTATCGCAAAAACTAATCACGGCTACCGGTTTTATTTGGAGAGTTTTTCGGTTGTCGACGTGCAAATCTATTGTTGAGAAAAAGGAAACAGTGCGTGAATACTTACTCCGCAACAACTATCCTAGCTCGCTAGTTAATAGACTAATCAATAGATTTGTAAACAAACCCAACGTGGACAACCGAACGGACGGTGATCAGACAGTATTCATCACGTTGATTCCCTCACCCCGGCACTTGCAAAAATTGTAAAACGAAACCAGAGAAATGTGCGTTTAGGTTTCAAATGTTTGAAAACTAACGCATCTCTTTTCTCCAAATTGAAGGATCCGACACCGAAACTTATCAGACGCAATGTGATCTATTGCATTCCCTGCATTGATTGCGATAGTTCTTACATTGGTCTGACTACACAGCAACCGAAACAACGGTTGTCTGGACATCGTTCATTAATACAACGATATGAAATATTCAAATTTTCGGATTCCGAAAAGACAGAGAGCAAAATAGATGAGTTCAAAAAAACCACATTGATGGTTCATATGATCGACAATGAACACAGTTTTGATTTGAACAAAACCAGAATTCTCGATCAAGAAAACAGAACTAATGCTTTACAAATATTGGAAATGTGCCATATTTTTACTGACAGTTCAACCATTAACTTCAGAACCGACACGCATAATTTGAATGCTGTATACTCCGGTCTGTTGCTCTCTCTCACACATTAACTGTCAATCTCGCCTCCGATTTCGCTGTCTATCATTTGTCATCTGTTTCACTCTAATGTTTGCTCTACTGTCTTCCATATTTGCTGCTTGCAATATTTCAGTGCTCAATCGAAGTCGATGTGCATGGGAAGTGCTTGTGTAAGTTCTTGGCAAAACAAATAATTCGAATTAAAATTTCTAAACAAATTGCATTCGTATGTCTCGATTTTGTGTTTTAGTGTGGAGAAGCCCTTTTTCAACCAACTATTATAAATGTTACACCAAATGTTTTGACGAGAAACCAATTGACAAAAAAGCCATCTCTTTATTTGTAATATAATTTTGTTCATCAATACTGTGTTTCTGGTAATCATTCCAATATTTTGGAGCAGAAAAATGTACATGCTTTAGTTTTCTAATATATATAAAAATGTGAAAAAAATGAAAAATTCGTATATAAGTTAAATTGTATAGGCGACGGACTGTTTTTTAAAAAAACTACTCTGTGCTGTTCAACGGTTAGACTGAAAGTGATTTATTACAATTTAGAAAAGGTTTACAGAGGCCTCACTTGTCCCTAAATTCTCTGGAAAAGATACTTTATATAAACATGGTAAACTGCAGCGCTGGTATCCGATTCTGTAAGCTGGCATTGCTGTTGGTGTACTTTATGTTTATGTTATGTCTATTGCCGGTTGGTGACAAAGTTGAAATAAGTAAACGGCGAGCGCATTTCGTTAACTTCTCCTTCCTCAAGTTCGGCACGTCCCGGGCCGATACTGTTTGGTCTTTTCGAATTTGGTTTTGGTGGTTGTTCGTCTTTGTTGAATAGCTTACTCTGCCTAATGAACTTTATCAAACAGATGAGTGACGTTAACCCTGATATGATACTAAATATGAACAGGCCCGTATGTATTAGGTATTTTGTCGAATATATAGTTTGTAGATACTCCAACTTTTGTCTGTTGAGTATTTGAAATTTGTGCAGTTTCTCTATTGTAACGCTGGTTTCCAAAGACTTTTCTTCTATCTTGATTCCTGCGAACGGTATAATGATTGCGGTTGTTTTGTGTGCAACTCGAAGCTGCTATAGTTTTTGTCGTTTACAGAGACGGAGCAATTTGTGAAGTGTATGAGAAAAGTTCCAGAGATATTGCGATTCGTCAGCTTGTAATCGGTTATCAATTCAACCATGGTAACATTTCTGATTACAATATGGTTATCTGGCAATAGTTTTATTTCGGTGTTGGTTGCTGATTCGATGAATGAACATTTTCCGGACAGTCCTCTTAGTATATTAGAGTAACAGTCATCTTTTGACACGTCTTGTAGATTTTTGGAGTTGCAGAGTAGCTCGCTTTCAATTCTTTGGCATGGGGTGGTAAGAAAATAGGAGGTTTCTTTACTGATGATAGCTGTGTGGGTTGGTAATTTTAAAACTTTTCCAGCGATTGGTAACGGTTTCAAGAGTATGATGGTAAAGCTGCCAGGTATGAATTGGGGTACCAAGATAATAAAGTATATTTTTGATGATTGGTGAACGGCTTTCAGGTCTAGATACTCGTAGGCTTGATCCGTAGTTAATAAGGCAATGTTTTGTTCTTCTAATCTATTACTGATAAATCTAATTTTTTCTGCTTCCAGAAATCTCTTAGATATTACATTTGCTTTTGCTAATGGAATTGTTTCAAAAATTGAGTTAAGATGATTTATAACTACGTCTAGCTGATAAGAAATTTTGAAGATGTTTCCTAGAGCTGTAATGTTATGATTAATATTTCGATTATTGATTAAGTCCTGTCTTATTGCAATTATTTGTTTTGTAATTTTTGTTTGTTGTTCGTTAATGTTCTCTACTAACCTATTAATCCTGGTTTCAATCTGTTTTTTGATGTGTACCTGTTTATTATTTTCCCTGACTGGGTAATTTTTAGCATTTCTAAGCTCCTCTAGGTCACGGTTTATGTGCATCATCTTAATACCTGAGCCTAAAGCATTTATTAATCCCAGGTCATTCTTTGTCGTTAGTTGAACGTGTTCAGACGTGTTTTCGTTTTCTCGCGTTTTTTCGTTCGTTTGTTGAGTTTTAATGGCGAAACGTAGACGCCGCTCGGGAGGCTCAAAAGCTAGTCCCGTTTACTTCAGTTGTTTTTATTTGGATATAAGGATTTGTGATTTTTTTCTGCAGTTTCAAGTTTATCTTTCGGTAAGGCCTTTGATATTTGGAAAAATCCTGAATCCCTCAACGATTTGTCTGAATTTATCAATAAGCGGTATGTATTTATCGAGATCGATTTCGTGGTACAGTTTGTGGTGACCTGTTTTTATTATGCATGTTCCTATTTGTAAGGTAAGTAGTCCAGGATTTTGGAAAAGATTTAGAATTTGGATGGTTTGGGTTTGAATGAGTGGAAAGAAGAGGAATAATAGTATCATCATTATGTTCATTATCTGCAAAAGAAAATAGTATTAGTGTTTTCTGATTCTTTTCAATTTTGATTTATGCAGTTTCCTATTCAAGGCATCAGTAAACATTTTTGTGTATCCTGTTGCACTCGAATTGCGGAATACCGTGCTTTTCTTTTGCTACGAATTCTTTGCAACCTGATAAAAACTTCATCATTAGGTTCTAGTGCTGGTTCATGTTCGCGTTTTTTATTTCGTTGTTCAAGGTGTTTTTTCTGAATGCGTTTTAATTGTAGCCCGACTTCGTCATATAGGTCTCTTTTTCCAACCATATCTTCAATGTCGAGTGATCTTTCTTCATTATCTCTTAAGCCAAAAAAGATTTCCCATGGCTTAAGATTCGTCACCGAATGAATTGTCTCGCTGTACAGGGTGCATGCAATTCGAAACACTTCTTTACTTGTTAATCGCTCATATTTATCTTCTATGCATCTATAGATTTCTGCCAGTGTGGAATGGAATCTTTCGACTATTCCATTGGTTTCACTGTGATTTGACGGCGGGAAATAGATGTCAATATTGAGATTATCAAGTAAACCTAACCTCGATAGACCGTATGGATGGCTCATTATCTAAAACTATCAATTTTGGTCTTCATAACAAGTCAAGAAGAGCTTTTCTCAAGTCAGGTATGCTTCTGGATTTTATTGGGATTAAGGTCGCAAACCTAGAAAATTTTCGACAGCTGATAGAAACATATCTAGTTGTGAAATGAAAATATCAACGTGAACAATCTCTAAAGGTTTTTTGGGAATTGGGGATTCAGCTAATGTTATCTTGAATGGGTTTCGATCATACTTCATTTTGTTACAAATGGGGCAAAGTTTTATGTATTGTCGAATTTTTTTCTTCATTCGGGGAAAATAGTATTTTCTGGCTATTGCTTTTTGGTTTTCCCATATGCCTCGGTGGGATTCTTCGCGTACAGTTTTGATAATCTGGTCCTGTTCTTCTTCGGTTTTTAAGTCTTGTATAATGTTTTGGGTTATTCTCACCTTAAAAGTTTTGCATCTATTGAAGTAATTTTTGTAAACGATTTGAATGGTAGAGATATCGCGTTCAGGACAGTAAATGCAATTAATTTTCCTAGGGTTCATGTATTCTTTGAATATATGATGATAAAAGGAACACCAAACGCTACCTTTTTCAGTGTTCTTCGGTATATTCGGGGAAAAATTTGCTCTAACTGTTCTTCGTCTCGATCTGAGAATTGAAGAACAATTTGATTAGAATAATAATTTAAAGGGTGTAACGTCATGGGAACAAGTTCGCTGTCGTCGGTGTCAGCCGAATGTACAGTTGCATTGTCTGTGATAGTATCGTCTTCTAACTCGTTAGCATCAATTCCTAACCGAGAAAGAGCATCCGCTATAGTATTTTGTTTACCCGGTCTGTATCTTATCTCGTAATCAAATTCTTCTAAAGGCAATCTCCAACGAATTAGTTTGCTGTTAGGATTTTCAAGGTTCAAACCATAGGTCAATGGTTGGTGATCGGTGTAGAGAATAAATTTACTGCCAAAAAGATAAGGCCTAAAATATTTACAGGCCCACACGATAGCCAATAGTTCTTTTTCTATATGGTGAGGTTTTCTTCCGAAGCGAAGGCTATGGGTTTGTCCTAACCTATAGCTCCTTGTAATAGCACGGCATCAATTGCTTGATTTGAAGCGTCCGTAGTTAAAATAAATTCTTTACTGAAATCTGGGTATTGAAGAACTGTGCTACTAGTTAAAATATTTTTGCATTTTTTGAAGGCTTCCGTGAATTCCTCAGTATGTTGAATTGTTTCACCTTTTCTTGAACATTTCGTTAATGACTTTGCTATTCGGGCAAAATCTCGAATAAATTTTCTATAGTAACCTACCACTCCGAGGAATCCTTGTATCTCTTCTTCATTTTTGGGTAATGGCCAATTTTTTAACACACTTATTTTGTTCGGTTCGGGTTTTACACCATTCTTTATGAAGGAACTCGCTCTTATTAAGTTCAATCTTCATATTGTATTCTTTCAGACATTCAAAAATCTTCTTTAAATTTTCCATGTGTTCTTGTAAACTCGTGGAAAATACGATAATGTCATCCATA
Source organism: Malaya genurostris (assembly GCF_030247185.1). Lineage (NCBI taxonomy): Eukaryota > Metazoa > Arthropoda > Insecta > Diptera > Culicidae > Malaya > Malaya genurostris. The sequence continues at coordinate 171,743,223 of NC_080571.1, forward strand.
TAAACGAGAAATATCTTTCCAATATATTTTCGAAGAATGTTGTCCATTACTCGTTGAAAAGTACATGGAGTATTACGAAGACCAAATGGCATTCGAAGAAACTCATAGTGCCCATGATCGACACAAAAAGCTGTCTTCGGGATATCTTCCTCATGAACCTCGATCTGGTGAAATCCAGATGCCAGGTCTAAAGTAGTGAAATATTGCGATCGGACCAATTTATCAAAAATATCGGTAATATTAGGAATTGGGTACCTATCTTCAATTGTCTTCTCATTTAACTTGCGATAGTCAATGACGAGGCGCCATTTTTAGCTACCGGAAGCATCTGGTTTTTTCGCAACCACCCATACCGATGAGGACCATGGACTATTGGAAGGTTGTATAATTCCTTGGTCTAGTATTTTTGAAATTTGTTTTCAGATTTCTGCTTTATGGCAGTAAGGATAATGGTACGATTTTGCGTGTACTGGTATATCTTCTTTCGTTGAAATGCGGTGTTCAATTGCGTTTGTAAATGATAAATTTTGGTCTTCTAAGTGGAAAATATCTTCAAATTCTTTAACAAGTTTCAGAAGTTTACAAGCTTCTTCTTGGTTCAAATGATCTAATCTTAATTGTGAGGTAAAGTTAAACCTTTTATTGCATGTTGTGAATTGAGGGGTGCCAAATTCGAAATTATTAATTTCCGCAAAGAAGATCGGGTTTATTTTGACATCTGCGTTCGTGAGATTCGTTAAAATTACTGTGGTTTTATTATTATTAGCTTTGTAAATACCTGGTGCTACGGCTACGTCGGATGTGAGGGGCAGAAGGGTTTCAATATAAAAATCACCATTCGGTGCATTGGTAGGTAGTTCAGCAATCACGTCTTCGTTAGAATTTAGTTTCAATGTGTAGGTTGTAGGATATTTTCTCATCATTGAAATTGTATAATTAAGGAATTTAATAGAGTTATTTGAACAGTCAATTGTGGCTTCTAGGGATTGAAGAGTTTCATATCCAATCAATACATCGAAAAAATCATGAAACTTAAGTAAGTAAAATTTTCCAGGTTGCTGATTAATGAATGGAGAGAAAAATATAAATTTATCTATTTCGTGCTTTTTGCTCACGTCTCGTACATACATTGGAGTAGTTCTAAGTATTGATTTGTTTTTCACATTTGCAGGGTTAATATAATTTTTGTTTGAGCCAGTATCTATCAATAATTTTAGGTTGCCTAACTCAGTATCAATTTGAATGTATGGGATGAAATTCATATCTTCTATTTTTCTGGCGGTGGTTCGAAATCCGCCAGAAAATTTAAATTGTCTTCAGTACTATCATCTACATGTTCAATTGCTAACTGTTGACCTTCTAGTTTTGGATAAGAATTTTGATCGTATGCATTTTGGCTTGTGGTATTAATTTCTGGAATACAAAATGTGTTTGAATATTAACTTTTCGTTTGAGTGTTTGAACAGAATGATTTTACAAGGATAATTTTTTTAATATTACCATTTAATTCTGTTATAAGTATATCACGTCACTATATAAATTCACTATGTATCTCACAACACTATAAATCATGTATAATGAACGTCACATCACATATACGTATTTCGAACACAATTTATATTCTTCTTCAGTGTGTTAGGTTTTTTTTTTGTTTGAATAGTCGAATTGTTCATAAAGGTTATGGTAAGGGGTTATATCTGGATAGTTAGTAAAATGTTCATAGTATGGATCGAAATACGGTGTTTGCTCAATGTTATGTAGTTCTTCTACGTGGAATCTAGGTTGACCTGTTCGGAAAAACTGCTGTTGTGGATATGGTCTAAAGTGTTGAGCTGGATGGAATTGGAAGGGTAGTGTATACTGAGATTTCAATCCTGGGTGAATTTGTGGTCTTTGTGGGGTTTGTTGAGGATTTCTGTTTATATAATTCACTTGTTTTGACCTAATAGACTGATCAATGTTCAAAGGTGTGGGTTTTGGAAATTTCGTAAACGAAGGCTTGGGTTCGAAAACGGCGGCATTGTCACAAATTTTGGCATGCCGGTTTCTGAGGGAATCCGTTAGTTTGTATTGGCGTTTTATAGGCTGGAAGAAATGGATTTTTCGGTGGCCTGGGGGGTGCATTGTCAAGGTGAAATGTAGCGAAATGCGAAAATCGCGTTTTTGATAAATTATTCAAAAACTAGACCGATTTTCGAAAAACCAAAAACACTTAAGTTTTCGAAATCAAATTTATCATAACTAAGTATTCTTAGAATTTTGAAATTTTGCTTTGCCGAGCCGTAATTGGTTTTTGAAATGTATAAACGGTCACTGTTCCGTCCCACGGGGATGATTTTAGAACTGAAAAGTAGTGTTTGTAGCAGAATTTCACAAAGAATCTGAAAATTCAACTCAAAATTATAAAATTTTAGCGAAAACAACCGCAAATTGGAAAAGTTTACATAAACTTTTCTGCATTTTTTTTATTGCTTGCGCGGTGCTGTTTCGTATTGAGGTGGTGTGAGAAATGAACGGTGGGCACGGTGGCATTATATCGTGAGCAAAAATTACATATAAAATAATGACGCGAATTTATGCAGTATTGGGTTTTGTGTTGAAATAAAAACGAGTTGAATACAATAAAATGGGTACTGTAAGAAATCGTTTATTTTCTAAGTAGCTGTCATTTATAATGCTAATAATGTCCAACTCTGTTGAGTTCAATGCATTGATGTTGCTGAAGCAATAAAGCTTGGCTGTGTAATATCGTAAAACAGGTATTATTTTAGATTGTAGCGATTTTCATAGCAAAAATAAAACTTCAATATTGACAAGCTACTGAATGAAATGAATACAAGCCAAGTATTATCGTTCATTAACTGGATATACAAACAATGTGATAAACATTGAGGGTCAGCTTCGAGTCAGTCAGCATGGAACACTTATTGGAATTCATTGGTTTTTCAGTTATTATTATTATTTTTTTTTTATTCAACAATATAGTATTAGTTTTTAGGCACACTGCTTAAGCTCTAAGATGCCGGTTTTTTCTAATTTTAGTTAACGACTAACATAAAACTGTAATATTGGTGTTGAAATTGTCTATTCTCGAGAATCCAGCCTACAGCTGGCAATCCGCAGTGGTTGATGAACTGAATATAGCGTGTGTCTTCCAGATGACGTTGGTAAATATTTATGCTGGACGCATCCTTTGGTCCGTATGGGTCCGCGGAAAACACCCCCAGGCTACGAAGACCCGGCGGGTGGCCCGCATGCTGGTCATCGATTGGAGCGGTCTTCCATTGGGGTTGATTGTTATGTTACGGAAGAGAATAAAAGAGACATAGACTAGTAAATATTGTAGAAAAACGGAGTAAAAAGGGGATATGGGAACGAAATGCCTAGAAAACGACAGAGATCTAATTAGTTGACAACGAGATGGTGAAGAGACGGGGACAGGGAGAACAGAAAAGTTAGTGACAACAAAAAGATCTAGTTAGTTCCAATGAAGATGGTGGACAGGACGAGGGGTCGATAGAATCGGGCGGATGTTAGTGTCGAACCTGCAGTTGGAGATTATTCTTAGCCATAGTTAAAATATCGTCGAGGAATGGGAGGAACTTTCTCTGCAAGGTATAATAGATTACACTTGTATACGAATGTGTTTAAGGAATTGGTATATGAGAAGCATGTATGAACTATCCCGACTCGCCAACACATCCCGAACCGGAACCTCAGGCGGTCTACCTCGGGCCCTAAGGGATTCCAGTAGCTTTGACCTGGCGTCACGATACTCTACGCACGACCACACGACATGCTCGATGTCCTGGTAACCGTCGCCACAGGTGCAGAGATTGCTCTCCACGAGCCCAATACGCCGGAGATGTGCGTTGAATGTATAATGATTTGACATGAGCCGCGACATAACCCGAATGAAATCGCGACTCACATTCATCCCCTTGAACCAAGGTTTCGTCGATACCTTAGGGATAATGGCGTGTAGCCATCGTCCCAGTTCGTCATTCGTCCATGAAGTTTGCCAACTTTCGAGAGTTTTCTGACGAGAAATACTGAAAAATTCATTGAAGCAGATTGGTCTTTCATATATATCACCTTCTAATGCGCCCACTTTAGCCAATGAGTCTGCCTTTTCATTGCCCGGAATGGAACAATGCGAAGGGACCCAGACTAACGATATTGAATAAGACCGTCCAGATAAAGTTCTCAAATGTTCCCGTATTTTCCCCAGGAAATATGGGGGATACTTTCCTGGCTTCATTGCCCGGAGAGCTTCTATTGAGCTTAGACTGTCCGTGACAATGAAGTAATGGTCTTTGGGCAAGTTTTCAATGATCTCGAGGGTGTACTGAATGGCAGCTAATTCTGCGACGTAAACTGAAGCCGGATCATTGAGTTTGTACGAAGCGGTGATGTTCTGATTGAAGATACCGAAGCCTGTGGACTCCGTCAGTGTAAAACACTTTTTCACAGTTGACTGTTCTTAGTTTATTATAAAAAATATTAGGGGCCACTTGAGGGCGTATGTGATCCGGAATTCCACGAATCTCTTCTCTCATGGATGTGTCGAAAAACACAGTAGAATCAGAAGTATCCAGGAAATGAGCACGGTTGGAAACAAACGAAGAAGGATTAATATTCTGAGCCATGTAATCAAAATACAAGGACATAAAACGGGTTTGAGAATTAAGCTCAACTAACCTTTCGAAGTTTTCAATCACCATCGGATTCAAGATATCGCATCGGATAAGCAATCGTTATGAGAGATCCCAGAATCGATTTTTCAACGGTAAGACGCCCGCGAGCACTTCGAGACTCATCGTATGAGTCGATTGCATGCAACCTAAGGCAATACGCAAACAACGGTACTGAATTCTTTCCAGTTTAATGAAATGGGTGTTCGCGGCGGATCGGAAGCTGAAGCATCCATATTCCATTACGGACAATATCGTTGTTTGGTAAAGCCTGATCAAGTCTCCTGGGTGGGCACCCCACCAAGTTCCGGTTATTGTGCGAAGAAAATTGATTCTCTGCTGGCATTTTTGTTTCAGATACCTAATGTGACATCCCCAGGTGCCTTTGGAGTCGAACCAGACCCCGAGATATTTGAATGTGAAGACCTGAGCTATGTTTTCACCCCCTAGTTGAAGCTGTAGTTGTGCTGGTTCTCGCTTCCTTGAAAATACAACCAACTCAGTTTTCTCCGTAGAGAACTCGATACCCATTTGAAGAGCCCATATGGATAAGTTGGCAAGAGTATCTTGTAACGGCCCTTGCAGATCGCCAGCTTTGGGTCCTATAATAGACACAACGCTGTCGTCGGCAAGTTGTCTTAGCGTGCAAGATGTATTGATACATTTATCGATGTCGTTTACGTAAAAATTGTATAAAAGGGGGCTTAAGCATGAGCCCTGAGGAAGACCCATGTAACTGAATCGTATTGTCGACAAATCACCATGCGCGAAATACATGTATTTCTCGGACAATAGATTGTACAAAAAGTTATTCAAAATTGGTGAAAGACCATGCTGATGCAACTTCTCAGATAGGATATTTATGGAAACTGAGTCAAAAGCCCCCTTGATGTCTAGGAAAACTGATGCCATTTGTTCCTTACGAGCAAATGCCATTTGAATTTCTGTTGAGAGCAACGCAAGACAATCGTTCGTTCCTTTTCCTCTGCGGAAACCAAATTGTGTATCTGAAAGTAAGCCATTAGTCTCGACCCAATTGTCTAGACGAAACAGAATCATTTTTTCGAACAGTTTCCGGATACAGGAAAGCATAGCAATCGGCCGATACGAATTGTGATCGGAGGCTGATTTCCCTGGTTTTTGAATGGCAATAACTCTTACTTGTCTCCAGTCATGTGGGACAATATTATCCTCAAGAAGCCTATTGAATAAATTCAATAAGCGCCTTTTGGCAGAGTCAGGTAAATTTTTCAACAAGTTGAATTTGATTTTGTCTAACCCCGGAGATTTATTGTTACACGATAAAAGCGCAAGTGAGAACTCTACCATCGAAAACGGTATTTCGTTTGCATTTGACGTCGCGGCGCGGGAGATCCTCTGGTCCGGAGCAGAGTCTGGGCATACTTTTTTAGCGAAATCGAATATCCAGCGGTTAGAATATTCCTCGCTTTCGTTTGTGGTGTTTTTGTTGCGCATTCGTCGGGCTGTGTTCCAAAGAGTGCTCATCGATGTTTCTTTTGTTAATCCGTCAACAAACCGGCGCCAGTAACCGCGTTTTTTTGCTTTAATTAAGTTCTTCATTTGCGTGTCTAACGTTGCGTAATTACGATAATTATCAGGTGTTCCATTGGCTCTAAACTGTTTGAACGCGGAGGCTCTATCAGCGTTCAGTGATGAGCACTCTTTGTCCCACCATGGATTGGGAGGACGGATGGTAGTTTTCGCTCCAGGTACACGTTTCGTCTGAGCTTGAATCGCAGTATCGAGAATCAAGCCAGCCATAAACGTGTACTCTTCCTCCGGAGGAAGTTCTTGTGTTGTTTTGAGTTTCTCAGATATCGAATTTGCGTAGTCTTTCCAATCAATATTTCGTGTGAGGTCATACGAAACATTGATTGTCTCCGATGGTCTTAATCCGCAGGTGATTGAGATTACGATAGGTAGATGATCGCTACCGTGGGGATCAGGGATCACCTTCCACTTGCAATCTAACCGTAGCGATGTCGAGCAGAGGGATAAATCCAGCGCACTTGGTCTTGCTGGTGGTGCAGGAATCCGTGTCATTTCTCCCGTATTCAAGAGTGTCATATTGAAGTTGTCGCAAATATCATGGATCATAGTTGATCTGTTATCATCGTGAAGACAGCCCCATCCCATACCGTGTGAGTTAAAGTCTCCTAAAACCAACGTCGGTGCAGGTAGGAGCTCTACGATATCACTGAGCCGCCGATGCCCAACCGAGGCTCTTGGGGGAATGTAGATGGAAGCAATGCAAAGTTCTTTGCCTTTTACTGTTATTTGACATGCGACAACTTCAATGCCTGGTATCGATGGGAGGTTAATTTGATAGAAAGAATAGCACTTTTTGATCCCCAAAAGTACTCCTCCATAGGGATCATCTCGATCCAGACGAATAATGTTAAAATCGTGGAAGTTTAGGGGTACATCAGAAGTTAGCCAAGTTTCGCATAATGCAAATGCGTCACATTTCAGATTATTCACTAGAATTTTGAAAGGATCTATTTTCGGGGTGATACTTCTACAATTCCACTGTAAAACAGTGATTGAATCCTTAACCTCAAAGGGTGACTTAGCCATCGAAGGATACGATCGCTGAAAGAAGGGGCCAATTTGCAGTCATCTGCTTCAAATATGTTTTCACTGTAGGCATGAATGCAATTAAAATGCTTTTAAGAGGGTCAGATATGTTGAAATTTTTGAAGATCCAGTCCACAATATCTGAGAACTTGATAAGTCCAGCACTGAGTTGGTTCTCAGATAGATTTTCGGGGACGCTTGGGGGGTTTGATGTCCCAGGAAGTGGTGGGAATTCTTTCGTAGAATTTAGATTTCCTAGACCAGGAGCATTTTGCTTCGGTTTTGCTTTAGCACCACTTCCTCTAGCTGTAACTTTTAGAGGCCCTTCTGAGGATATCTTCGAACCCTTACTAGGAAGCTTGTGGGAGGATATATTTCCACTCTTTCTATAGCTTTGAGGGACAGCCGAAGATGTACCTTCCAAAGGGTCGTCATAATCACTCTCGTCATTTGACAAGCAGGCATATGGGTTCGTTATTTGTTTGGGGGGAGTGGTACTCTTCAGCATATCGGCGAAAGAGCGTTTAGAATGTTCTTTCAGAGAACGCTTCATTCTGTCACCGCGAAGTCTATACGCGGGACATGCCGAGAGGTCATGCGGACCCTCCTTACAATAGAGGCACTTTTCAGTATCCTTACCGCTAGAGCCATCCGCATGTCCTCCCCCACAGTTGGCGCACCGGGGCTTATTGCAGCAATGAGAAGCTGTATGCCCCAATTGTTTACAGTTGGTACAGTTCATTACTCGCGGTACAAAGAGACGAACGGGCAGACGAACCCGGTCCAAGAGGACGTAGTTGGGTAAAGCCGAGCCAGCAAAGGTAACTCGATAAGAATCTGATTGGGGATAAGATTTTGTTCCATCCCCGGCGATCGATACTGAATGCAAGCGTTTGCAATCCAGTATCTTGACATTCTTAAGTAAGGGGTCTTTAAAACAACCTGCTCCGTACTTAAGAATGTCCTCACAAGTCAGAGTCGAATCGGTTACCACGCCGTCTATTTCGACTTCACGAGCTGGTACGTACACGCGGTAGTCCCGCGTAAAGTGCTCATTTCGAACAATCTCGTTTGCCTGCTGAGAGCTGGTTAGTAAGACCCTGAGCTTGTCTGGTCGTACTTTATCTATTCTTTTTATAGTAGAATATCGCGAGGACAGGTCACGAGATATTTTCAAAGAATTCAATTTTTTGTCGTTTGATTTGGTCCGGAAATATACAGCATAAGGTCCGACCGGGAGTGCAAGCCCATCCGGATAGCTCTTAATGCGAATCTTACTGCTGTCAGCAGAAGTCTCCATCTGATCATCGGGAGGGTGAGGATCAGGTTCAGAGTTGCTCATGTCCTCACGGATAGTTGTGAGGATAAAATGATGAGGAACCGATAATAGAAAGGCGGGAGAATAAACAATGAGAAGACAGTACTTATCTTAAAATCCGGCTTATCGTCCACCAAGTTCTCGCTTTTGCAGATCGGTGTATCACCGCAGATGGTGTGTAAAAATCCTCCACGAGGAAAAAAAACACAATTGTCTATAATGTTCAACGTATAACGGCACTTTTCACCAGAACACAATATACAGTGATATCACAATAGCACCCGGCACTGGCCAACTGTGCCTATTGATACTAACACTCGCTAGCACACAGAGAGAGCAAAATGACCTTGAGAATGGATTAAAACGCTCGACTGGACAAATGTTAAGAGAAACGTAAATACGCATCCGATCACATCGACTGTTGATTTGGAACTGTTTCAGTTATTATGAATACAATGAATCAACGCTTGATTTTGCTTTCAAAATCGATTAAATAATAAGGAACTACGAAATAACTTTATATTCAATTTCGTGCCCCAAATATGAGCTTGAGAAAAGATTCACTAAATAATTTTAACTGCATGGTATGATGAACTATTAGTTGTAATTAGAATGTATTCCAATAATGTAATCTAAGAAATTATTAAACTATGGATGATTTCTGGCACCGAGGCCAGAGGCTGTTTGGTCTTCGGTTCGTTTTCGTTGAAACAGACATTTCTAGACTCATCATGCTATATAAAACCGAAAGTCGCTTCCGAAAAAAAGGTAATGGTGAATACTTTTACGTAAATTCTATCTCATCGGCGGGAAGGACCTGGTGAACGACTGGCAAAGATATCGAAAATACTTGAATGTTCTCTTGTCTTCAACCGTTCTTTTGAAGGAGAATCGATGCTTGCTACTAAAATCAGGCATATACATGGTTAGCAAGTTATTCAATACATATACATATAACCTCATGTTAATCATTCATAATTACTCATTATTTATAGCTCTAACGTAAGAGTAATCACTAACAATAATGATTGAATATATGCTAATTCAAAGTGTGAAGAATTCTAAAATCCGTTACGTCCAGTCTTTTTTACAAACCAATATAACGAGAGGTAAGCCCACTGCGCTCAATCATTGAAAAAAGTTCTTGTTTCTATGTGGCCGTTTTTCTTGGTACGCTTTGTGCGACGGTTCGTTCAACTGAAGCGGATAAAATTTTGCGCGAATTCTATGACGCTACATTTCACCTTAATGATCGGTGTGATTTTTTTCTGGAAGTTTGTTCTTCTATACAGGCATCGAAGGCTTCTTCCAAAGTGTATGGTTTTCTTGCACGTACATTTCCACCAATGGGCTCTTTTATTCCGCCCAGAAAAACTTGTAGTGCGTTTTGTTGATAGGTTTGAATTCTATCAGCTTTTACTCTTGTGTCGTTAATGGTTATATTAGCGTTATTGATTAATAGCGACATAACGTGCTGTACACGTCCATAGAATTCATCGACGTTGGTAGTTTGTGCCAAAGCAATAATTCACGTGTTAGAGTAACAGCATCTCTTTTGTCACTATAGTAAGTAATTAATGTTTCTTTCATGGCTTCCCATTTGAGGCTAGTTCCATAAACCTCTAAGATCGTATCGGCTTCACCGATTATTTTATTCCGAATGGCCTGGAACAACACCTCTAGAAAAGGTGTGTTTCCCATAGCTCTCAAAAAGGGAATTAAATTGTCCACAGCTTTGATGAATGAGTGCAATTTTACGGGGTTTCCGTCAAAAATTGGGAGATCTCTGATCGCTTGTGGTGTTTGAAGCGAACGAATAATTCGATCAGCTTCGTTCATGATCCGCTCGGTAGCAGCGGCTGCCGTTTCTTCTTCGTTTGTAATGGGATTCATTGTAAATTTTATTAGGGATTGTTAAACTAGACACTTGGTTACTTGGTTATCTCACTTAAAAATATTTTTTTCTGTTTTCACTTGTACTTCTTCTTTCACAACACTATAAAATAATATAAATTTGCACTTACCTATAGGTTGATCGACGATGATCCGACGCAGCGTATTTTATCGATTTCCTCTCGCTGGGTTTATTGGCCGCTTTCCGGTGGTAGTGCTACTACTCCTCGATGAACCGTCGAAGATTCGAACACCATACTTTTTCACTCGCGACACTAAGATCCTTTACGACTGCGCCAGTAAAATTATATCGGTGACGGATCTGTTTTTTTAAAAAACTATTCTGTACTGTTCAACGGTTAGACTGAAAGTGATTTATTACAATTTAGAAAAGGTTTACAGAGGCCTCACTTGTCCCTAAATTCTCTGGAAAAGATACTTTATGTAAACATGGTAAACTGCTGAGCTGGTATCCGATGCTGTAAGCTGGCGTTGCTGCTGGTGTACTTTATGTTTATGTTATGTCTGTTGCCGGTTAGTGACAAAGTTGAAATAAGTAAACGGTGAGCGCATTTCGTTAACTTATATATTTATAAATTCATCGATTTTTTAACGTTTTCTTTCGATAGTTCAGGAATGGTAGTTGAGCGAAAATTATAGCTGATATCACTAGCAATCGAATGATGTGTAAAAATATATAGGTATTCGATTTGAATTTCGAGATATTTACGATCATTGTGAAAAGTCTCACCTTTTCTGAGGTAAACTACTCTCTACACACGGAGAACCCTTCGATCATAAAATTGCGATGTCGAAGTTTTTGATTTTTGCGATGGTTGATTTAACTAATTTCTTTTTGATTCAACCAATATGGTTTTTGATTTGCATATATTCAAGTAGTTGAAGAATATGTTGTCTTGAATGCTGTCAAATGCCGGAGACAGTTGAAAGCAAAACAATAATCGCAATGCAGAATCAACAACTTTTTTAGTTGAAATCTGTTCGTGTCGCTTCAAAATGTCAATGAAAACAACATCAATGGTTAAAGCGTTTAGTGAAATTGTGGTCATTCGATTTGAGAAATTTATGATAACAAGTGTTTATCTAACAGCGGTGTTGTGATAAAGTTAACCTTGTTTAAAATGAAAAAGATTTGATGACAAATTAGAAAATGTAGATGAATGATCATCTCGTAATCTTTCAGGTATGCGCAAAAATTTTGTGCTTCAAATTCGATCATTGATTTACTTCCACCAGACTGTTTTACTTCCAGCTGTTTGATACCGATGATGATGTTCATGCATTAGCAATAAAACGCTTTTTGACATGAATTCAATTTATAAAAGTAACAGGAGCGAAGGGTTCCAAACACACAGAACGCGCTGCGATTGAATGGCGCGTTTGAATTGCCGCCGCAAAATTCCAATTCCCAGCGGTTGATGCACCCAAGCTCATATAAATTGACTAAAATTATCAGTGCATAACTTTAGTTCAACCGTTTGAAGGCATCATCTTTCAATACTCATTTTAGGTAAATTTAATAATTTCGCACTCGCCCCTCCTTGCACTTTTGCTGATTAAAAACTTTTTTCTACATCAGTCATTTCCGATCGAATCAGAAGTATTTTTTTTAAATTTAGATCTTTACTGATCTCGACTTGACATGAACATGATCATACAAAAATCAAAATCACTTAGAGATCAGATCAGTTCTGATTTCGTAATGATAATTTATTCCAACTATTTGCAATGTCTAAAACAAATAAAACCGATTTATTTTTCAACTAACAGAATTTTGTTTCAATAACAACACCAGTTATTCCAACTAAAATATTTGTTGAAATTGAAAGGTATGTGTCGTCACTAATAGACAGCATTTTTTTCAAACAGTTAAATCAGTTTCTGCTAATCGAAAAACAAAAATGTCAGTTTAGTTAAAACAACAATCGATTAGTTGTACCACATTTTAACCAATCGAATTCAGAAAATCAACTAATATTCTGGTTGAAATGGGATCGCGGGTGGTTCCGTGCAGTTTTCATTATAACGTTTGGGTAGACAACCCTAGTTTTCGTTTTTTTTCTGTGCATTTTATTTCTGGAAGTAGTATCTTTCCAATGGTGAACAAATATGGAGAATTGGTTGACTAACAAACAGAGTTATGACTGTGTAAAGTTGAAGTGTTCAATATTTTCTATGTGACGTTGCATGATAAAAAGCATCATTCGTACAACATTTTGTAATTTTTTCGTGGAAAAATATTGATAAATAAGTCGGTGAAGAGGTATTTTCAAGAACGCTTCTTAAAATCATGATTTGCGGTGTCCAACACCGAACACAGCATAGTTAGAGTAGAAGTTATTCTAGACCCCAACGTTTCTGTTTGTTTTTTAAATTTTTGGTGGTTGTTCAATACAAAAACTACGATTTTTCACGAAAAAATCCGCCATTTTGTAGCTGTTAACCTTCCCAAAAAACAAACAACGAAAAGGAAAACGTTGGGGTCTGGTTTTTTGTATGTAGAAAGTGTGTGAAAAATTTGAAAAAAATTGGTTTTTGAATGACGATGGACGCGGACTTTCAAAACCTGCTTCGAGGAAAAGTCGTTTAAAGGTTTTTGTCTATAAAATCAATGGAAGCAATTAATTACTCCAAGGAGCCCGTAGGGTCTAACATTTTCAAAAAATCAAATGTTTTCTTTTATAATTTATTATACCGAAACATTTCAAGAATGTTTTGTCAAGTTTTGAAGTCAATCGAAGTAGAAATCTTTGGCCTGTGCGCCGAGCTCTTGCTTCATCGTAGAATGAAATAGCCATATGTAAAGGTCCATAACTTCCAGAGTTTCGTTCCAATACGCTTGAAAACTTTACAGAAAATTCTACGAATGTTTTACTATAAGAAAATATAAAGAAAATAATAAATGATTTTTCAAAAGTGTTAGACTCTACCCGCCCCTTAACAAACCATTATCGACTAGGTTCCATAAGTGGGGATAATACACCACCTTGAAAACACCCACAGACACTCAGTTTTCTAATCTCTGCTTGCAGAAGCGATGAACAAAGAAGTCGATTGCTAAGCATTGCGTGTATCCAATTTGTGGTACTTGAAGGTATGCCATGACCACGGGCTGCTTCCAGAAGTGAATCGAAGGACACGTTATCAAAGGCACCTTCAATATCTAGGAAAACTCTCAAGCTAGATTGCTTTTGTATGAAAGCTTTTTAAATGCTGTACACAACATCATGTAACAGGGTTCTAGTGGACTTTCCACGCTGGTAAGCATATTACATTCCATGTAGCGGATTCACGCCCAAACTAACACTCCTGATATAGTGATCGACTATGCGTTCCACTGTTTTAAGTAGAAATGAGATAAGACTGATACGTCTGAAACTCTTCGCTTCCTCATAAGTATTGAGACCGCCTTTAAGAATAAATTTGACAATTATTTCCTGCCAAACACTTGGAATATATCCTGTCGCAAGACTAGAAGTAAGTATTTTCTTCAAAACATGTTTGAAATGTTCATACCCTTTCTGCAGTAACACTGAGAAAACTCCATCCTTTCCAGGAGACTTTTTTTTTCAATCATATAATTTATTAAGGCACACTGCTTAAGCTCTAAGATACCAAGGGCTTAACCAGGAGACTTGTACGGAGCAAAACTCTCAACTGCTCATTTGACCGATTCAATCGTCACAACTCTTCGAGCAAGAGCCCAAGAATCGTAACTACCCGAAAAGGTCTCATAAACAGCTGTCGATGATGGCTCCATACATCCTGGAAAATGAGTGTTAAAGAGATTGAAGTACATCACCTTCATCAGACAAGTACTCACCATCTGAAGTTCTTAAGTAACCGACATTAAAGTCTTTAGACTTCGAAAGTAACTTATTTAATCAGCTAGCCTCGTTGAGACTAAAGACATTTCTGCAAAGGCTTTTCCAACCACTTCGCTCAGACGATCGAAGAGCATTTTTGTGAGCACTTCGAGCCGACACGAATGCCCCCGACCCATCTCTGCGTCGGTGGTTCCAAGCGCTTCTGCATAGTTTCCTTAGTCTAGCAAGTTCAGCATTCCACCAAGGAGTTCCTTTGGTAGCTCGTACAATCCGAAGTGGACAAGCCTCTTCATGTGCTGCAACTATGAGTGAATTTGTCTCGTCGACAACATTTTCCAAATCAATTGGGGTTTCAATATTCGTAAAATCTAGTCGCCAAGCTCTCTTCATAGAGGTCCCAGTTTGTAGATTTGGGATTACGATATGCGATAATATCAAATTGAACGTTTGAATGTACTTATGATCAGATAACGAAGGTTCAAGCTCATCGGAGATGACCCAATTTACCAACTCATGCGCAATTCTATCAGAGCAGAGAGTTACGTCAAAAACCTCCTCTCTTCCAGAAAAGTTGGACGATTTCCTGCATTGACTATGTACAGGTTCGTACTGCTCACAAATTCCATCATATTAGAGCTTCTCGAATTTATATCTGTGCTGCCCCAAATGATATGGTGAGCATTGATGTCACTGCCGATTATATGCGGTAAATCACTTTTGCAGCAGTATGATACAACCTTTTTGAAGTCATCGCTTTTTGAAGGTTGATTATGCGGTAAATATGCTGAACAATAGACTTTTATAATATCATTTTGGTCAGCACAGATATAAATTCGAGAGGCTCTGATATGATGGAATTTGTGAGCAGTACAAACCTGTATATAGTCAATGCAGGAAATCGTCCAACTTTTGCGAGATCTGGAAGAGAAGAGGTTTTGAGACGTGACTCTCTTCTCTGTTATAGTTGCGCATGGGTTAGTTTCAGGTGTACAACTTTGCGAAAAAGTGCTTACAGATGTATTATTCAAAGTATTGTCCGTTGCTAGCGACAACTTTCTCCCATCTTTCCGTAAATTTTCGGATCCCAACTCGAAAAAAAGAGTCCTTTTTTGACGCTATCCATGAAGCAATCCATTTTTTCAACTTTTCGAAGGATTGAAAATGTTGATCTGCCAGGCCGTGTGCCATCGAACGGAATAGGTGGAAGTAAGAAGGGGCGACATCTGGGGAATAGGGTGGGTTGGGCAAGACTTTCCATTTCAGCGTTGCCAGGTACTTTTTGACCGCTTTGCGACGTGAGGCCGAGCATTGTCGTGTTGGAGGATGACTTTGTCATGTCGCTCTTGAGATTGTGGCCGCTCTCCTTTTAGCGCGCGATTACGGCGCATCAGCTGCGTTCGGTAGCGATCTCCTGTGATGGTTTTACCCGGTTTTAAGAGCTCGTATCAAATCACACCGAGCTGATCTCACCAAATACAAATCATAACCTTGGCGCCGTGAATATTCGGTTTTACCTTCGACGAAGTAGCATGTCCGGGCTTTCCTCATGATTTTCTGTGTTTAGGATTATCGTATCGAACCCACTTTTCATCACCCTTACGATTTTGTCTTTGAAGCAGTTGCTCACAAATAGACGGCGCTCGATGTCCCTCGGTTTCAACTCGTACGGCACCCAGTTTCCTTCTTTCTGAATCATGCCCAGGGCCTTAAGATGTTTTGAAATGGCTTACTGACTCACTCCCAACGATTCTTGGGTTTGGCACGAATCTTCATCAAGCAATGCTTCCAGTTGTTCATCTTTGAAGGTTTTTTTCTCTTTCATCACCATGTTTGTCTTCGACATCGAAATCACCATTTTTAAAACGTTGAAACCACTCCCGACACGTTCTTTTACTCAGAGCAGCATCACCGTAAGTTTTTGAGAGCATTCGATGCGCTTTAGCTGCATTTTTTTCGACTTGTAACAGAAAAGTTGAAGTTCCCGCAAATGGCGAGAATTGGGCACATTAACAGACATTTTCGAGCGTGAATAATACGAAAATAAGAACAACTGTCACTGAAACGGCGATGACAATTCGTACACACTCACTTTAAAGGCATTATCATCTACGTATTTTGACCAGCCGGTACAGCCATCTATCGGAAAACGGCGGAAGCAAAGTTGTACACCTGATAAATCCGCTCGAACCTTCGTTATCTGACCATGAATACATGCATTTTGATCATTCAAATGTTATATTTGATATTGCCAAAAATCGTAATCCCAAATCTACAAACTAGGACCTGTATGAAGAGGGCTTGACGACAAGATTTTACGGGCACCAACCAACAATTGAAACCTCAATTGATTTGGAAAATGTTGTCGACGAGACAAACTCACTTCATAGCATGTGAAGAGGCTTGTCCACTTCGGATTGTGCAAGCTATTAGAGGAACTCCTTGGTGGAATGCTGAACTTGCTAGACTAAGTAAACTATGCAGAAGAGCTTGAAACCATCGACGCATAGATGGGTCGGAGGCATTCGTGTCGGCTCGAGTGGTTGGAAAAGCCATTGCACAAATGTCTCTAGTCTCAACGAGGATAACAGATTAAATAAGCTGCTTTCAAAATCGAAGGACTTTAATGTCGGTTTTTGAAGAACTTCAGATGGTGAGAACTTGTCTGATGAAGGTGATGTACGGCACTATCTTTTTAACACTCACTTTCAAGGATGTATGGATCACCACCGACAGCTGTTCCTGAGACTTTTCCGAGTAGTTACGATTCTTGGGCCCTTGCTCGAAGAATTGTGACGATTGAATCGGTCAAATGAGCAGTTGAGAACTCCGTACAAGTCCCTGGAAAGGATGGAGTTTTCCCAGTTTTACTGCAGAAAGGATATGAACATTTCAAACATGATTTGAAGAAAATACTTATTATTGCTCCTAATGGCGATGACAGGAGCATTCTTTACAACTCCTACTGCTGCTCTGGAGGCGCTTCTGTGCATTACAACTACATGTGTTCCTAAAACAAGAAGCATTATTCTGTGCATATCGTCTTAAGGTTACAGGGCAACTGTAACCCTATAGACTATTCTACTAGCCACACCCGCTTGTGGTCTCAAATGGTTACGTTGGATGAGTATTTACTCGCTCCTAGTGACCTAACTCTCACATGCAGTTTTCCTTTCAAAATATTCTTTTCTTTTTCTTAGCTTATAAACTTGATAATGCGATATACGGAGAAGAATATGTCTTTCTCTGGAGTTTAAAAGGGATCGTTCGGACTGACTCAAACTTCTTTGTTAGGAGGTCAATGCTCTGGGAACATTCGGGGGAGATTGAAATCGTGTGCAGGAGAGATTCGGAAAACTTCGTAATTAATTACGTAGTTCCGGAAAGGAATATTTTACTCACGCTTTATCTGAGGACTCCAAATATCTGACCATCTACTTTGGTCTGGATCGTGGAAAAGGGCAGGAGTGGCTTAATTTTGTTCCGCGCCTCGATGTGTAGCTTTGGTAATCTAAAATATCTTGAGTTTCCCTTTATCAGTTCACCATAAAATAGTTTTCATTCCCCAGTGCCACGCTATAAGCCAAGTTAGGGGCTCCGAGTTTATTGGAGCATAGTTAAAGTCGGTATTAAGGTAAGGTGCAAATATGCGGACGGTGTAGTGCGTTTTCTAAAACCAGCATGTTGTTGGGTGCTTGTCTTTGTGCAGGTTCTTCGTGCTGCAAAATTCCCGTCGCATCGACCAACCAGTATCAACGACCACTTTTGACCCCACCATCTAGCTACAAAGTTCCCGGTGAACCGACCGAAAGAGCGCTGATCGTCAAAAGTCAACCACGCGCTAGGCAGGGAGCAGTAACGCAAACGCAAACCAGAAATCCGAATCTTCTGCGGGCCCGAATCTGCCAGCAAACGACAAGGAAATCGCACTGGCGTCCGTAAAGCAGTCAACGTTCGTCGGTCTACAGCATCGACCCGTAAACCACGTAAAACCATTGTAGTGTGAGTAAAAACCGTTTTCTTTCCTTGACATGCGCATGATCATAATATATATAATGAACCCCACGTAATTAGTCACATGGGCAAAATCACCACGATTTATTGAAACCATCTTAAAGCCCGGGTTCGAAAAAACTATTTTTTGTCTGGTGGTTTTCCTTTCCTGCCACCTGTGAAAATCCTAGGTCGGCGATGAACTCGCCGTATAAGTCTGTACAAGTAAACGCACGCACCTTACCCCCCGTCACTCATTTTCGGATGAATACCAGTCTAGGAATTAGGAAGCTTCGACAGTATTAATTATGCACTGGGTAAGTAGAGAGAGAGAAGTGACAGTAGCCAGATCAGTTCGTATACCGCATGCAAAGCTAGCTAGCATGTAGAGAGTTTGGAGTTCGATCCCTACCAAGATGGAAATATTTTGTTTGTAATAAAAGCAGAATTTCGTTTGAGTATTTTAAATAGTGTTTAATTTTTTGTTAGCGGTGACTATTTATGGTATTTTCAGGTGAAGGATTTCTCAAGATATTCGGGCGAATAGATTTCGGATATTTTTTGTAAACCTACCCTCCTTAATCCCCTCGCGAGCTGGAGCCCTGTGGCTGCTAAAGTCTTTACCAGTGATGAAAAGCATCGTTTGAGTGAATCTTCTTTATTCGTCTGGTCTTACTATAGCGATTTCGGTTTTCAGCGGGTGTTTTCTTCGGGGTTTTGGCGGACTATCAAGGTCACCTGAGCCACGTTGGACCGTCTCGACCGGAACTCAGAAACAGACAATACCCGCCCATAGCAAGGGTCCCAATTAGCTGGGCAAACAAACCAGGCGTTTGGTCTCCTTAGGGAGTGGCGCAAAAAAATCAATAGCTAAATTTTGAAACTGGTCTAGTTCCATGACTAGTTGGCGCACCTTTTTGCGAACGTTCCTCATTAAATTCCGTACAGACTTCTTGGCGACAAGTTTTGACACTTTTTTCTAATCTTTTTCGAATTGTTGAATGGTTTCGGCTGCCGAGACATGTTTCCTAAGATGCGCCTTCGTTAATGCCCAAAATTCTTCAATTGATCGAAGTTGTGGGCAAGTTGGTGGATTTAAGCCTTTTGGGACGAAAGTGACATTTTTGGTAGTTTACCATTCTACCGTATAATTCGAATAGTGGCAAGAAGCAAGATCTGATCAGAAGACAACAGGATCCTTGTGGCTTCGAATCATGGGTAGAAGTCGTTTTTGTAAACATTCCTTGATGTATATTTCGCTGTTCATTGAAACAGTGGTAATGAAGGGTTTCGAAATCTTACCGCAGCTACAAATTGCTTGCCAGACCATAGCTTTCTTACCCAATTTTTCGACTTCAATCGATGTCTCGGACTGGTTTAACACTTGCCCTTCTCGCACCGTATAATATTGTGGTCCCGGCAAGGATAGGTAATCGAGTTTCACGTAGGTTTCGTCGTCTATTATTATGTAGTTCAAATTTCCAGCAAGAATCGTATTGTACAGCTTTCGAACCCTCGGACTGATCGATGCTTCTTGTTTCGGATTACGTTTTGGTTGTTTCTGCTTCTTATAGGTTCGAAGATTCGAACGTTCTTGAGCACCGCGAACATTTGACTTTGAAGTGCCCACTTTTTTGGTCACATCCCGAACTGAAACCTCCTTCTTTTGCTCGAACGCCTTCAGTATACGTTTATCCAACTAAGGGTTAGCAGGACCTTTTTTTCGACCCGTTTTCGGTTTATTCTCAAAGGTGTTATCCTCACCGAACTTCCTGATTGCATTTCGCACGGCTTTTTCACTTACTCGTTCCATTTTTGCTATCTTTCTCAGTGACAGTCCGTTTGTCGACGTTGTTCTGCTGAAAGTCCACGCATTTTGAAACAAACTAATGAAAACGAATAAACAACTGCACAAGTGGTTGGAGAAGAGTGTAAACAACAGGACACAGCCATAAAAATTGACAGATTCTGAACCATTGCGAAAAGGCAGCGGTTTTTGATTGCGTCCATACTTTCCGGGACAGTCTTTATATATTTTACTAGCTGAATTACCTGGTATTGCTTGGAAATGTTTCGTGAAAGCAAGGACGCAAAAATATTCTAGTTATAGTCCTAAAAAAGCGAAGCCTTGGTATTTCATTCCTGTAGTGGAATTTGACCTTCTATTTCAACATACTTTGCAGCCGACTCAGAGTGTACAGAAACATAGCATGGCTGGTGCTACGATCACCGACACTACGAATCCAACAATAGTAATAGTAATAGTCCTGCTCATGGCAATACTCTGAATGTAGTGAAACACTACTTAGACAGCAACCCGATTGAACAATCCTCCGTACTTGTTCAATTTGCAAACGGACAGTGTCTCATCTCAGAATAATCATAATTTTCACGGTATTCTCGTCAAATTGGATCAGTTTCATAATTTATCCCTTTTGTGAGGAACATTTAAAACTCCTTTCTCTCTATAAATAACTTCCTAGTAACCTCTGCGTCCCAAAAAGTATATGTACTTGTAAAGTACTTGATATATTGTTCCTCGTTACATCCGATCAAAAATACACATACTCGCGAGGTTATAAACACTTGCTACTTTCTGCTTGTTATAAAAAATCCTATGACATCATTGTTTCCACGTAAATTTATTTATTTATTTATTTATTAGATTGTCCATATGATAAGGTTTGTTTGATAACGAAAGGCCATTTATCATCATGACTACATTCGTACTGTTGAATAACGATGCAGTTTATACAAATGTTATCATAAACTTCTTACCATCATCTTGGGCCGACAGTCTTCTTAATTCACATATAAAAGCAATTGGTTGTATGATTTCTTCGTCAATTCAGATCAGTGTTACCTCCCATTGTTAAGAATAGTTATTCCCCCTCCCTCTTGTGAATATATTTGTGACCCTCACTTAGTTGCTAGAAATGTACTGCACTCGTCCATTTTCCCGTGGAATCCGATCAATCTCACCTTACACTTTCCATGCTTGCGGCACTTACTACACTTCCTCTCTCTTCAAATAATCTCACAATCTGTTTTGATGTAAAAGTAGTATTTTTCTTAGTCTAGCAGTATCGTTTTTCGTCGAATGAATTTTACATTGAACTCCCCTTTTCTTAGTACACTTACTATCGCTCTTCTCCATGATTTCCTTTATAACCACTTTTGAGTAGTGTAGAAAGTATCTGTGCTCTTCAAAAAATATCGATTTCCACTTTCTTACACGACAAGAGCGCAAGTGAGAACTCTACCATCGAAAACGGTGTTTCGTTTGTATTCGATGTCGCAACGCGGAAGATCTTCTGTTCTGGATCATATTCGAGACATACTTTTTTTTTTTTTAACAAAATCGAATATCCAGCGGTTAGAATATTCCTCGCTTTCGTTCGTGATGGTTTGGGTGCCGACGTATGCTGTGTTCCAAATAGTGCTCATTGATGTTTCTTTGTTAATCCGTCAACAAGTCGGCGCCAGTATTTCTTTGCTTTAATTAAGTTCTTCATTTGCATGTTTCTAAATTTTTTCTAATTTTTTTAAACGCTGAAGTTCTTTCCGCGTTCAGTGATGTGCACTCTTAGTTCTACCACGGGTTGCAAGGACGAATGCTAGTTTTCGCGCCGGGTACACGTTTTATCTGAGCTTGAATCGCAATGTCGAGAATCAAGTTAGTCAAAAACGTGTATTCTTCCTCCGGATGAAGTTCTTGTGTTGTTTTTAGTTTCTCAGACATCGAACTTGCGTAGCATTTCCAATCAATAATTCGTGTGAGGACATACGAAACATTGATTGTCTCCAATGATCTTAACCGGCAGGCGATTGAAATTAAGATTGGTAGATGATTGCTGCGACCCAGGAAGTGGTGGAAATTCCTTACCATAGAGGCACTTTTCAATATTCTTACCGCAAGAGCCATCCGCATGGGCACCACAGTTAGCAAAACGAGGCTTCTTGCAGCTGAATAGCTTATATTTTTGTGCAGTCCGAGCGGCGTGTGTTTTTTACAATTAGAAATAATAATCCTTTTTTTGTTCTTCTTTAAACTTCTTTTATTCACTTTTATTACTGCACAATTAAGGTTTTTACACAATGGCAGAAAAATCTCCGCAAAAACTGTTATCACATGTTATCTTTTCTCGGTAACACTACGCTTCTTGTGCTGTATGTTTTGTTCACGAAAAATAGCTTTATCCCTCAGTGAATGTTTCTTCTTCCACTTGCTACCATCAGGCTATGTGCAGACAAATCCGATATTTACTTGTATTTATCACTATTCAAAAACGAATTTCATGCATTTCTGTCAGCCACGTTTAGCGGATTCTTTTTTTATCACTAACAGATCGGCTGAAAAGTTCGTATCGTTTCTATGAGAGGGCGCCACTAGAATTAAATCCATACCAATTTCAGTTAGTATGAACCTTCAAAAGATACGTGTATAAATTTGACAGCTGTCTGATTATTAGTTTGTGAGATATTGCATTTTGAGTGAAGCTACTTTTGTGATTGTGCAAAAAATGGAAAAAAGGAATTTCGTGTGTTGATGAAACACTACTTTTTGATGAAAAATAGTGCCGCCGATACCAAAAAATGGCTTGATGAGTATTATCCAGACTCTGCACCGGGCGAAGCAACAGTTCTTAATATTTGGTTTGCAAAATTTCGTACTGGTCATATGAGCACCGAAGACGATGAACGCAGTGGACTTCCAGAAGAGGCTGTTACCGATGAAAACGTGCAAAAAATCCACAAAATGATTTTCAATGACCGTAAAGTGAAGTTGATCGAGATAGCTGACACCCTAAAAATATCAAAGGAACGTGTTGGACATATTATTCACGAATATTTGGATATGAGAAAGCTTTGTGCAAAATGGGTGCCGCGTGAGCTCACAATCGATCAAAAACAACAACGAATTGATGATTGTGAGCAGTGTTCGGAGCTGTTATATCGAAATAAAACCGATTTTTTTCGTCAATATATAACAATGGACGAAACATGGCTCCATCACTTCACTCCGGAGTCCAATCGACAGTCAGCTGAGTGGACTGCACGCGATAAACCGAACCCAAAGCGTGGAAAGACTCAACAATCGGCCGGTAAGGTTATGGCGTCTGTATTTTGGGATTCGCATGGTATAATTTTCATCGACTACCTTGAAAAGGGAAAAACCTTGAACAGTGACTATTATATATCGTTATTAGAGCGTTTGAAGGGCGAAATTAAAAAAAAAACGGCCTTATTTGAAGAAGAAAAAAGTCTTGTTTCATCAAGACAATGCACCGTGTCACAAGTCGATGAAAACCATGCTGAAATTGAACGAATTGGGCTTCGAATTGCTCCCTCATCCACCGTATTCTCCAGATTTGGCCCCCAGTGACTTTTTCCTGTTCTCAGACCTCAAGAGAATGCTCACTGGTAAAAAATTTAGAAGCAATGAAGAGGTAATCGCTGAAACTGAGGCCTATTTTGAGGCAAAGGACAAATCGTACTACAAAAATGGTATCGAAAAGTTGGAAGATCGCTATAATCGCTGTATCGCCTCTGATGGCAATTATGTTGAATAATAAAAACGAGTTTTGGCAAAAAAATGTGTGTTTCTATTAAACGATACGAACTTTTCAGCCATTCAAAACTGTTTTCATGCTTTTCTGTCAGCCACATTTAGCGGATTTTTTTTTCTTTCAACGATATTGTGACACATGGATCAATAAGTCCCGAGACTAAAGCAGAGATGGCGCTCGTAGTAAACCAGTAACCACGTCTTTCTAGAGTACTAAACTTTGCTTGAAACGGGTCAAAATTTTAAGTCGATCCGACCAGAAACAGCTGAGTTATCGAGGTTGGAGTAAAGTCGTTTTGTAGTTTGTTTAAAAAAAATGGAAAAAAAAACCGAGTTTCATGTTTTGATAAAACATTGTTTTTAATGGGTAAAAACACCGTGCAAGCGAAGCAATGGATTGAAAAATGTTATCCGGACTCTTGTCCATCAAAAGCAACGATTTGTCGGTGGTTCGCCGAGTTTAAACGTGGTCGTACCGACACAAATGACGCGGAACGCTCGGGTAGACCTGTGGAAGCCGTTACACCGGAAAATGTGAGTGAAGTGACAAAAATTATAATGAAACATCGTAAAGTGAAGCTCCGTGAGATTGCTGAGATGACACAGATATCATATGGAAGTGTATTTACTATCCTTCATGAAAAATTGAACATGAAAAAGGTCTTTCCCAAGTGGGTGCCGCGATTGCTTTCGATGGAACAAAAACAGCAACGCCACAAGTCGATGAATGGCGAAATTGAACGAATTGGGCTTTGATCTGCTTCCTACCCCCCATACTCGCCAGATTTAGCCCCCAGTGACTACTGGCTCTTTGCTGATCTTAAAAAAATGCTCCAGGGAAAAAGATTTGGCTCAAATGAGGAGGTCATCGCTGAAACTGAAGCTTATTTTGAAGCGAAAGATATTTTTTTTTATAAACATGGTATTGAAAAATTGGAAAAACGTTGGAACCATTGTATCACACTAAAAGGTGATTATGTTGATGAATAAAAAAAAAATTTGCAAAAAAAATGTTGTTTCCATTGTTAGTCTCGGGACTTATTGATCCATGTGTTATTTCCAAAAATTTCTTCGCATTTTACGCTTTCGTCCCAACTACTTTCAGTTCCGAGAATAAATGAGAAAGAAGATGATAGAATATTTTGTTGAATTTCCTTCATTTTGGCTGGGCTTTTCATGCGATTGAAATTCTGACCGTAGACAAGAATTTCAATCGCATTCTGTTGTGAATTCGAAGAAATTCGAGGATTTGAATGAAGTGTAGTGTCACTTAGGTCATTATTGGATACTACCTCGATAGAGGGCGTCCTTATTTCCGAAAATTCGGCATTGTAAAATTGTGTTCGGCTTCCCGGATTAGTTGGAGTCGGCGGATGTGTTCACTTGTCAAAAATCTCCCATAAGGGTCCCGGTCGGCCAGCGCTTCCTTAGGTTTCATTCCATATTCCTGATGCACTTCGATGAAGATTCGTAGGAGGTGGTCAGGTGTTGTTGAAAGGCTTTCTGATGCTAATAGCATTTCTATTCTAGTTGGTGTCATACCCTCGATGCATACTGTAGGTTGTTGATTTTTCATGTATGACAAATACAGACGGACGACGTGCATTATTTTCGGGTCACGAAGTCTTGCTTTCAAGAAGCGTTCGTCGCCATTTGCAGATCGTGAAGTAAGACGTACAATGGGAGGACGTATTGGATCAATTTCGAATTGGCTGTCTGTATTCATGTCCTGTGATATTGCAGACGTATTTATGTTCTGTGATATTGTAGATGTGTTCACATAGTTAGTGAGTGCTGCAGCTTCGATGTCATTACTTCCTAAGACCGGAGTAGTGTTGTTTGAATACTTCTTGTTCCTTTGTAAGGAATGATTGTTTCATCTTCTTGAAAATTTATGAATTTTGAGGCAATATCTGCACCTGGATGTCCGGAGAATTGAACCCGTGCAGCTGCTAGTAAGTCTTTGTCCAAGGGTAAGGTATATTGGAATGACATATTATTGTTATTGTTGTGGCAGGTATTGTTACTATTAGTGTTGAAGTTGCTGTTGTAGTGCACATTATTGTCGTTGTTGTTGTTATTGTTGTTGTTGCTGCTGTTGTTGCTGCTATTGTTGTTGTTGTTGTTGTTGTTGTTGTTGTCGTGTTTGTTGTTGTCGTGTTTGTTGTTGTTGTTGTTGTTTTTACTGCGTGTACTGTAATATTTGTTTCTGTTTTTGTTGTTGTTGAAATTTGTATTATTTTGTTGTTTCCGCTTCCGATGTTTCCGTCTGAGGTCTGCCTTTTTCTGCTTGTTTTTCTTGCAGCCGTCGATTGCGCTGTTTCTTGTCATACTCACTCCAGTCTCGTTTCCAGATTTTTTACTTCCAATGAAGCGTCAGCCACAGTCGCATGCTTGAATTTTCTTCTCTGTTTCTAAAGTTTTGCTGTTGAGTTCAGGAGTACAGTACAATAGTTCTTCTTGTAGGCTTGGATGGGCGAATTTCTTTTCTGGCCTTGGGTTAAAGAATTCTGACGATAAAAATTTAACTTCCTCCATAATTTGGTAGACGATTTTGTTCGTGTCTATGTTGAGATTACTAGCGTCAGCATCGATTCTTGTTTCGAATTCGTCAAATTTGTGAAGTAGAGCTGCAGTGCATTTTTCGATTGCCGACTGCGCATTAATTGCCAGTGTATTACTTGATTTACCCAAATCTTCAGCCAGACATTCAGGCATGCATATGGTTTCTGATAGCTTAGAAAATTCCAACGATTTTTTTTTCGGTTGCAGTATTAATGTTGTTTATTTTGGTCTGCTCTGATTGAATATCGGTCAATAATGACTCGATATGATTGAACGATTCGTTCGATATGGCCGTGGTTTTTAAATACAAAATAAGGGCCTGATTCGAGTCTGACTGAACCTTAATACTGTCCGTTAATTTTTTCTGTTGGCGTATGAGTTCCTTCAAATTGAATTGTTCGTAATAGTCCTCCTGACATTCGATGCATAGAGGAAGCATGAATGTACGCAGAAAATCTTCATTATTAAGCTGAACGCCAATACAGGCGGAGTGAAATTTCCTTCCGCAGGTTCCACTGCAATTCCAAAGAGAATGATTATTGTTCAGTGCACAATTGACGACACCGCACTTTGCCATACTGCACTACGCGATACGATGAAAAAAAATGTTTATACACGCGACAAGGTTGTCGGAAGAAAATAAAAGTATATGTGCACTTTAAGCACTACGCGACGCGGGTCAAGAAATGTAAAAGTAAATAAATAATTTGCGCGCGCGGGTTTGTGACACAATGCCCAAAAAGCACCCGTTCACTCGGGCGGTTGAAATGACAATGCTCATACTCTTACGACGGATTCCTGTATTTTGGCTATTCGAAATTTTATATCGAGAAGAGGGGTGCCACTCGAAATTTATAGCGATCGTGGGACGAACTTCATCGGTGTCGATCGAGAGCTAACAAAAATTGAAAACAATTGACCAGAATCGAATGGTAGAAACCTTCGCGACATGTGCAACGCGCTGGAGATTCAATCCACCAGCCTCCCTACATATGGGAGGAAGTTGGGAACGGCTCGTTCAGTCAGTCAAAAGAGGGCTTGAGCAAATTAAACCGCAGAGACTACCGACGGATGAGTTACTGAGTAACATGCTGCTGGAAATCGAATCGGTTATAACTTCTAGACCATTAACATACGTTGCTGCCGACAATGAAGCCGCTCCATTTTCTCTTGGGATCCTCAAACGGAATAAAACCGTTTACATTATAGCAAACGCTCTACGCAAAACCTGGAAATGTTTCATGTTTACGTGAACATATTCTGGAAGCGCTGGCTTACAGAATATCTTCCCACTATCACACGGCGAACAAAATGGTTCCAGCTAGTTAAACCTATTCAGACTGGCGACATCGTTATTATTGTTGACCCGGATCCACCGAGAAACTGCTGGCCGAAGGGCAAAGTAGTATCCGTTTCACAATCAAAAGACGGACAAGAATATTGGGGAGGGGGAAGGAGGGGGGGGGGGGTTGTGAGTGTTATTTCAAACCCCTCGTCGAAACTGAACACCTATAAAATAGAGAAATGTCAAAAAACAGGATAGCAAGTGAAATCAAGCGGAAGCATATTCTAAAGGTGTAACTTGGAAGTGCAGTTCGTATTAGAAATAGACTTCAGTAAAAAGTTTGATTAAAATCCTACTATTGTAACTTGGTTATCTCACATGAACTCTTAAGACTAATCTTTGCACGCAGTTATATTGGCTTAACTAAAGTGAACTGTGACACCCTGACGCCAAACTGTAAGGCATATATATATATATATATATATATATATATATATATATATATATATATATATATATATATATATATATATATATATATATATATATATATATATATATATATATATATATAGATATATATATATATATATATATATATATATATATATATATATATATATATATATATATATATATATATATATATATATATATATATATATATATATATATATATATATATATATATATATATATATATATATACATTTCGGATAAAAGGTAATATATTATTTAATGCGAATATTTGAGTAGCTCAAACCTAACAATACATCTGCTAAAGGCACTAAACGTAAGATTGGTAAACATTTGGTATATCTGTACTGAAATCAATAATTTTAGGAATTTTATAATCCTCGCTCATAAAGATTATTAAATCGGAAAAGCCGCCTTTTGTTATCACAACGGTGTTAAGTGTGTATGAAATTACAACTCGTTATTTAGAGCGATGATGCAAAAAAGGAGAAGTGCTTCTAAATTTAGTTCGAAATTGTTTCATTTTGTAGGTTGTGTTGGTTGCTGGTCAAACGAACCGATTTCAACTATGTCGGTTTCCAGTACCCGCTTACAAAAGCCCTGGAGATAGTGGTCAAAAGTTCAAAAACGAAATTTTTCATTTTCTCAGAGACGGTGGAGTAGATTTTCACGAATTTAGACTCATGAAAGGTTTGATGGTCTTATGGACTCCTGTTGACTTTTGTTCGGATTAGTTTCATTTGGATCCAACTTCCGGTTCCGGAATTACATCCTCCTGCACCAGAAAAAAGAAAAAAAGTCACACACGTTTCTCAGAGATGACTGAACCGATTTTCACAGACTCAGATTCAAATGAAAGACCTTATGGCCTCATACAGTTTTCTTGAACTGCATTTGAATCCGACTTCCGGTTCCGAAATTAGAAGGAAATATGTGCAAAATTTATTAAAAAATGCAAACTCAATTTTCTCGGAAATTTCTTAAATTTCTCCCCGCTTCCGAAAGCTCGCTTCCGAAAACTCCAAAAATGGAACTCACTTCGATTTCTCAGAGATGGTTGAACCGATATTCACGAATAATGTGGAAAAATTAAAGAATGCTCTCATTGTCTTTAAATATACTGTGCAATTTAATCTAGATTCGACTTCCGGTTAATAAATTATAGGGCATTCAAATTGTTGTTGAATGACGAGACAAATCTAGTACGCAACGGTACGTGCGGCTTTGCTCCATTCGCAGCGCGCTTTGTTTAATTTCGTATAGCGTGAAGGGTTGCCATATTTAAATTCATACTTTTTAAGTGAAAAATTGTAAATTTCTAAAGCTTTTATTTAATTTGTACCTACTTGTTAGCGTTATTACAAAATCATGATAACGATGCTTTTCTATAAGAGTACACTTATTGCCTTTCCCATATAGAAAGTTTATGCAATCACTTGAAAAATTGCCTAGTGAAAATTGGCGCAGAGGGCTAAGTGTTCTATATCATTCGACACAGTTAATCGAGTTGAGCAGTGTATGTTTCTGTGCGTGTATGTGTGTTAATATGTGTCAAATAGTGTCACTCATAAAATTAAAAATCTCGTAGTCCCATAGGTTGCTATTGAATTTCATCATGCTTTCATAGGGTAAAGTGTGTTTACAATTGCACGCCTTCATTTAGAGCGACAATACAAGAAAGGGTAAAATTCTTCTAGATTTGGCATAAAACTGATTTAATAGGTCTCATAGGTTGCTGTTTAATTTCATTACGTTCGGTTCTAGAACTATAGGGTAAAGTGTGTTTGATTATTTAATGTGACGATGCAAAATAAAGAAAAATTCTTATTAACCTGAAAAAACTGTTTACAAATTGAAAAGGTAACGTTAGTTTATAGCCAAAGAAAGTTTCTTATTTTATATTGAAAAAAAAATTCTTCAAGGAATCTTCTAGTGATATTTTTGAAAATATAAGTAATATGAGATAGGCATCATTACATCAGTAGGTGGATTAAAAAAGGTTTTTTAAAAATCTCTTAGTAATATTTATTCAAATATGAGTTAAATGAGAAATATATCATTACACCACACGGTGGATTAACCCTCCGTCTGACCGACATTTTTATACCTTCGGTCTGACTGATGAGTCTGGTCAGACCCCTATTCATTTACGTGAATTTTCACAGATTTTGGTGTGAATTAGAAGTGTATTCAGGTTAATTTCTATACAAACCAGGTATATTTCGTTTCATACATTTCTTACTCGTCATGGCATATGAATTTTTAAAATTTTGTTAAAGTGAAGATATTATAGGAAAAATGCGAATAATAAAAACAATAATGTTGTGCATTTTGTTAGATTTTATTTTATGGAAACGTATATTGAATTTACAAAAAGAGATTTTGCATGAAATATGATCTGAACATTTTTATGAGTTTGTCATTGTAGTATTTATGGAAGCAAAACATATGTGTTGAACCCTTGAATGCTGTTGGTAAACATATCTTGCAGTCTCTTACATATAAGTGTTTCGGCACCTACACTTGTACGATTAACCACACCATTTAAAGAAATGTTGATTGGTTTACCGAAAAAAGTTTCAATATACGAACGAACTGCAAAATATTTGACTACATGAACATTATTCATTCGGTATTCAATGTTCGGCCAAATTAGTGTTCTAGACGAAGAATGGAGAATGGAGTGCGTCTTGCAATATTTTTATTGTTGATGATGATGATGGTCCCACCTCATGTCGCTACAAAGATGTGAGCAGAACGAGTTATCTAAATGATAATTAATATTTTAGCACACATCTTAACAAGTAAACAAAAAAAAAACGATCTGATTAATCTAGTAGGTATAGATTCTTCTTCTAAAGAGCGACTGAATTTAATCGATTCTCTGGCATAAATGGCAACTCCACCCGTGTTCCTGGAATGGGACAAACAAAAAGCTACAGTGTAACCCGGAACACTGAACTGATCGAAAGCACTAGAATCAACTATGTGTTTCTGAGAGCAAAACTAATGAAGGATGTCTATCCTCTATAAGATGACGTATTGCGACATAATTAGAAGACAAACCGGCTATGTTCAGATCAGGGCTGGAAAAATCACCAAAAATCAAAAATCACCAGTGATCGACGATCACTGCTGATCTTACGATCACTGATCTTGAACTTTAAAAAATCACTACTGATTTGATCACTACTGATCCTAGCCTAAAGAAAAATCGTCGTTACATAATCGCACTCATCTGATCCTTATGAGATTTGATTTCGTGTAAGATCATGATTATGGAATTAGGAAATCAGAGAAGATTTTAATTCCAAAAAATCACTACTGATGCGATCAGAAATGATTTGAGCAGAAAATCGTTTTTGATGAGGATCAGCAAAAATTGTTCAAAGGGGTGAGCAAATGATACAATTGTATAAATTTTGCATAATGCAGGTGATATGCGTGCGAGTGTTCAAATCGGTGAAAATTTTCTGTTTTGTCGCTTTTGGGAATCTAATGATGGGTGAAAGAGCGTGTCAATGGGGCTTCAAAATCAATAAGTTTTGATGTTTCGAATGCGTGGAGGTGTTCAAATCGGAGAAAATTTTCTATTTTGTCGCTTTTGGGAATCTAATGATGGGTGAAAGAGCGTGTCAATGGGGCTTCAAAATCAATAAGTTTTGATGTTTCGAATGCGTGGAGGTGTTCAAATCGGAGAAATTTTTCTGTTTTGTCGCTTTTGTGAATCTAATGATGGGCGAAAGAGCGTGTCAATGGGGCTTCAAAATCAATAAGTTTTGATGCTTCGAATGCGTGGAGGTGTTCAAATCAAATCAAAATCAAATCAAAATCAAATCAAAATCAAATCAAAATCAAATCAAAATCAAATCAAAATCAAATCAAAATCAAATCAAAATCAAATCAAAATCAAATCAAAATCAAATCAAAATCAAATCAAAATCAAATCAAAATCAAATCAAAATCAAATCAAAATCAAATCAAAATCAAATCAAAATCAAATCAAAATCAAATCAAAATCAAATCAAAATCAAATCAAAATCAAATCAAAATCAAATCAAAATCAAATCAAAATCAAATCAAAATCAAATCAAAATCAAATCAAAATCAAATCAAAATCAAATCAAAATCAAATCAAAATCAAATCAAAATCAAATCAAAATCAAATCAAAATCAAATCAAAATCAAATCAAAATCAAATCAAAATCAAATCAAAATCAAATCAAAATCAAATCAAAATCAAATCAAAATCAAATCAAAATCAAATCAAAATCAAATCAAAATCAAATCAAAATCAAATCAAAATCAAATCAAAATCAAATCAAAATCAAATCAAAATCAAATCAAAATCAAATCAAAATCAAATCAAAATCAAATCAAAATCAAATCAAAATCAAATCAAAATCAAATCAAAATCAAATCAAAATCAAATCAAAATCAAATCAAAATCAAATCAAAATCAAATCAAAATCAAATCAAAATCAAATCAAAATCAAATCAAAATCAAATCAAAATCAAATCAAAATCAAATCAAAATCAAATCAAAATCAAATCAAAATCAAATCAAAATCAAATCAAAATCAAATCAAAATCAAATCAAAATCAAATCAAAATCAAATCAAAATCAAATCAAAATCAAATCAAAATCAAATCAAAATCAAATCAAAATCAAATCAAAATCAAATCAAAATCAAATCAAAATCAAATCAAAATCAAATCAAAATCAAATCAAAATCAAATCAAAATCAAATCAAAATCAAATCAAAATCAAATCAAAATCAAATCAAAATCAAATCAAAATCAAATCAAAATCAAATCAAAATCAAATCAAAATCAAATCAAAATCAAATCAAAATCAAATCAAAATCAAATCAAAATCAAATCAAAATCAAATCAAAATCAAATCAAAATCAAATCAAAATCAAATCAAAATCAAATCAAAATCAAATCAAAATCAAATCAAAATCAAATCAAAATCAAATCAAAATCAAATCAAAATCAAATCAAAATCAAATCAAAATCAAATCAAAATCAAATCAAAATCAAATCAAAATCAAATCAAAATCAAATCAAAATCAAATCAAAATCAAATCAAAATCAAATCAAAATCAAATCAAAATCAAATCAAAATCAAATCAAAATCAAATCAAAATCAAATCAAAATCAAATCAAAATCAAATCAAAATCAAATCAAAATCAAATCAAAATCAAATCAAAATCAAATCAAAATCAAATCAAAATCAAATCAAAATCAAATCAAAATCAAATCAAAATCAAATCAAAATCAAATCAAAATCAAATCAAAATCAAATCAAAATCAAATCAAAATCAAATCAAAATCAAATCAAAATCAAATCAAAATCAAATCAAAATCAAATCAAAATCAAATCAAAATCAAATCAAAATCAAATCAAAATCAAATCAAAATCAAATCAAAATCAAATCAAAATCAAATCAAAATCAAATCAAAATCAAATCAAAATCAAATCAAAATCAAATCAAAATCAAATCAAAATCAAATCAAAATCAAATCAAAATCAAATCAAAATCAAATCAAAATCAAATCAAAATCAAATCAAAATCAAATCAAAATCAAATCAAAATCAAATCAAAATCAAATCAAAATCAAATCAAAATCAAATCAAAATCAAATCAAAATCAAATCAAAATCAAATCAAAATCAAATCAAAATCAAATCAAAATCAAATCAAAATCAAATCAAAATCAAATCAAAATCAAATCAAAATCAAATCAAAATCAAATCAAAATCAAATCAAAATCAAATCAAAATCAAATCAAAATCAAATCAAAATCAAATCAAAATCAAATCAAAATCAAATCAAAATCAAATCAAAATCAAATCAAAATCAAATCAAAATCAAATCAAAATCAAATCAAAATCAAATCAAAATCAAATCAAAATCAAATCAAAATCAAATCAAAATCAAATCAAAATCAAATCAAAATCAAATCAAAATCAAATCAAAATCAAATCAAAATCAAATCAAAATCAAATCAAAATCAAATCAAAATCAAATCAAAATCAAATCAAAATCAAATCAAAATCAAATCAAAATCAAATCAAAATCAAATCAAAATCAAATCAAAATCAAATCAAAATCAAATCAAAATCAAATCAAAATCAAATCAAAATCAAATCAAAATCAAATCAAAATCAAATCAAAATCAAATCAAAATCAAATCAAAATCAAATCAAAATCAAATCAAAATCAAATCAAAATCAAATCAAAATCAAATCAAAATCAAATCAAAATCAAATCAAAATCAAATCAAAATCAAATCAAAATCAAATCAAAATCAAATCAAAATCAAATCAAAATCAAATCAAAATCAAATCAAAATCAAATCAAAATCAAATCAAAATCAAATCAAAATCAAATCAAAATCAAATCAAAATCAAATCAAAATCAAATCAAAATCAAATCAAAATCAAATCAAAATCAAATCAAAATCAAATCAAAATCAAATCAAAATCAAATCAAAATCAAATCAAAATCAAATCAAAATCAAATCAAAATCAAATCAAAATCAAATCAAAATCAAATCAAAATCAAATCAAAATCAAATCAAAATCAAATCAAAATCAAATCAAAATCAAATCAAAATCAAATCAAAATCAAATCAAAATCAAATCAAAATCAAATCAAAATCAAATCAAAATCAAATCAAAATCAAATCAAAATCAAATCAAAATCAAATCAAAATCAAATCAAAATCAAATCAAAATCAAATCAAAATCAAATCAAAATCAAATCAAAATCAAATCAAAATCAAATCAAAATCAAATCAAAATCAAATCAAAATCAAATCAAAATCAAATCAAAATCAAATCAAAATCAAATCAAAATCAAATCAAAATCAAATCAAAATCAAATCAAAATCAAATCAAAATCAAATCAAAATCAAATCAAAATCAAATCAAAATCAAATCAAAATCAAATCAAAATCAAATCAAAATCAAATCAAAATCAAATCAAAATCAAATCAAAATCAAATCAAAATCAAATCAAAATCAAATCAAAATCAAATCAAAATCAAATCAAAATCAAATCAAAATCAAATCAAAATCAAATCAAAATCAAATCAAAATCAAATCAAAATCAAATCAAAATCAAATCAAAATCAAATCAAAATCAAATCAAAATCAAATCAAAATCAAATCAAAATCAAATCAAAATCAAATCAAAATCAAATCAAAATCAAATCAAAATCAAATCAAAATCAAATCAAAATCAAATCAAAATCAAATCAAAATCAAATCAAAATCAAATCAAAATCAAATCAAAATCAAATCAAAATCAAATCAAAATCAAATCAAAATCAAATCAAAATCAAATCAAAATCAAATCAAAATCAAATCAAAATCAAATCAAAATCAAATCAAAATCAAATCAAAATCAAATCAAAATCAAATCAAAATCAAATCAAAATCAAATCAAAATCAAATCAAAATCAAATCAAAATCAAATCAAAATCAAATCAAAATCAAATCAAAATCAAATCAAAATCAAATCAAAATCAAATCAAAATCAAATCAAAATCAAATCAAAATCAAATCAAAATCAAATCAAAATCAAATCAAAATCAAATCAAA
Source organism: Malaya genurostris (assembly GCF_030247185.1). NCBI lineage: Eukaryota > Metazoa > Arthropoda > Insecta > Diptera > Culicidae > Malaya > Malaya genurostris. The sequence continues at coordinate 171,779,075 of NC_080571.1, forward strand.
ATCAAATCAAAATCAAATCAAAATCAAATCAAAATCAAATCAAAATCAAATCAAAATCAAATCAAAATCAAATCAAAATCAAATCAAAATCAAATCAAAATCAAATCAAAATCAAATCAAAATCAAATCAAAATCAAATCAAAATCAAATCAAAATCAAATCAAAATCAAATCAAAATCAAATCAAAATCAAATCAAAATCAAATCAAAATCAAATCAAAATCAAATCAAAATCAAATCAAAATCAAATCAAAATCAAATCAAAATCAAATCAAAATCAAATCAAAATCAAATCAAAATCAAATCAAAATCAAATCAAAATCAAATCAAAATCAAATCAAAATCAAATCAAAATCAAATCAAAATCAAATCAAAATCAAATCAAAATCAAATCAAAATCAAATCAAAATCAAATCAAAATCAAATCAAAATCAAATCAAAATCAAATCAAAATCAAATCAAAATCAAATCAAAATCAAATCAAAATCAAATCAAAATCAAATCAAAATCAAATCAAAATCAAATCAAAATCAAATCAAAATCAAATCAAAATCAAATCAAAATCAAATCAAAATCAAATCAAAATCAAATCAAAATCAAATCAAAATCAAATCAAAATCAAATCAAAATCAAATCAAAATCAAATCAAAATCAAATCAAAATCAAATCAAAATCAAATCAAAATCAAATCAAAATCAAATCAAAATCAAATCAAAATCAAATCAAAATCAAATCAAAATCAAATCAAAATCAAATCAAAATCAAATCAAAATCAAATCAAAATCAAATCAAAATCAAATCAAAATCAAATCAAAATCAAATCAAAATCAAATCAAAATCAAATCAAAATCAAATCAAAATCAAATCAAAATCAAATCAAAATCAAATCAAAATCAAATCAAAATCAAATCAAAATCAAATCAAAATCAAATCAAAATCAAATCAAAATCAAATCAAAATCAAATCAAAATCAAATCAAAATCAAATCAAAATCAAATCAAAATCAAATCAAAATCAAATCAAAATCAAATCAAAATCAAATCAAAATCAAATCAAAATCAAATCAAAATCAAATCAAAATCAAATCAAAATCAAATCAAAATCAAATCAAAATCAAATCAAAATCAAATCAAAATCAAATCAAAATCAAATCAAAATCAAATCAAAATCAAATCAAAATCAAATCAAAATCAAATCAAAATCAAATCAAAATCAAATCAAAATCAAATCAAAATCAAATCAAAATCAAATCAAAATCAAATCAAAATCAAATCAAAATCAAATCAAAATCAAATCAAAATCAAATCAAAATCAAATCAAAATCAAATCAAAATCAAATCAAAATCAAATCAAAATCAAATCAAAATCAAATCAAAATCAAATCAAAATCAAATCAAAATCAAATCAAAATCAAATCAAAATCAAATCAAAATCAAATCAAAATCAAATCAAAATCAAATCAAAATCAAATCAAAATCAAATCAAAATCAAATCAAAATCAAATCAAAATCAAATCAAAATCAAATCAAAATCAAATCAAAATCAAATCAAAATCAAATCAAAATCAAATCAAAATCAAATCAAAATCAAATCAAAATCAAATCAAAATCAAATCAAAATCAAATCAAAATCAAATCAAAATCAAATCAAAATCAAATCAAAATCAAATCAAAATCAAATCAAAATCAAATCAAAATCAAATCAAAATCAAATCAAAATCAAATCAAAATCAAATCAAAATCAAATCAAAATCAAATCAAAATCAAATCAAAATCAAATCAAAATCAAATCAAAATCAAATCAAAATCAAATCAAAATCAAATCAAAATCAAATCAAAATCAAATCAAAATCAAATCAAAATCAAATCAAAATCAAATCAAAATCAAATCAAAATCAAATCAAAATCAAATCAAAATCAAATCAAAATCAAATCAAAATCAAATCAAAATCAAATCAAAATCAAATCAAAATCAAATCAAAATCAAATCAAAATCAAATCAAAATCAAATCAAAATCAAATCAAAATCAAATCAAAATCAAATCAAAATCAAATCAAAATCAAATCAAAATCAAATCAAAATCAAATCAAAATCAAATCAAAATCAAATCAAAATCAAATCAAAATCAAATCAAAATCAAATCAAAATCAAATCAAAATCAAATCAAAATCAAATCAAAATCAAATCAAAATCAAATCAAAATCAAATCAAAATCAAATCAAAATCAAATCAAAATCAAATCAAAATCAAATCAAAATCAAATCAAAATCAAATCAAAATCAAATCAAAATCAAATCAAAATCAAATCAAAATCAAATCAAAATCAAATCAAAATCAAATCAAAATCAAATCAAAATCAAATCAAAATCAAATCAAAATCAAATCAAAATCAAATCAAAATCAAATCAAAATCAAATCAAAATCAAATCAAAATCAAATCAAAATCAAATCAAAATCAAATCAAAATCAAATCAAAATCAAATCAAAATCAAATCAAAATCAAATCAAAATCAAATCAAAATCAAATCAAAATCAAATCAAAATCAAATCAAAATCAAATCAAAATCAAATCAAAATCAAATCAAAATCAAATCAAAATCAAATCAAAATCAAATCAAAATCAAATCAAAATCAAATCAAAATCAAATCAAAATCAAATCAAAATCAAATCAAAATCAAATCAAAATCAAATCAAAATCAAATCAAAATCAAATCAAAATCAAATCAAAATCAAATCAAAATCAAATCAAAATCAAATCAAAATCAAATCAAAATCAAATCAAAATCAAATCAAAATCAAATCAAAATCAAATCAAAATCAAATCAAAATCAAATCAAAATCAAATCAAAATCAAATCAAAATCAAATCAAAATCAAATCAAAATCAAATCAAAATCAAATCAAAATCAAATCAAAATCAAATCAAAATCAAATCAAAATCAAATCAAAATCAAATCAAAATCAAATCAAAATCAAATCAAAATCAAATCAAAATCAAATCAAAATCAAATCAAAATCAAATCAAAATCAAATCAAAATCAAATCAAAATCAAATCAAAATCAAATCAAAATCAAATCAAAATCAAATCAAAATCAATCAAAATCAAATCAAAATCAAATCAAAATCAAATCAAAATCAAATCAAAATCAAATCAAAATCAAATCAAAATCAAATCAAAATCAAATCAAAATCAAATCAAAATCAAATCAAAATCAAATCAAAATCAAATCAAAATCAAATCAAAATCAAATCAAAATCAAATCAAAATCAAATCAAAATCAAATCAAAATCAAATCAAAATCAAATCAAAATCAAATCAAAATCAAATCAAAATCAAATCAAAATCAAATCAAAATCAAATCAAAATCAAATCAAAATCAAATCAAAATCAAATCAAAATCAAATCAAAATCAAATCAAAATCAAATCAAAATCAAATCAAAATCAAATCAAAATCAAATCAAAATCAAATCAAAATCAAATCAAAATCAAATCAAAATCAAATCAAAATCAAATCAAAATCAAATCAAAATCAAATCAAAATCAAATCAAAATCAAATCAAAATCAAATCAAAATCAAATCAAAATCAAATCAAAATCAAAATCAAAATCAAAATCAAATCAAATCAAATCAAAATCAAAATCAAAATCAAAATCAAATCAAAATCAAATCAAAATCAAATCAAAATCAAATCAAAATCAAATCAAAATCAAATCAAAATCAAATCAAAATCAAATCAAAATCAAATCAAAATCAAATCAAAATCAAATCAAAATCAAATCAAAATCAAATCAAAATCAAATCAAAATCAAATCAAAATCAAATCAAAATCAAATCAAAATCAAATCAAAATCAAATCAAAATCAAATCAAAATCAAATCAAAATCAAATCAAAATCAAATCAAAATCAAATCAAAATCAAATCAAAATCAAATCAAAATCAAATCAAAATCAAATCAAAATCAAATCAAAATCAAATCAAAATCAAATCAAAATCAAATCAAAATCAAATCAAAATCAAATCAAAATCAAATCAAAATCAAATCAAAATCAAATCAAAATCAAATCAAAATCAAATCAAAATCAAATCAAAATCAAATCAAAATCAAATCAAAATCAAATCAAAATCAAATCAAAATCAAATCAAAATCAAATCAAAATCAAATCAAAATCAAATCAAAATCAAATCAAAATCAAATCAAAATCAAATCAAAATCAAATCAAAATCAAATCAAAATCAAATCAAAATCAAATCAAAATCAAATCAAAATCAAATCAAAATCAAATCAAAATCAAATCAAAATCAAATCAAAATCAAATCAAAATCAAATCAAAATCAAATCAAAATCAAATCAAAATCAAATCAAAATCAAATCAAAATCAAATCAAAATCAAATCAAAATCAAATCAAAATCAAATCAAAATCAAATCAAAATCAAATCAAAATCAAATCAAAATCAAATCAAAATCAAATCAAAATCAAATCAAAATCAAATCAAAATCAAATCAAAATCAAATCAAAATCAAATCAAAATCAAATCAAAATCAAATCAAAATCAAATCAAAATCAAATCAAAATCAAATCAAAATCAAATCAAAATCAAATCAAAATCAAATCAAAATCAAATCAAAATCAAATCAAAATCAAATCAAAATCAAATCAAAATCAAATCAAAATCAAATCAAAATCAAATCAAAATCAAATCAAAATCAAATCAAAATCAAATCAAAATCAAATCAAAATCAAATCAAAATCAAATCAAAATCAAATCAAAATCAAATCAAAATCAAATCAAAATCAAATCAAAATCAAATCAAAATCAAATCAAAATCAAATCAAAATCAAATCAAAATCAAATCAAAATCAAATCAAAATCAAATCAAAATCAAATCAAAATCAAATCAAAATCAAATCAAAATCAAATCAAAATCAAATCAAAATCAAATCAAAATCAAATCAAAATCAAATCAAAATCAAATCAAAATCAAATCAAAATCAAATCAATATCAAATCAAAATCAAATCAAAATCAAATCAAAATCAAATCAAAATCAAATCAAAATCAAATCAAAATCAAATCAAAATCAAATCAAAATCAAATCAAAATCAAATCAAAATCAAATCAAAATCAAATCAAAATCAAATCAAAATCAAATCAAAATCAAATCAAAATCAAATCAAAATCAAATCAAAATCAAATCAAAATCAAATCAAAATCAAATCAAAATCAAATCAAAATCAAATCAAAATCAAATCAAAATCAAATCAAAATCAAATCAAAATCAAATCAAAATCAAATCAAAATCAAATCAAAATCAAATCAAAATCAAATCAAAATCAAATCAAAATCAAATCAAAATCAAATCAAAATCAAATCAAAATCAAATCAAAATCAAATCAAAATCAAATCAAAATCAAATCAAAATCAAATCAAAATCAAATCAAAATCAAATCAAAATCAAATCAAAATCAAATCAAAATCAAATCAAAATCAAATCAAAATCAAATCAAAATCAAATCAAAATCAAATCAAAATCAAATCAAAATCAAATCAAAATCAAATCAAAATCAAATCAAAATCAAATCAAAATCAAATCAAAATCAAATCAAAATCAAATCAAAATCAAATCAAAATCAAATCAAAATCAAATCAAAATCAAATCAAAATCAAATCAAAATCAAATCAAAATCAAATCAAAATCAAATCAAAATCAAATCAAAATCAAATCAAAATCAAATCAAAATCAAATCAAAATCAAATCAAAATCAAATCAAAATCAAATCAAAATCAAATCAAAATCAAATCAAAATCAAATCAAAATCAAATCAAAATCAAATCAAAATCAAATCAAAATCAAATCAAAATCAAATCAAAATCAAATCAAAATCAAATCAAAATCAAATCAAAATCAAATCAAAATCAAATCAAAATCAAATCAAAATCAAATCAAAATCAAATCAAAATCAAATCAAAATCAAATCAAAATCAAATCAAAATCAAATCAAAATCAAATCAAAATCAAATCAAAATCAAATCAAAATCAAATCAAAATCAAATCAAAATCAAATCAAAATCAAATCAAAATCAAATCAAAATCAAATCAAAATCAAATCAAAATCAAATCAAAATCAAATCAAAATCAAATCAAAATCAAATCAAAATCAAATCAAAATCAAATCAAAATCAAATCAAAATCAAATCAAAATCAAATCAAAATCAAATCAAAATCAAATCAAAATCAAATCAAAATCAAATCAAAATCAAATCAAAATCAAATCAAAATCAAATCAAAATCAAATCAAAATCAAATCAAAATCAAATCAAAATCAAATCAAAATCAAATCAAAATCAAATCAAAATCAAATCAAAATCAAATCAAAATCAAATCGAAATCAAATCGAAATCAAATCGAAATCAAATCGAAATCAAATCGAAATCAAATCGAAATCAAATCGAAATCAAATCGAAATCAAATCGAAATCAAATCGAAATCAAATCAAAATCAAATCAAAATCAAATCAAAATCAAATCAAAATCAAATCAAAATCAAATCAAAATCAAATCAAAATCAAATCAAAATCAAATCAAAATCAAATCAAAATCAAATCAAAATCAAATCAAAATCAAATCAAAATCAAATCAAAATCAAATCAAAATCAAATCAAAATCAAATCAAAATCAAATCAAAATCAAATCAAAATCAAATCAAAATCAAATCAAAATCAAATCAAAATCAAATCAAAATCAAATCAAAATCAAATCAAAATCAAATCAAAATCAAATCAAAATCAAATCAAAATCAAATCAAAATCAAATCAAAATCAAATCAAAATCAAATCAAAATCAAATCAAAATCAAATCAAAATCAAATCAAAATCAAATCAAAATCAAATCAAAATCAAATCAAAATCAAATCAAAATCAAATCAAAATCAAATCAAAATCAAATCAAAATCAAATCAAAATCAAATCAAAATCAAATCAAAATCAAATCAAAATCAAATCAAAATCAAATCAAAATCAAATCAAAATCAAATCAAAATCAAATCAAAATCAAATCAAAATCAAATCAAAATCAAATCAAAATCAAATCAAAATCAAATCAAAATCAAATCAAAATCAAATCAAAATCAAATCAAAATCAAATCAAAATCAAATCAAAATCAAATCAAAATCAAAATCAAATCAAAATCAAATCAAAATCAAATCAAAATCAAATCAAAATCAAATCAAAATCAAATCAAAATCAAATCAAAATCAAATCAAAATCAAATCAAAATCAAATCAAAATCAAATCAGAATCAAATCAAAATCAAATCAAAATCAAATCAAAATCAAATCAAAATCAAATCAAAATCAAATCAAAATCAAATCAAAATCAAATCAAAATCAAATCAAAATCAAATCAAAATCAAATCAAAATCAAATCAAAATCAAATCAAAATCAAATCAAAATCAAATCAAAATCAAATCAAAATCAAATCAAAATCAAATCAAAATCAAATCAAAATCAAATCAAAATCAAATCAAAATCAAATCAAAATCAAATCAAAATCAAATCAAAATCAAATCAAAATCAAATCAAAATCAAATCAAAATCAAATCAAAATCAAATCAAAATCAAATCAAAATCAAATCAAAATCAAATCAAAATCAAATCAAAATCAAATCAAAATCAAATCAAAATCAAATCAAAATCAAATCAAAATCAAATCAAAATCAAATCAAAATCAAATCAAAATCAAATCAAAATCAAATCAAAATCAAATCAAAATCAAATCAAAATCAAATCAAAATCAAATCAAAATCAAATCAAAATCAAATCAAAATCAAATCAAAATCAAATCAAAATCAAATCAAAATCAAATCAAAATCAAATCAAAATCAAATCAAAATCAAATCAAAATCAAATCAAAATCAAATCAAAATCAAATCAAAATCAAATCAAAATCAAATCAAAATCAAATCAAAATCAAATCAAAATCAAATCAAAATCAAATCAAAATCAAATCAAAATCAAATCAAAATCAAATCAAAATCAAATCAAAATCAAATCAAAATCAAATCAAAATCAAATCAAAATCAAATCAAAATCAAATCAAAATCAAATCAAAATCAAATCAAAATCAAATCAAAATCAAATCAAAATCAAATCAAAATCAAATCAAAATCAAATCAAAATCAAATCAAAATCAAATCAAAATCAAATCAAAATCAAATCAAAATCAAATCAAAATCAAATCAAAATCAAATCAAAATCAAATCAAAATCAAATCAAAATCAAATCAAAATCAAATCAAAATCAAATCAAAATCAAATCAAAATCAAATCAAAATCAAATCAAAATCAAATCAAAATCAAATCAAAATCAAATCAAAATCAAATCAAAATCAAATCAAAATCAAATCAAAATCAAATCAAAATCAAATCAAAATCAAATCAAAATCAAATCAAAATCAAATCAAAATCAAATCAAAATCAAATCAAAATCAAATCAAAATCAAATCAAAATCAAATCAAAATCAAATCAAAATCAAATCAAAATCAAATCAAAATCAAATCAAAATCAAATCAAAATCAAATCAAAATCAAATCAAAATCAAATCAAAATCAAATCAAAATCAAATCAAAATCAAATCAAAATCAAATCAAAATCAAATCAAAATCAAATCAAAATCAAATCAAAATCAAATCAAAATCAAATCAAAATCAAACAAATTTATATATTTGATAGAAAATAATTATGAAACTGAATATAGATTTCTACTTTATGAAATGTAATAACATGAATTGTAATGCAGTTATAAAATTTAAATTTAGAACTCTAATTTGTATCTTTTGTATGTATTTTGCTAAAGCCGGTATTAAAGCAGTCCCTAGAGCGACTATAATGCCAATTAGTGATATTATGCTGTCCAGATTGGAAACCTGGGGAGTGTTGCAATGGTCGTATTAGTGACGGCGCAAAAAAGGTGCGATAACTTCAAAACTGTCGCAAAAAATATTTCAATTTGTAAGTGTTTTTAGTTGATGGCAAAACAAAGTCTCTATAATCCGGTTTTCGGTAATAGTTGTCATAAATCTTCTAAATGAAACTTATATTGTTTTCTTAAATATGTCCATAAAAAAGTCATCATTACAATACTAGGCTACCCTTGCAGCAAATAGAAATTCTTAAAAAGTCAGGCTTATGTTAACTTAGGAGCGTAAACAGTTTTTGTTGCTTTGGTTGAAAGTATGTAACATCAAACATAATTTATGTGACTATTGATAACAAAATCGTTTGCCATCGAATAATATATATATGCTAAATGGCTTGAACGTTACATCAAATGTATATGTATATGTATGAAAATGTATTTACTATTGTTGGAACCAAAAAAATGCTTTATTTTCAACACACGTTCTAACACCAACCATGGATTTTTATTCTGAGCATAACCTTGCAAGCATTACACTATAAATGCATTCAAAATTCGATTACATTAACATAAACATGGTCGTTATTGTAGAATTTAGAATCATAATTAATATGAATTAATTCTACACGGCTTAGTTTCGAACATTACAAACATATGGTAATCGAAAGTGCGAGAAAAAATTGAATATCGCTTGACAAGTTTAAAAGTAGTATCACGAAATTAAAAAAAAGAAACCTTAAAAACCTCGTTTGATTCGATTTGATTTTTGATTGATAATCCTATTGACAGGCTCTGTCACCCATCATTAGATTCCCAAAAGCGACAAAACAGAAAATTTTCTCCGATTTGAACACCTCCACGCATTCGAAACATCAAAACTTATTGATTTTAAAACCCCATTGACACGCTCTTTCACCCATCATTAGATTCCCAAAAGCGACAAAACAGAAAATTTTCTCCGATTTGAACACCTCCACGCATTCGAAACATCAAAACTTATTGATTTTGAAGCCCCATTGACACGCTCTTTCACCCATCATTAGATTCCCAAAAGCGACAAAACAGAAAATTTTCTCCGATTTGAACACCTCCACGCATTCGAAACATCAAAACTTATTGATTACCAAACCCCATTGACACGTTCTTTCACCCATCATTAGATTCCCAAAAGCGACAAAACAGAAAATTTTCTCCGATTTGAACACCTCCACGCATTCGAAACATCAAAACTTATTGATTTTCAAACCCCATTGACACGCTCTTTCACCCATCATTAGATTCTCAAAAGCGACAAAACAGAAAATTTTCTCCGATTTGAACACCTCCACGCATTCGAAACATCAAAACTTATTGATTTTCAAACCCCATTGACACGCTCTTTCACCCATCATTAGATTCCCAAAAGCGACAAAACAGAAATTTTTCTCCGATTTAAACACCTCCACGCATTCGAAACATCAAAACTTATTGATTTTGAAGCCCCATTGACACGCTCTTTCGCCCATCATTAGATTCCCAAAAGCGACAAAACAGAAAAATTTCTCCGATTTGAACACCTCCACGCATTCGAAACATCAAAACTTATTGATTTTGAAGCCCCATTGACACGCTCTTTCACCCATCATTAGATTCCCAAAAGCGGCAAAACAGAAAATTTTCTCCGATTTGAACACCTCCACGCATTCGAAACATCAAAACTTATTGATTTTGAAGCCCCATTGACACGCTCTTTCACCCATCATTAGATTCCCAAAAGCGACAAAACAGAAAATTTTCTCCGATTTGAACACCTCCACGCATTTGAAACATCAAAGCTTATTGATTTTCAAACCCCATTGACACGCTCTTTCACCCATCATTAGATTCCCAAAAGCAACAAAACAGAAAATTTTCTCCGATTTGAACACCTCCACGCATTCGAAACATCAAAACTTATTGATTTTGAAGCCCCATTGACACGCTCTTTCACCCATCATTAGATTCCCAAAAGCGACAAAACAGAAAATTTACTCCGATTTGAACACCTCCACGCATTCGAAACATCAAAACTTATTGATTTTGAAGCCCCATTGACACGCTCTTTCACCCATCATTAGATTCCCAAAAGCGACAAAACAGAAAATTTTCTCCGATTTGAACACCTCCACGCATTCGAAACATCAAAACTTATTGATTTTCAAACCCCATTGACACGCTCTTTCACCCATCATTAGATTCCCAAAAGCGACAAAATAGAAAATTTTCTGCGATTTGAACACCTCCACGCATTCGAAACATCAAAACTTATTGATTTTCAAACCCCATTGACACCCTCTTTCACCCATCATTAGATTCCCAAAAGCGACAAAACAGAAAATTTTCTCCGATATGAACACCTCCACGCATTCGAAACATCAAAACTTATTGATTTTGAAGCCCCATTGATACGCTCTTTCACCCATCATTAGATTCCCAAAAGCGACAAAACAAAAAATTTTCTCCGATTTGAACACCTCCACGCATTCGAAACATCAAAACTTATTGATTTTGAAGCCCCATTGACACGCTCTTTCACCCATCATTAGATTCCCAAAAGCGACAAAACAGAAAATTTTCTCCGATTTGAACACCTCCACGCATTCGAAACATCAAAGCTTATTTATTTTCAAACCCCATTGACACGCTCTTTCACCCATCATTAGATTCCCAAAAGCGACAAAACAGAAAATTTTCTCCGATTTGAACACCTCCACGCATTCGAAACATCAAAACTTATTGATTTTCAAACCCCATTGACACGCTCTTTCACCCATCATTAGATTCCCAAAAGCGACAAAACAGAAAAATTTCTCCGATTTGAACACCTCCACGCATTCGAAACATCAAAACTTATTGATTTTGAAGCCCCATTGACACGCTCTTCCACCCATCATTAGATTCCCAAAAGCGACAAAACAGAAAATTTTCTCCGATTTGAACACCTCCACGCATTCGAAACATCAAAACTTATTGATTTTGAAGCCCCATTGACACGCTCTTTCACCCATCATTAGATTCCCAAAAGCGACAAAACAGAAAATTTTCTCCGATTTGAACACCTCCACGCATTCGAAACATCAAAACTTATTGATTTTGAAGCCCCATTGACACGCTCTTTCACCCATCATTAGATTCCCAAAAGCGACAAAACAGAAAATTTTCTCCGATTTGAACACCTCCACGCATTCGAAACATCAAAACTTATTGATTTTGAAGCCCCATTGACACGCTCTTTCACCCATCATTAGATTCCCAAAAGCGACAAAACAGAAAATTTTCTCCGATTTGAACACCTCCACGCATTCGAAACATCAAAACTTATTGATTTTGAAGCCCCATTGACACGCTCTTTCACCCATCATTAGATTCCCAAAAGCGACAAAACAGAAAATTTTCTCCGATTTGAACACCTCCACGCATTCGAAACATCAAAGCTTATTGATTTTCAAACCCCATTGACACGCTCTTTCACCCATCATTAGATTCCCAAAAGCGACAAAACAGAAAATTTTCTCCGATTTGAACACCTCCACGCATTCGAAACGTCAAAACTTATTGATTTTCAAACCCCATTGACACGCTCTTTCACCCATCATTAGATTCCCAAAAGCTACAAAATAGAAAATTTTCTCCGATTTGAACACCTCCACGCATTCGAAACATCAAAATTTATTGATTTTGAAGTCCCATTGACACGCCCTATTACGTACCGCTAATCTTTTGTTGGATGCATAATTTTCTATTGTCATCAATTTTCGCACCCCTCACCAGATGAAACACAACATCAACGATTTAAAAAGTAAATCAATTTGCATTCATGTCTGATCACGATCACGTTTGATTTTTGTCACATTGCTCAAAACAGATCAAATCATCCAATGATTGATCTTACAAAAATCTAGATCAGCTGTGTTTCAAAATCAGCAGTGATTTTGTGTAACGGAAGATCATTGCCGATCGTCCTAGATGTGATTTGGAGATGACTGATCAACTGATCGTAAAAAGATCAGATCAGTAGTGATCTTTAAAGGAAAGATCACAAGTGATTCATGATCAGTAGTGATCGTGATTTGATGATTTTTTGATCGTGATTTTGCCAGCCCTGGTTCAGATATAAAATTTCTGAGCGCCTCTCATCCATTAGTTGCTATTCCATTGACATAATGTTTTTCTTTTTCGTTTCAAGCAATCTCAGATATGCAGGACACTGCTTGCTGGATGGTTAGTGTCTAAATTCATTTTACGTTCCGTGTTCATTTTTAAACAATTAACGCATTTAAAATCAGTTGAAGTACATTCAGATGTTCTATGAGCTGCATTGCATTTGGAACAATTTTCATTGTTGGAACATTCGGTGCTCTTGTGGCCAAACTCACCACACTTGAAACAGCGCAATACGTTGAACGACTCGAAAACCGAACACCTATCCCAGCCGACGCAAACCTTGCTATGGCAGCTGGAATAAGTATTCTTATCAACCTCAAGTATAACACTATATTTGTTATATTTGAAGCGTGGATTCTCAAAGTCAGCAACAACTTTTACATCTTCAATCGAAATTTCCTGATTCTGACTTTTCAGCAGGTCAATAAATACATCAGAGAAATGTCGATCACTTATCCCCAGTATTTTTAGTTTTGGTTCCCGATTGAGCATAACAGCATTGTATTCAGTACCTAAATTGCTTTCAATGTTTTATTTCACTGATTGAATATCCTCTCTTGCTGCACACTCAACGATAATCGGACCATCTTTACCATTTTTGAAATTACTAATTAACACATAAAATTGGATCCAATTTACCCTTCAAAAAGTGCCTCATAATAATCGAGCGAGTCTTACGTTTTCTGTTACTTTTCGTTCTATTTAGGAAATGCAAAACAATAGACAATGCATTCTATATACTACGGTACGACGCCACTTTGTTTGAGCGATCGCCGCACGGCGTTTATTGACACAATTTACAGTACAAAATAGAAGTATTTACAAAATATTTTCCACTTATCTGTTTAGAGCACAATTAGTCACTTACTTAGTTTAAAAAAATTCCCAAAAAGGCACCTATTTCACACAAAATTTATCACAATTCGACTCAGCACTAAAGACGCACAAGTTACCATGTTCGCCATTCAATACACAATGACCCATCGACTTCTTCTCAAATACAATAGACCGACAATGCCACCACATCCAACATTTTGTAAAAAAGACTAAAGTCCAACTATTTGTTGGCCGTGTTGTGATGAAATGGGAAGCCACAATCGTACTATGCGTTCAACGTTCAATCGTAAGCTGTGTCGCATATATGATGCATCTAGCAGCCAATACTAACAGAGAAGTCGCAAAAACATATGCTCAGACGTATGTGTGTTTTCGTACCATTTCTTCGGGTCAAGTGTTCGTTTACACACTAATAATAGAATAGAAAAAACGCAATAAATATCTCATTTAAATAGTGAAAAATATCATTAAACTGAAATATCCTCGTTTCGCATTTTTGATAATGATTAGTAATTGAATATATCTATATATATTATTTATTAATATTTAAATAGTGTTCATTATACTAATAATAATAATAATAACAATAATAATTATCTTCGTTTCAGCCCGCAAGATTTCCTTCGCCTATCAAGTCATGCAATGAAATGCTTTGATCAATGCTTAAAAGTAAACGAAAGCAATTCTCAACTATGGGTAGAACACGGCTCGTTCGCATATAATGTGTATTCTTATTGTTCGAGAACTTTGAAGTTTTGGGATAAATCGTTTTCAAATGATATGTAAGTAAATTTCCATGTCGCCTTGTTATTTATATTTTCAATCAACGAATTGTGATAACATCGGATACAATATCTATGCTTCGGCTTTTACTACTGTAATACCAATACAAAAACTCCAAGCGAATTCACCTATTTTTATATTATACCTTGAGTTTATCGAACGAACAGAGACAGCAGATCTCCACAATCACCATGAAATCCGACTTTGAAACCGAGGCTCGGAGGGCTGAATATCATATACCATTCGACTCAACTCGACGAAGTGAGCAAATGTCTGTGTGTATGTATGTATGTATGTATATATGTGTGTATGTAGGTATGTGCATACGCTGTCCGTCCGAGCGGCGGCGGGAGGAAAGAGCGAAAGGGGCGTTTCTTTTGTTCTACGGAAAATTTTAATTCTTCTTTGTAAACCTTTTTGTTTTTCTCTATATAAAGGTATTAGAATTGCTGGAAAAAACGACTTTGGAACGGAGCCTCGGAGACCCATAGTGTTATATACCATTCGACTCAGTTCGTCGGGATCGGAAAATGTCTGTGTGTGTGTTTATGTATGTGTGTACTTTTCGAAGATATTTGAACGCGCTCGATTTTCTCAGAGATGGCTAAACCGATTTGAACAAACTAGGGCTCGTTTGAAAGCTACTGTCGGGTCATTGATCAAGTTCGAAAATCAAATGGCTGTGACTTTTGGTTTCGGAGATATGATTGTATAAGTGACGTAACCGACAAAAAGCGTTGTATTTGAACGCGCTCAATTTTCTCAGAGATGGCTGAACCGACTTGGGCCCGTTTGAAAGCTACTGTCGGACCATTGATCAAGTTCGAAGATCAAATGGCTGTGACTTTTGGTTTCGGAGATATGATTGTATAAGTGACGTAACCGACAAAAAGCGTTGTATTTGAACGCGCTCAATTTTCTCAGAGATGGCTGAACCGACTTGGGCTCGTTTGAAAGCTACTGTCGGCCCATTTATCAAGTTCGAAGATCAAATGGTTGTGACTTTTGGTTCCAGATATATGATGGTATAAGTGACGTAACCGACAAAACACGTTGATTTTTACTGCTCTATATATAAGGGTTCCAAAATTTTGGGATCACCTCTATTTTCGTTAAGTTCTAGTGCTCAAAAGTTTAAGCACCTCGAAAAAAGCCTTCATGCAAAATTTGACCTAAATCGGACATGCTTAAGGGGTGCTGCCCGGTGGTAAAGGTTTGACAATTTTCGATCTTGAAAAAGAACCATAGGGGGGAGTACATGAAATTTCCAAAATCGAAATTTTTTTTTGATGCCGAAACTCTTAAAACTGCATGAAACATCGAAATTTAGTGCCATCTAAAAAATTTTTTTTTTTTGAAAAAAAAAACAACTTTCTTACTTATTTACCTACTTATTCTTCATATTTTTTCTAAGTCCCAAAAAGTCGACTTTTTCAAAAAAAAATTTTTCGAGATGACACCAAATCTCGACGTTTCATGCAATTCTAAGCCTTTTGGCATCAAAATTTTGAATGGTTTTGAGATAGGATGTTTACTTTTTGAATTATACGGAGTTTTATGTCAAAATTTTCCAAGCTATCCAACAAGTCATAGTTTGTTAAAATCCGTCCATTTTTAACGGAGATATCAATATTTTTGTGTAAACGACTTTTCGCCTTATTCCAGCAGTAGAAGTTTTGAGCACTGTATGCAAAGAAATGCTTGGGAGCAACGGAAAACACGATTTTTATACTGTGACATACAATTGTTTCTAAGTGTCCAAAAGACTGTATACAGCATCCTTTTTCATGACAATTTGCCTTGGACCGATTTTAGCACGGTTCGTTTTTGGCAACATAATCGTTCGAATAAGGCATTCATAAACCAGATGATATCAGCATTTTGGAGTTGAAAGTAATTCCACAATTATATTGACTACTACTTACAGCAATAAATGCTGGAAGAACATAACTTCCATATACCATACGACTCAGTTCGTCGAGATCAGCAAATGCGTGTGTGACAAATAATTTCACTCAATTTTTTCGGAGATGGCTAAACCGTTTTCTACAAACTCAGATTCATATGAAAACTAGTATACTTCCAAATTTGGATCCGACTTCTGATTTCGGAACCACAGGATGACATGTGAAACGAAATTAAAATAATGCAACTCATTTTTCTCGTAGATGGCTGAACCGATCTAAGATTCAAATGAAATCTAAGAATCATCTATGATTCAAATGAGAGGTCTTAAAATCCTATAGAAATTAGTCAGATCCGTTTAGGAGATACAGGGTGATTAGTATAAAAATGTCCATTTCACATAAATTAATCAGGTTTATCGGGTTGGCAGATTTGTATAGTCGATCACCAAATAAATTTATTTCATTTTAAGCGGTATTCGTTTTTGGATTCCGAATGTACCACCAAATTTTAATTCGCACTACAATTTCTCACTCCTTAGGTGAATTTAACTGATTTCGGCTACACCGATTTTAAGAATTCCGGTTCCAGTTCCTCAAAGCTCAATTATTTTCTCAAAATTTCTCGATCATTTTCGCCAAATTGAACTTCAAAAACATAATTTCAGGTCCCATACAAAATACAAATCCGGACTTAAGGTCCCATACAAAATTGGTGAATTTTATCCGATTCTGGAATTACAGATGATTTTAAAAATTTTTAAAATTCATACCGATATAGAAGATGTAAATTGTTTGGCGTATTGATTTAAGGCTATTCGAATCATTTTGGGTTATGCTACTTCCTGAATACCAGCTCTGGAAGTACCATAAATAATGACGAAAAACTTTAAAGTGGAACTTACTTCGACATCTCATGGAATGTTCAATCGAATGTCACACGTTAAGATTGAAATTCGATTCGATTTGCAGATTCGAAATTACAGGGTAATGAGTGATTAAAATCTCAATTTGCCGTTTGAAGCGACGATAATTAAAATAATGTCATGAGAACTAAAACACCTAAGAATATCCATGCAAAAAAACACATGCGGATTGATAAAAAAAGGTATCATCTCACTGCTGGGTGGATTAATCACGTTTTTTAGATTAGCATCACTGATTACAAATAGGCAACGCAAATGTCAAGCACTAGTTTGGAAAATTAATGCTGACTGTGTGACATAAACACTGAAGCATGACATAATTGTTTTGTTTTGGGTGATATTTGATGCTGATGTTTCCTTATTTATTGTTGTCGTATGAACGCGGTGTTTTCGTTGAGTCGAAGTAAGTGCTGACAATTTAATCGCCTTATATAGGTGAAGTTTATATTTCAAGTGGGTTTCTGGGTTTCATGACATGGTGTCGAGTGGAAATTTGTCGAGTACGTGTTTTATGGAAATTTGTCAAGTGCGTGTGGTCTGAAGTGTGGGAAAGATTTAATCTTGAATATTTTACATGGTCTGAAATGTGTGAGGAGATTTAGTGTTACATGCGCATATTACATCATCCCCCTTTTGGAAGAATGATGTAACGAAGGGAAATCATTCTGTATTGCTTTATGGGATTAGTTTACCGTTGCGTTCAAACTCCCTAACAATTTTCATGTATATTACAGAGTTTTCTTATAGCTAAAATAACCGAATTTTACAGTTTTTCTCAAAGAAGCTTCACTTACGCCCACGGCAATTATTTTTTGATTTTTCTCTCCCTTTTTTTTGTTTAACGTGGTGTTAAGCTCGGTATCTGAATCTTAATTCTAAAAGTTTGATGTTACAATTTTGTATTTTATGCTTTGATGAGTCTATTTTTGTGAACAATGGTTTTTTCTTTTGACTGTAATATTTGTATTTCACAATTTGAATCTTGAAGTTGTGTAACTTTAAATGGACCAATATGAAATGGATCTAGTTTGCGTCTATTTTCGTTTTGTAGATACAGTATGTCGTTCAATTGTATTTCTATCGGATTGCATAGGTGATCTGTTGTTGATTTTCTGAATTTATTTTGGTATATTAAATGTTTGTTTGCTATTTCGTGTGATTTGTGTAGTCGGTATTGTAATTCTTTATTGTACATGTCGAAATTATATATCGGTTCAATTTTGTCTGGATAAATTTCTTGTGGTAGTCTGGCTTTTACGCCGAAATCTAGTTCGTAGGGTGTATACCCATGATCTGAGTGTGGTGTTGTGTTATATGAAAATGCATAGTATTGTAACCAATCGTCCCAGTCAGATTGATGTTCGTTGATAAAAGATCGCAGAAACTCGTTGAGGCATCTGTGATTTCTTTCCAAAGAACCAATTGTCTGAGGATGATAAGCTGTCGAAAAGGTTTGTTTAATTTTTAACAATTGCAAATTTGTTCTAGAACCTCGTTGTTATATTCGGTTCCTCTGTCGGTTTTTAACTCAAGAAATTTACCGTAAGTTAAAATGAAATTTTCTACTAACGCTTTAGCTACGACGTTAGCTTCTTTGGTTGGAATAGGTATATATACAACGTATTTGGTTAGTTCACACTGTATGCTTACAGCGTATCTATTATTGTGCATTGTTTTGGGTAATGGTCCAACAGTATCGATTGCCACTACTTCAAATGGTTTGTTAGGTGTATTAGTAATTTGTAATTTTTCTTTAGTATGTTTAATAATTTTGTTCTTTTTGCAAATTTCACAGGCCTTGATGAAATTAGCAATTGAACTTTTCATAAATTTCCATGTGTATATTTCTCCTAATTTGAGGTACAATCTGTTTTGTCCGATGTGTCCTCCTGTTGGTAATTCATGGTGATTCTTTAATATTGTTTGTATTTCCTGAGGTTTACTAATAAACTTCGGTGGTTTATGTTTTAATTGTTTTTAGGACGAGACCTTTAAACATTTCCATAGGTATCATTTCAAATATTTTATCATTGCAAGAGATTGCTACTCTGCTAACTTTTAATTTTCTCATTTCTTCTTCATATTTGGAGATTGCAAACACGAGTGTTTGTCTGATATCTCTTATTTCTGTAATTACACGATGCATCGGTTTTTGTTTTTGTATTCCTTGATAAGTATCAATTATAATGTGGTTGTTTTCGAAAAAACACCTCATTTCCAATAAGTTTCTTACTTCGCTAGGAGTTTCCGTTGAATAAACAGAGAGTTGATCAGGTTCACTGTTGATGCAAGGATTATTACTTAAATTATTCTTATAATTAGTATTTTTGGTATTATTTAGTTTATCTTGTTCTTTTATCTTTTTTATTAGTTCTTGTTTTCTTGACATTGACCTTGTATTAACCATCAAAATACTATTTGCCTTTAATTCATCGGGAGAAATTATTATGCGTGATAACGCATCGGCTGCAACGTTACTTTTACCTTGAATATATTCTATATTAAATTCAAATTCCTCTAAATCTAACCTCATTCTAGTTAATTTGGAGGTTGGGTTTTTCATATTAAATAGAAATACTAACGGTCTGTGATCCGTTCGTATAGTAAATTTGCGTCCATATAGGTAGGACTTAAAGTAATTAATTGACCAGTGTATTGCTGTCAATTCTTTCAAAATTACTAATTTATTTTTTTCTCCGGGTGTAAAGCTTTTGCTGGCAAATGCTATTGGTAAGTCATTGCCATTAATTATTTGTGATAAAACTGCACCACATCCAACGTCTGAAGCGTCTGTGGTTAAAATAAATTGTTCATTAAAATCTGGGTATTGTAGAAGTTTTGGTGACATTAAGAAGGATTTTAAGGTTACAAAAGCATGCTGGCATTCTAATGTCCATGAAAATTTCTGGTTTTTCTTTAGTAGCTGATTTAATGGGTAGGCTATGGTTGCGAAATTTGGGACGAATTTTCGGTAATAGTTGCAAAAGGCAACGAATCTTCGCACGTCGTCGCTACTTGCTGGCGTAGGCTAATTTTTTATTGCTTCGTATTTATTACTATCCGGTAGTATTCCTTTGTCTGTAATTTTGTGACCTAAATATGTTACTTCTGTATTAAAAAATTTACACTTATTGAGGTTTAATTTAAGGTTGTACTTCCTAATGCGTTCAAAAACATTTTCTAAATTCTGAAGGTGATGTTGAATTGAGCATCCAACTACTATAAAAGCAAGCTCAGGTGTTAATCCTGACATTGCGATTGTCATCATTCGTTGAAAACTGTTTGGACTGATATTTAAACCAAACGGCAATCTTTTAAATTGAAAGTCACCGGATTGGGTCGAAAATGCTGTAAATTTCCTAGAGTTTACTTCTAAGGGTATTTGATGGAATCCTGACATTAAACAACATTCCAGAGTTGTAAAATATTTTGCTCTACCAAGCTGATCTAAGATAGCATCAATTCTTGGCAGTGGGAATTTATCGGTTAATATTTTTTTGTTAAGTTGCCGGAAATCAACTACCAATCTCCATTTTGCATTATTGTTTTCTGATTTTTTCGGGACTAGTAAAATTGGATTGTTATATGGTGATATGGATGGTTCGATAATATCATCTCTCAACATTTTGTTTACTTGTGTTGCAATTTCGTTGCTTTGTGAGTGAATAGTTTTGTAGTTTGGAATGTAAACTGGGACTCTATCGCTCAGTTCAATATTTTGTGAATAAAAATTGTTTGACGAAACTGGTTCGTCTGGTATGCAAAATATATCAGAATAATTTGAAATTAATTTTTCCAGGCTGTTTTTAGCGTATATGGGTACATTGTTTAAATCGAGTTCAGTTAGGACTTTGTTTTTTCTAGTGTTATTTTTGTACATGTTGTTTTTCAAAATTGTGTACTTACTTAGGGGTTCTAAAATTGGCTTGAATTCTGATTGGCTGACATTTATAGGTTTGTCAGTAGTGTTCATAAATTTTACGAATTGGTTTTGTGGTGAAATAATTGCGCTTACGCAAAATAACCCTTGTTTAATTTCCTGTGAGTGTAGTACCATGTCCTCACTGATATTTAAATTTTGCATTATTCTGATAACTTCGCATCTTCCTGGTATAATGTAGTTTTTATCGATTGTATCTTGAATCGGTATTGCTATTGGAATATTATTAATTGTAAAGTTTAATATCCAACATTCATAATCTATTAGGCATTTATTAGCCGAGAGGAAATCTCTACCTAAGATGCCGTCTGTAGAAATAGGAAAATTTGGGCTTACTAGGTGGAATTTATGTTTAATAGAAATTTCGTTGTTAAATATTAATTCTGTTTCTGTTGATGCGATGGTTTCTATCTCGCCATCGGTAATTCCGGTAAGTTTAATTTTATTATTTATATTGATTGGTTGTTGTGGAGATATTTTGTTTGCTTTAAATACTGATATATCTGCACCTGAATCTATAATAAATGTGCATTTTGAATTTGTCATTCTTATACCTACTTTGATAAAATTAGCGGCGTGTATATTCATGGTATACAAGGTCTTTCTTAAAAATTTTGGTTCGTTGGGTATTGGTTAATATTTTGTGGTTGATAAGTTTGATATTGTGTGTCGTAATTTGGCGTTGTATTATGCATTTCTATACCTTTGTAATTGTGTATTGGGTGATTATTATTTGGGTAATTAGGCGATTCAACATCGATTGGTTGTTCCGCATTAGCTATGTACATTTTAGGATTTCCATACCTTTGGTGGATATTTTGGTTTTGCTAGTTCCTTCTCTGGTATCTACCTTGAAATCTAGGGTTACTGTTTCTATCGAAAGTTTGGTTATTGTTAAAATGTGGGTTATAGTTTTTAAAATATTGGTTATAACGGTTATTATAATTGTTATTATTACTACTTTTATAATCGTTAGGTTGATGTGGTACATATTGATTATGGATGTTGAAATGTCTTCTGGGAGGTCCGTACGACATACCTCCTCTTAAATAGTTATTTTTGTGCTGTTGATTAGCAAGTCTTGTGTTCAAAATTTGGGAGTGTGTGTTTTCGTTAACTTCACACTCTTGTGCCTTTTGTATAGCTTCTTGTAGAGTGCTGAAGGTTCCAGCTCTAAGTATTATTTTTAATTCGTTGTTGGAGCAACCTTTTATCATAGTTTCTACCCCAATCTTAGTGCTCAAGCTTTTTGCTACTGATAGCGGAATTTTTTGATCTATATATGTATTTTCTAATTTTCCACAAAGGATGTCGATTTCCTCGCAGAAATTGTTAATTGAGTTCTTTTGTTTAAGATTGTTGATTTTTGATATTATTAGTTCTGGAGTGAGGTTGCCTTTACATCTATCTTTGATTATTTCTATTAAGTTATTTATTGTATCGACAGTTTCAGGGATACCTTGTCTGGCTTTTCCTGACAGTCTGGTTTTTAAAAATTTTATTGCCATGGCCATGTGGTCTGGCGAAACTAACTCATTCAGCAATCTAGCTGAGTCAATAAATGTATCTAGGTTCTCGGGGGAACCGTCGTAAGGTTGGATAAGAGCCGTCGCCTGACGTAAGTCAAACGGTGTTGTTGTTGTTTGCGTCATCGCGTCGGTTTTGGTTGCTCTAATGCATGTGAGTTTAAATTTTATTATTTCGCAAATTTCGTCTGTCCACAGTCTCGTATTTTTTACTAAGTTGGGGAAAGTCTTGTCGTTGATAATTTCTTGTTCCTTTATAAATAAATTTTCAAGGTCTATTTTTAATTCTTGGCCTCGATTCAATTTTTCTTCGAGTAATTTTTCTGATAGTTTCGTGTTGATAGACTTCTTTACGTAAATGTGGAGTTTTTCTAGCTCCTTATAATTTTCCATTTTATTTTCGCTTGGATATATATATATAACATTTATATAAAAAAATTTAATACATATTTTATAACAAATTTTTTTTTTTAAGAAAAAATCGTTCCTTTCACATTTATAAGATATGGTATGTAGTTTTCTAGACATGAATATACATGCGTAACCACATTTGTGTTTGTCGGGAATCGCTTGTTTGCGTTTTATTTCAGTACGAATTTCAATTTCATTTAATTTCTCTTTGACCGGTAAAGGCCATTTGTCGTTATAAAAATTTTCCATTGTCGTCTAAAAAAATTTGTTTTGTGTAAGTAATTTAAACGTTGGCCAATTGTACCTGTCGTGCGGCCTTGGTTTCTATTTTTTTTGTGAATTGTTTATGTAATTCCAATATTCCTTTTAATAACAGATAACCAACTATTATTATAACCAGAGCACAAAGCGCGATGCCTTCGGTTTCTCTCTGTTGTGGGACTAATGTATTGTTGATGGTTTCGTCTGACGAAAACCAACCCATCTTAAACTTTATTTTAATATTTGTGTTATTTGTTCTATTAAATTTTTTCTAGGGGTCCCTAATCTTACTTAAGCTAAGTACCTTTGATTTGTTGACTGCAAATTTTCCATCTCTCGGTTGCTGTCCGCATCCAGTTTAGCTAGGTAGATTCCAACTTCCAAGTTCGGTAGATGCTCAACTTTGTTTATTAAGCGCACACTTCGTTTGGTAGATGCACAACGTTATTTGTTACGGCGCACATTTCGTTCGGTAGATGCTCAACTTTGTTTATTACGCGCACCTTTCGTTCGGTAGATGCACACTTTTGTTTAATACGCGCACATTTCGTTCGGTAGTTGCACAATTTTGTTTAACACGCGCACATTTCGTTCGGTAGATTCACAATTTTGTTTATTACGCGCACATTTCGTTCGGTAGATGCACAGTTTTGTTTAATACGCGCACATTTTGTTCGGTAGTTGCACAGTTTTGTTTATTACGCGCACATTTCGTTCGGTAGATGCACAGTTTTGTTTAACACGCGCACATTTCGTTCGGTTTTGATTTCCTTCACTTTTGAATGGCTAACTGGGACCAGGTTCTGGGTCCTAAGCTTTCGTTTGGAAATTTGTCTACGGAAAGCCAAATTGCACACTTCACCAAATCACCAATAATTGGAACTTGTTGCCACCACTGTGGAATGCCAGGAACACTTTTTACAGGTATGCAACTATTTCATAAGTCAATTTCTTTGAAGAAGTAGTAACTTCCTTGGAGAAAAATAGGCACTTTTACACTGTTCCGAATTTTGATCCTGATCATTGTTTCGTTAGAGTTTATTCCTTCGATTGTTTTCGCCTTATCACATGCACGTATAAAACAGTCAATAGCACTTTAACTGAAACCGAATTGTTTCACAAGTTCAGTTCCCGAGAATCGTGAAGAAATTCTATCACCTGCACACCACGGAATCGCTGGTCGGAAAAACACTCGGTCGCCATTTAATAATAACTTTGTATGTTCGAGTTTTAAACGAATAATCATCCTCTTTTATTAAAAAATCACTTATTTATATTTTATCCTCTCCTAACTTAGCTAATTGCATTTTACAGTATGGATTGCTAAAAATCCGGGGGGAGGAGTTAGAACGCGCAGCGTAAATCTGATTTAACCAATGCCATGTCTCGGTCATTGTATTGTATTTGAGTAGGAGAGAGTGAGTAATGTTTCTAGACAAGTGTGTGAGTGTGATACAGAAAGGGGAGGTTGAGAGTAGTCAGGTTTAACTCTCGTGAGTGTCGGTTCGAGTCAGTGTGTTTTCCTGGGTTACTGTTATTCTAGGTCATGCCGTATGGCACTTGTTTGAGAGAGGTGTGGAACGTGGAGAAACGGGAAATGACATAACTGTTTTGTTTTGGGTGATATTTGATGCTGATGTTTCCTTATTTATTGTTGTCGTATGAACGCGGTGTTTTCGTTGAGTCGAAGTAAGTGCTGACAATTTAATCGCCTTATGTAGGTGAAGTTTATATTTCAAGTGGGTTTCTGGGTTTCATGACATGGTGTCGAGTGGAAATTTGTCGAGTACGTGTTTTATGGAAATTTGTCAAGTGCGTGTGGTCTGAAGTGTGGGAAAGATTTAATCTTGAATATTTTACATGGTCTGAAATGTGTGAGGAGATTTAGTGTTACATGCTCATATTACATTACATTAGAAGAATTAAGTGGTAGATTTCTACCTGTTATAATAGCATAAGTGACATTAGAAGAAGATGATGACGAGGTTGATCTACCTGTCAATAAATTGTTTTCGTTAGAAAACGAATTGGCAGGCGTACCTGTTTTTTGTTTTAAATTAGAAGAAATAAGTGCCTTAGAAAAATTAGGCGTGGCATTTGTAACGTTTTTTTTTTATTTTCAGGTATGTTCTGAAAATATAAGGTCGTAGATTCGACTTGTTGTCTAAACGAACGAGCGTTTAAAATTTTTTCCCTGACAGGACATTTCGAATAATTGGATCTATGATTTCCATTGCAATTTGAACATGAAAATTTATCAGTGGTTTCATTAATTGGACAAACGTCTTTCGAATGCGATTTATCACAATTCAAACACCGTATATCCATATGACAATTTTTGGTTCCATGGCCGAAGCCTTGGCAACGACGACATTGCGTTAAATTTGCAATACGATTATGTCGTTTATAATGTCCCAATGAATTTTAATGTGGGAAATGAAATGTACTTTTTCTAAAGTTTTCAAATTGTTTACATCACTTCGATTGAAGTGTACTAAGTAAAGTTCATGAGAAATTCCAGAGCGTGGTTTAGAAGTACCATTCGCTCTTTTTTCATAAGTATTACTTGGGAAGGCGCAAATCCAAGCAATTCTTTTGTTTATTTTGTTTATTTGTTTATTTGTTTGGAGCCGCTGGAGCTGAGGTTCTTTAAACCTCTTCCAACAGATACATACTTCCAACAGATACTTTTTTTGGCTTAAAAATACAACTATCACTAGTCTTTATCTCAACATAACAAATTAAAAAAATAAATAAATAAATAAATAAAGTAACATGAAAACTCTAACTGTGCCTGTCTCTGAGATCGTAGACAGAATTAAAGCTAACTAGAGAGAGTATTTCGGAAACGTTTTTTGCAGTAGTACGCGACAAGTGGAAATCGAAAACATCAGAACAGCTATTTAAAAGGCGACACATGCTGAGGAAAGGTTCGTTATATGCATAATTTGTTCTAGCACGAGGTAACCTGAGAAATGGCTGGTATCGAAGACTGCGTTGATGGATGTTGAAATTCAATTTTTGTAACAGATCGGGACAATCAATTCGTGATAATATTAAATCAGAAACAAAGACTGCTTTCGAGACATCACGGCAAACGGATAGCAAGTCAAGATCAATTAGCTTACAACGGTCCTGGTAGCTGGGAAGGTTATGAGGGTCGTTCCAAGGAAGACGACGAAGTGCAAAGCGAACGAAGTTGCGTTGGATAGATTCAATACGCTGGATGCCGTTTTGATAGTACGGTGCCCAAACAACGGCAGCGTACTCGAGAGTAGATCGGACCAAAGTGAAATACAGCGCTTTTAAACAGTATATATCAGTGAAGTGCTTAGTGCGGAATACGAATCTAAGCCTTTTAGAAGCTTTTGAGATAATGTATTCCATGTGTTCCTTGCAACTTAGTTTACAATCCAAGAGAACGCCTAGGTCTTTGACTACGGATTCCCGCTTAATGTTTGAGCGATAGTATAGTTGGATATAATTGTTGAGCGTGTACGAGAGAATGAGATAACGACGCATTTGGTTGCGTTCAATACCATCCTATTCACGTCACACCACACAGTAAAATTATCCAACTCTTTCTGCAAGAATACAGTGTCTTCAGAATCTCTGATGAGCTGGAACAGTTTAAAATCGTCGGCGAATGATAGTTTTAGGCACTTCAGCGATAAGTTTAGATCGTTTAAATAAAGTAGAAATATGAAGGGTCCGAGATGACTGCCTTGAGGTACACCGGAGCTCACTTGGAAAGGCGTGGTAATACAGGTACCAATTTTTACTACCATGTCGCGATTTGTTAGGTAAGACTGAAACCAGGCCAAAAGTGCGTCATTGAATCCAAGCCTTGCTAATTTAGCAACGGTTATTTGATGATTTATTTTGTCAAAAGCAGCTGAGAAATCCGTGTATATAGCGTCGACCTGTGGTCGCGCTTGTAATGACTGGATGTAAGACACAAGATTTGAAGATGTAGATCGTTTAGGCATAAAACCGTGCTGAGTTGAAGAAATGTAGTTAGAGCAGTTATAAGTGATGAAGTCGAGTACGATTATTTCGAATAACTTAGAAACTTCACACAGCGCAGCTATTCCTCTGTAGTTGGATATTTGTCGCTTGTCGCCTTTTTTGAACACAGGAAAGATAAATGATTTACGTAGAGAGGTATTGAACATTATTAGAGAGGTATTGAACATTATTGATAATGGTACGGGAAGGCTCTCGGAGCATTTTTTTAGCACTAGGGAAGCTATACCATCAGGTCCGGCACTATATGATGATTTTAATTAAGCACATGCGGATTTTATGATTGTGGTAGTTATAATAGGATGTGAACCAATAGAAGGACGTATAGGTACGTTGCTTGTTGCTTCAAGAACCTGATGGCTACTCAAAATTTCTGCGGAAAAGACACTGCTGAAGTGTTTGCGAAATAGTTCACAAATGCCAAAAGTAGTGGTAGCTTCTATTCCATCAAATGACATCTGGTTTGGCAACCCAGTTTCTTTCCGTTGAGTATTGACATGGTTCCAAAAGTTTTTCGGTTTAATTTTCAGATTATTTTGAATTCGGCGTAGATGTGCATGGTATAGCGCTTTGTTCAAACGTTTGTACCGAGTGTTGTAGTACAAATAATAGTTCCTAAGTTGAACGGAGGGGCGTTTTGAGAATTTCCTGAGTGCTGATCTTTTGGTTGACTTGTAGTATTTTAATGTAGAGTTGGACCAAGGTGGATTCGTTGATGCACGACATACCTTCTTGGGAATGAACTTATTTATTGCGTAAGAGACGATCTCATGTGATATGAACATCTTAAACTTTCATCTATACATACTTTCCCAAGAAACGCTTCAAGAATTCATTCCCAAAGACACTTTCCAAAGACTCAAGAAAGAACCGTACATTTCCCAAAAGGCTTTAGAAAGAACCAGATATTTTCAAACGACATACATTTCCTATAAACATAAAGGTAAACTCAAATCAGCAACTAAATTCAACGATATTATGACATCGACTACGAAACGAGGTCATGAAACGACCAAAGCTTCATAACACATACGAAGCAGATATTTGATACCAACAACGTATGCTTACAAACACGAGACCTACATTCAAATCGCGACGCATGACTTATTATATGGAACCATAAACAAGAACAGCGAAAACAATCTTTAGAACTCAGGTAACTCACGAGCAACCCGTTCGTTAGACGCGCTCTCGCCCTCTCTTTCCTTACCACACACTCACGCGCACGCTTTGACCACTATACACGTAAATACCCTCTCGCGTTTACTTAATCCATAATGGCTACTATACACACTATGCGATACTGAAACTTCATTGGTGATTAATTTGGAACCAACCGAAAGTGAAACGCAAAGTCTAACTTCCCTACCAGAATAAATCTAAGAGAGAGAAGCTATATAAGTTAAGACATATCGAAATAAAGGAGAATTCTTGTGTGTTTTAATTCTTGTGTGTTTTAATACGTTATGGCGACCGGACTTTCCGAGCTTGCATCGCGGAGATCAGAAAAGCCTATCAGCTTAGAAATGAACTTAGTGAAAAAAAAGCGAAGTTAAGAATATAATCATAGTTAGAAAAGTACTGTGCGAAACCTTCCAAGTGATAATAAGTTAAGAGGTGTAAAAGTGAGCTAATTAAACTCCGAAAACTTTAGGAAACAAACTTATGAAGCAGTATTAGAACGTGTGTGCCGTGAAGCCCGACGACATACTCCACGGAGGTGGATAATAAATGAACTAAAACAATTGTTCGAACTTTGGGAAGAAAAATTGTGAGACAGCCCAACAAAAAAAAAAAAAAAAAAGAGAAGAATAAAATGGGCACAAACCAGAGTAAAGACAACACAGTTACCCATGAGCACGTACTTAACGTAGTGAACGCGGTGTCTCAAAACCATGCGAAGACAGCAGAAACATCTGCAACATCCCTAAATCTGATCGCATACCTGTGCGTAGCTGGTGTCGTCGCATTGACACTATACTTCGCGTATAAATTAATAATCACTTATGAACGAATGCGCACCCAGCGCGAAATAAAACAAGCTGTTTCATTAGCCACGATCACGGTTCAATGATCAAGTAAAGAAAAACTTTTACTATACGGTGAGAGAAAAACTATAGAAAAACAATTACTGTGGAAAAAAAACTGTGAAAAACTATTACTGTGCAGTAAGAGAAAAAGTGTGAAAAATTATGACTGTGTAATGAGAGAAAACACCCAAAAGGGAACAGTGTATGAAGCGAGGAGCAAAATAAAGCACCCGCACGAAAAATATAAACTGATTAAACAAGAATGTGTTCTTCGTTTATGGCAACTAGATGAAAACGACGAAACTTTCGTGGAACAATCAACTGGAAGACATCCCGCTGGAACACCAGAAGAAGACGATAAGTACACCAACGCTACTGTCACGAAATATTGAATACCTTTACTATATAATTGTACTATTTAAAATTTTTATAATGGAAGATCCTATACCACCAGAAGTGTGGGTGATAGCAGGCAAATTTTTTGATTTTATAAAAACTCAAAAACCAAAAACAGATATATCTAGTATAAAATAAAATATTATTTACAATTTCAAAAAAATATACACATTGGTATTATAATGAATGAGTTCAATTACAAATTTAAATGGATAGACTCCGTGAAATCGAGTCTTATTTAAAGAAGGAAAATAAAAATTTAGTAAAAAGTCAATATAGACCTAGATCACTAAATAATATAGAAACAAAAAGAATACAACTGCAGGAATCCTTCGCAGAATATAGAAGAACATTAAAGACTCTTGAATCTAGAATAAAGTCTAGTCTATGGAATGAAGAGGTTGAAACATACTCAGCACTCAAACTAGTATATGCCAAAAGCATTTACATACTAGATAACACTTGCGTTATCGAAGAAAAGTACGACAGTGAGGCTGAGGTGAATGATATTACCGTTAGCGGAAAAGATTTGAAGCCGCATGAAGAAGACTCACCATTAAGAACAAACAGTGACATTAATCTAGCAAAAAGAAATTTTAGATTGAAAATTATAGCCAAAATATTAGTGTGGTTAAATTCAATTAAATCAAAAATGGCACTAGATATAAAAACAGCATCAGAATTAGCGTCGTTGATTCCCACTTATGATGGTAATGCAACAGGCGTTAAGTCCTTCAACGATGCTCTATCACTAATAGAAACCATAGTGCCAGTAGCACAAACAGCTGCTGCAATTCAATTAATCCTCACGAAATTGACTGGAAAAGCTAGAGATTTGTTTACCAAAACTCCAGCTACATATTTAGAAATAAAAAGTAAAATTTCCGCAAACTGTACAGACAAAGGTAGTTCGGAATTAGCAATGGCGAATTTGAAAAACTCTAAACCAAAAAGAGGTCGAGAAATGGCAACTTACACGAAAGAAATTGACCAACTAGCTGATAAGCTCAAACAGGCTTATATCAGAGAGGAAGTACCAGCCGTGGTAGCTTCGAAATTAGCGAAAAAAGCGGCAATCCAATCATTAATTGCCACTTCAAATAATCAAGAAACCAAAATGCTATTGAAGATAGGAAAATTTGACAACCTATCAGAAGCATTAAACATCGTAATAGAAAACGATAATTCTAGTACCGAACAAACTGTGGCAATGCTGCAGTATAACAAAAACAAACCACAAAACGATAGACAAAATCAGGCTAATCGATCAAACTTTAATAACTACAGAGGTAATAGTAGACACCCCCAACAATTCAACCAACGGCAAAATAGTGACAGACCACACTATGTTCAGCAAAATCAAACTTACAGGTCGTACAAGTATCAAAACTCAAATAACTTCCCTAGAGGAGGACATCAAGTTCCTTTCAATCAATCACGATATAGACATCAAAACCCAAAAAACCAAACACGGTATGGTTACCAACAACCGAACTCTTACCAGAATAATAGGCGAGTATATCATATGGCTGAATCGATGACACATGCCCCATCGATGACACATATTCCTCAAAACCTACAATGAACAAACTATGAGTTGTCCACACAGCAACAGATATTTTGGATCAACTCGGAAGGGCTAAATATTTTACAACCTTGGATCTTATGTCAGGTTTTCATCAAATACCTCTTGACGAAGAATCTAGAAAATTTACAGCATTTTCAACTAGGAATTGTCATTATCAATTTACACGATTACCGTTTGGACTAAACATTAGCCCAAATAGTTTTCAAAGAATGATGACTATTGCAATGGCAGATTTGACACCTGAATTAGCATTTATATACAGGGTGATTTTTTAAGAGCTTGAGAACTTTTTTAAACAATAAAACGCATAAAATTTGCAAAATCTCATCGGTTCTTTATTTTAAACGTTAGATTGGTACATGACATTTACTTTTTGAAGATAATTTCATTTAAATGTTGACCGCGGCTGCGTCTTAGGTGGTCCATTCGGAAAGTCCGCTTTTTTATCGACAAATTTTGTTCAGCGATGAGGCTCATTTCTGGTTGAATGGCTACGTAAATAAGCAAAATTGCCGCATTTGGAGTGAAGAGCAACCAGAAGCCGTTCAAGAACTGCCCATGCATCCCGAAAAATGCACTGTTTGGTGTGGTTTGTACGCTGGTGGAATCATTGGACCGTATTTTTTCAAAGATGCTGTTGGACGCAACGTTACAGTGAATGGCGATCGCTATCGTTCGATGCTAACAAACTTTTTGTTGCCAAAAATGGAAGAACTGAAGTTGGTTGACATGTGGTTTCAACAAGATGGCGCTACATGCCACACAGCTCGCGATTCTATGGCCATTTTGAGGGAAAACTTCGGAGAACAATTCATCTCAAGAAATGGACCGGTAAGTTGGCCACCAAGATCATGCGATTTGACGCCTTTAGACTATTTTTTGTGGGGCTACGTCAAGTCTAAAGTCTACAGAAATAAGCCAGTAACTATTCCAGCTTTGGAAGACAACATTTCCGAAAAAATTCGGGCTATTCCGGCCGAAATGCTCGAAAAAGTTGCCCAAAATTGGACTTTCCGAATGGACCACCTAAGACGCAGCCGCGGTCAACATTTAAATGAAATTATCTTCAAAAAGTAAATGTCATGTACCAATCTAACGTTTAAAATAAAGAACCGATGAGATTTTGCAAATTTTATGCGTTTTATTGTTTAAAAAAGTTCTCAAGCTCTTAAAAAATCACCCTATATATAGACGATATAGTAGTTATGGGATGTTCAGTAAACCATCACATAACGAATTTAGCTAAAATATTTGAACGATTGAGACATTACAATTTGAAACTCAATCCACAGAAATGTAAATTTTTTTGCACAGAAGTAACCTATCTTGGACATAAAATAACAGACCAAGGTATGTTACCTGATGATTCAAAATTCAATGCTATCCTAAACTATCCAATACCTACAAATACCGACGAAGTTAGAAGATTTGTCGCATTTTGTAATTACTATAGGGAGTTTGTTCCAAATTTTGCAACAATAGCATATCCACTTAACCAATTATTGAAGAAAAATTCGAAATTCATTTGGACAGATAAATGCAAAAATGCATTTGAAACACTGAGAAACAGTTTATTATCTCCTACCATACTACAATATCCAGATTTTTCCAAAGATTTTATTTTAACGACAGACGCTTCAGACATCGGATGTGGAGCAGTTCTGTCACAGCAATCGCAAAACGGACATCTACCAGTTGCTTTTGCCAGCAAAACTTTTACGCCAGGAGAAAAAAATAAACCCATAATCCTAAAGGAGTCTACGGCTATCCATTGGGCCATTAATTACTTCAAACCGTACTTGTATGGAAGAAAATTTACAGTTATAACAGATCATAGACCATTAGTACATCTGTTCGGAATGAAAAATCCCACCTCTAAATTAACAAGAATACGTCTTGATTTAGAAGAATATGATTTTAATATTTAAATATAATTTATACCAGGAAAATCAAATGTTGGACCTGATGCGTTGTCAAGAATAGTTACAACATCAGACGAATTGAAACAATTAAATATCTTAAGAGTAAACACGAGGTCTATAACTCGAAATTTACAAAATAAAACGAGTCAACAAAATATCTGTGCATCAAGAGAACCTGATCAACTCTCAATGTACATGACAAACAATCCTTCGGAAACAAACAAATTATTGAAACTTGAAACAGATACAAATAAAACCGAATTAAGATTCATGATAAAGAAAAATGAGAAAATTGTTGAACAAGTTCATCAATGCATGTTAAAAGGAAACCAAACTTTAGAGTTAGCATTTCAAAAATTAGAAAATTTATTGCAAAATATGAATCAAAATAAAATAGCGCTCAGTATGAAAGACAATATATTCAAAATGATAAGTATGGAAAATCTCAAAATGATTGCGAACGCACAAGTGCATTCGATTCAAATCATAATCTTTAACCCACCAAAATCAAATAGAAATCCAAAAAATATTACATAATTTTCATTATACCCCGACCGGAGGTCATACTGGTCAACATAGACTTTATTTACAGTTACGTGAACTGTACAAATGGAACAATATGAAACAGTCGATTGCAGAGTTCATCCAGGCCTGTGAACTATGTAAACGAAACAAAGTATTGAAACACACAAAAGAAAAACAAGTAGTTACAACAACCCCTTCAGAACCATTCGAAATTATATCCATCGATACTATAGGACCATTACCAAAAAGCAACAATAACAATAGATACGCAGTAACTATTCAATGCGACCTTACCAAATATGTCGTATTGATCCCCGTACCAACAAAAGAAGCAAATGTTATTGCAAAAGCATTAATCTATGATTTATTACTAATTTACGAAAATTTTCAATTTTACGTTCTGACCAAGGAACGGAATACAAAAATGAAGTTTTCGAACAAATTTGCAAAATACTACAAATTGAACAAAAATTCAGTACAGCTTATCATCCTCAGACTATAGGTTCGCTAGAAAGAAATCACAGGTGTTTAAGCGAATACCTGAGATCGTTCGTAAATGAGCATCAGTCTGACTGGGATGAATGGTTGAAATTTTATGCATCTAACTACAATTCAACACCACATTCAGAACACGGAATAACACCATACGAACTAATATTTGGAAAGAAAGCGAAATTACCACAAGAAATCTATGAACAAGGAACAGAACCAATCTATAATTTTGAGCAATATAGTAGAGAACTTAAATTTAAATTACAAAAATCAAACGAAATTGCCAAAAAAAACCTCATTACAAGTGAAGAAAAAAAAGTTATTACATCAGAAAACGATATCAACCCTATTCACTTAGACATTAACGAAACAGTTTTCCTCAAAATAGAGAATAGACGAAAATTAGATTCATTTTATGATGGACCTTTCATTGTAGAAGAAATTTTAAGCCCAAATTGTAAAATCAAAAACCCGAGAACCAACCAATCCATTATTGTACACAAAAACAGATTAATCTAAACTTAACAACAATGTCAAATCATATCAAATTCAGTACACTTTTAAAATTCCAATCAAAATTACACTTACATTAGATTGTAAACAGAAGACACACAATACACACCAACACTTATTGTTATTATAAGATAATTATGTAATATCCATTAAAAATGTTAGGGAGTTAGACCGAGTTCACAGAAACAAAATCTACAACCGAATTATTTCACTTCGTTACATCATTCTTTCAAAGAGGGATGGTGTGATATGAATATCTTAAACTTTCATCTATACATACTTTCCCAAGAAACGCTTCAAGAATTCATTCCCAAAGACACTTTTCAAAGACTCAAGAAAGAACCGTACATTTCCCAAAAAGCTTTAGAAAGAACCAGATATTTTCAAACGACATACATTTCCTATAAACATAAAGGTAAACTCAAATCAGCAACTAAATTCAACGATATTATGACATCGACTACGAAACGAGGTCATGAAACGACCAAAGCTTCATAACACATACGAAGCAGATATTTGATACCAACAACGTATGCTTACAAACACGAGACCTACATTCAAATCGCGACGCATGACTTATTATATGGAACCATAAACAAGAACAGCGAAAACAATCTTTAGAACTCAGGTAACTCACGAGCAACCCGTTCGTTAGACGCGCTCTCGCCCTCTCTTTCCTTACCACACACTCACGCGCACGCTTTGACCACTATACACGTAAATACCCTCTCGCGTTTACTTAATCCATAATGGCTACTATACACACTATGCGATACTGAAACCTCATTGGTGATTAATTTGGAACCAACCGAAAGTGAAACGCAAAGTCTAACTTCCCCAACCAGAATAAATCTAAGAGAGAGAAGCTTAAGACATATCGAAATAAAGGAGAATTCTTGTGTGTTTTAATTCTTGTGTGTTTTAATACGTTACTCAAACCTAATTGTGACAGCAGAATTACAGTCCTTATTGCAAAGTAAAAATTTCCAGCCCAGTTCAATAAGAAATCTATTCATTGCTTCATAGTCTCCATTTCATAAAAGGTCTCATCTGACATACTGTTAAAAACGATAGGCGACACTTCAACTAAGGACAGATGAAGAGGAGGGTGATGTTGACAACTTCTTACAAGCGCAGAAGGGGCAAGTGAAATCGTACAAATGCTTGAAAGCTCCTGGCTAGCGAAGCAGAGATCAAGCATGCGATTGTTTGTGTTGTGGCACTCATTTAATTGAAATAAGCCCGCAATATATTATGCATCAAGAAGCATCACGGAAGATGGTGTTTTGGATGAGCAAGCAGTGTCTGGGTACAGATAGTTAGATGAACCACGGATCCATCTTAAACCAGGAAAATTATAATCGCCCAACATCTTAACTTTGTCGTTAAAATCCATTCGATCTTTGATTTGCGATAATGAGCTCAAATGCTGTTCAATCAATTCTATGTCATTAACACGATCAGGCGGAAAATAAAGCACACAAATGTAAAGAGTATAATGATTAAGAGCGAGAGCAATCCAAATCTGTTCTACGCTAGCACAATTCGATAGAGAGATGAGACGTGATTTATATTTTGATCGACAAGCAATGAGTACTCCACCACCAATTTTTTTGGTGCTATTCGAGTCGCAACGGTCCTGTCTATAGACTAAATAGGAATTCCCGAAAATTTGACTCGAAAGAGTGTTACTGTTTAGCCAGCTTTCAGATCATAGGCTTCATCAGAACAGGCAAGATGATAAACATTCAGGCAAGTGTTAATTGCCCCGACGTTCTGATAATAGATTGCTAAACTAGAGTGGTCTGGATCATCCTTGAAGTGGGATATCGGGAACAGAGTGGAATAGACGGGTTTCGCACGGGGGGGCGAGGCTGAGACTGACGGACTATATACGGGCGATTGGATTGATTGTCTAGCATTCGACGAGGTAGGAGACGGGGTGAATATAATCTGTTTGGCAGCTGTCTGAGATTGTGCTCTAAAAAAGGAGCTATTGTCACACCGTTGGGCCAGAATTCAGAGTTGTTTCGAAGTTAATTGGAACGCATATTTTGAACGAGACGAAAGATAACGGAAAAGAAAAAAGAAACACTTTGAAAGAACACTTGATCAAATCAGTGTTTCAGTTGAGTCTAGCTTGTATATAGTTGGAAATGTTTTCTACAGATTCACTTGGCAAAAATCTTCTAATATAATACCAGTTACCTGCGTCAAATGATTTTTGAACAGGAGGAGTCACTTGGAGCTTAGCTATCTGGTTTGTAGTTTGATTACTAATGTAACTACTATTGTGTCTATGTGGAATTATTGTATTGGTAGATGTTAAACGTGTATTGGCAGGCATGTCTAAAAGTGGATTAGCACCTGTAAAAGGCACATTTGATATTACCGATATTCCGGATTGCTTATTGTTGATGTGAACGGATGCGGGTGACGTTCTTGCTGATTCAGTAGCATTGGTGATGCGCATATCAACATCAGGCATGCTTTGGTTACTGCTACACGATGCAAAAGGGTGACTCACTGATAGTCTGCATGGGCTGGGCAGACAAGGTGCGGTTGATCGAATTAGAACTGCTTGCAAGATAGTGTGCTGAATTGGCGGTGTTGGCAGCGACGATAGATATTGCCGGTATATATGAATCAGCAGGGCTGGCAGCAATATTAGGCAACAGCAGTGAGTTTGTCGCAGCAATAGGTGGTGGCATTGAAGCATTTTCGGTCGAGTTGATGAATGGAACAGCGAGTTGTTGATGATAATGTGGATTGTAGATCGGCTGTTCTTGGTCAGAAGACAAGACAGGAATTTGATGCGAAATTGATGGTAAGGATGTGTCAGCTCCGGCGGTGACGGTGGTGGAGGCAGCGGAAGAAGTAAATGTAATTGTAGTGGTGGCGGTCGTGGCGGTCGGGGTGAATATACAGGTTATTATACGGTGAATATACAGATTTATGTTTGGTTCAGCAGTAGGTGCAGTAAATGTTGTTTCGACAAGAGCTGGCATTGCAATTGAGAGATGATTTTGCCGCTGTTCAACCAAAGTATCACTAGTAGCTGGAGTGGCAACAGAGAAGTAATTAGAGCTGGTTTCGCCTAAAATGACAAGAACTATAGTATGCGTTGTGGGTGCACTGGTTACAGGAACGTCGACTTTCGGTATTTTATTAGGTTGCGTTAGAGATGTTCTACTAATGCTGCTAGTTCGAGGGCGTTTATTGGTTGCATCAATTATTGAGTCGAATATGTTGCTCATGTCGAAGTGCAGTTCATCAATACGGTCCTTGAAGGGACCAGCGCTATCATTGTTTGGGAACTGCGAGCAGGTCGGTCGAGAGAAAGATAAAGAATATACTTTACAGAACCATTGCAGAGTATCCATGACTGAGCCGACGAGTTTAAGCGTTGAGGTAGTGCGTTGCAAAATCAGATCGATTTGTTCAGTACATGATGATGAACGATTATCCACTACACGGCAATGACTGCAGAGCCAACATACTCCAGGCCAGTCGCGAAGAGCTTTAACTGCTGAATTACTAAGATTCACGCACTTGTAATGAAACCATTTAGCACAGAATTCACAGCAGATTTTCTGACTGCGTGAGCCAGAAGAACCAAAACAGCAGTCAAAGTCGCACTTATTGTTTTTTGACATTGTTTAAAAAGCACAAAAGCTAAACAATGGTGGCGAGCAAGTAACAGGTCTCGTGGGATGCGATATACTGATCACCGAGAATTCGTTCCGCAAAATGACAATTCGGTAAGATTACACTTCGCAGTAGCACGATAAAAGTATAATATTGATTTGAAAACTTTTTCAACTGGATATTGCACGTTTTCCCTTAGAAAATAAACGAAATCGAGCGCGCAGTCTAAAACAGTACAACAATCAAAACAGTGTTGTCAAATGTTCAAATCTTTTAGTTCATTTTTAATTTCATCAGTACTTTGATCATTTGATAAGCCTTTCAAGACAGCCTTGAAGGGTCTGTCTGATTTTATATCATATGAATGAAATTTATGAAGTTTCTCGGCCAAATATCGAACAAGACGTTCGTAATCTTCCAATCCATCAACCAAGACTCGACATTCTCCTCTTCGTCCGATTTGAAATGAGACTTTTACTTCCGGGAGAAAAGTAGAAAGCTCAGTTCGGAATGCTTTGAAGTCGGAAATCATCACCGTCACTGGTGGCATAGATTGATGTTTCTTCCGAGAACGACAAGCGTCCATTTTGGGAATTTTTGAAGAATTTTCTTCTATGTCGCTACAATCGGATTCAGGAAGAATCTCGTAAATATTGTTAGACGGCATAGAATCAACGGAAGGGAAATCCGTCCGTTGTCTTTTATTTTTACATTCAGATTCTATAAGATCGTGAATGTTATAAGAAAGTTGTTGAATAACGGATTGTGATTTATTCCGTATTGAGTTATTTTTAGCCTTAGGCTTGTTGCCTTTCCGGTTGGACGCAGGCATTTTTGAAACGAATGAAATTTTAAATTAAATTAACTAGGCTAAATTAGTCTTCGATTAGACTCCTCGTTTGGAAAAGTCTTGATAAAGACTGATTAGTTCGAAGAATAGTTCTTTGAACAGCTAGCCTTAAAAAAGGCTGATTAATTTTTTAGTCACTCTAATATCACTCTTTGTATCAAGAAACTTTCTTTCATAGAAATAAGGTCTAAAGTGTGTGATGGCCCAATGGATTGCTGTCAGTTCCTGTTCAATAGTCGACTTATTTGATTCGCCTTTGGTAAACGATCTACTTGCGTACGCTATCGGCAAATCAATGTTATCGTGCTTTTGGGCTAGAACTGCACCGCAGGTTATTTTGGAAGCATCTGTGATTACTATAAATTGCTTGTTAAAGTCGGGGAATTGTAAAAATTTTGGCGTTAGAAGTTTGTTTTTAAGTGATTGAAAGGATTGTTCGCATTCAGGCGACCAATCAAATTTTGTATTTTTTCTAAGTAGTTTTCTAACCCACTAAACAAGGGTTTGCTATTTTCGCAAAATTTTCTATGAAGCGACGATATTAGTTACAAAATGCTACGAATCGTCTGACTTCATCTGCATTAGTAGGGGTAGGATAATTTTTTATTGCTGAGAATTTGGATGGATCTGGTAAAATACCTTTTTCCGAAATGTGATGACCCAAATATGTGACATCACTTCCGAAGAAATTACATTTGTTGGGTTTAG
The DNA here is from genome assembly GCF_030247185.1 of Malaya genurostris. Classification (NCBI taxonomy): domain Eukaryota; kingdom Metazoa; phylum Arthropoda; class Insecta; order Diptera; family Culicidae; genus Malaya; species Malaya genurostris. Next base: position 171,819,464 of record NC_080571.1, read on the forward strand.
TTTTAGGTTATATTTTCTGAGTTGTTGAAAAACAATTTTCTATTTTTTTCAAATGGTGGTTGATTGAACAGCCCACCACAATAGTGTCGTGTGGTAAACCGCTCAGAGCGATTGTCATCATACGTTGGAAGCTGTTAGGCGAAATGTTTAGTCCAAAAGGTAATCTATTAAATTCGAAGTGGCCTGTTGAACTCGAAAATGCTGTGTATTTTTTTTGAGTTTTCTTGTAATTCAATCTGATGAAAGCCTGACATCAGGTCGAGTGTCGTAAAATACTTTGCTCGACCTAGATTAAAAGTATTTCATCGATTCTTGGTAAGGGAAATTTGTCTGCAATAATTGTTTTGTTTAGTTGGCGACTAATAACTAATCGCCATTTTTTGTCTTCAATGTTTGATTTTTCGGTACTAGTAAAAAAAGGTGAGTTATACGGGGATAGGTTGAATAATACCTTCATAAAGCATTTTATCGATTTGGTCATTTATTTATTTTTTGTGAACTTCAGGTGTTCGATAATTTTTTATGTAAACTAATGATTTATTTTCTAAATTAATTTCCTGTTTGTAGAAATTGTTTGCACTTAATGGATCATCCTTGAGTGCGAAAATGTCGTTCTATCTGTTGCATAGGTCTATCATTTTATCTTGAGTATTTATTGGTATATTTTTAATATCGATCTGATTTTGCAAATTTTGCAATCGTTGCTTAATTTTTTGTTTAGAATTTTGATTTTCGTTTCCGGCTGCTTCATAGTTGCTAGCTGGGATTACTTCAATTTTTTCTAGTAAATCGTTTAGAGATAACTGTGCAAAACTATCACTAGTATTCAAAATATTTACATATTGGGTACCAGGACTGATAAGAGCGTTTGAATAATTCAATCCCGTCTTTATTTCACCGGATAGGATAACGCTATCCTCAGTGATATTTCTTAATTTTATTTCTTTAATTATTTGGCATCGTGGTGGTATAATGAATTTTTCATTGAATTTATCTCTAATAGGTATTTCGAAAATTTCATTATTTATTTCGAAAGTAGTTAGCCATGTTTTAGGCATATGTTGCATTATAAATTATTAGGAAATCTCTACCTAGGATTCCGTCCGTAAAAATAGGTAGCTTATCATTAACTATTTGGAATTTATGTGGCATTAAATTATTATTTAGATTTTTTTTTTTTTTTTAAATAACTATTTATTGGAATATGAGTTAAAATTAAATTATTAAGATTTAAATTGGGTGTTCAGCCACAAGTGGTGACTTTTCAGCCCTGTTATATATATATATATATATATATATATATATATATATATATATATATATATATATATATATATATATATATATATATATATATATATATATATATATATATATATATATATATATATATATATATATATATATATGATTTGGTTATTACCATGAAGACATCATTTGCTTCCGCAATTCTGAGATTTTTGTGTAGGGAAAATTCTAAACCTACTTGTATTGTGTAATGGGGAAAAGGAACTTATGTACTAACTTACTAACTAATACAGAGAGCGAATCGATTCAATTGAAGATTGCATCGATTTTTGTCGGAATTTGCTTATAATATTATGTGACATTACATCTAATGGTTCTATATTTGTGAGTCTGTGTAACTCATTTGTACTAAACCAGGGAGGACGCTTCAGAATCATTTTCAGAATTTTATTCTGAATCCTTTGAAGCGTTTTCTTCCTGGTGGAACAACAGCTTGACCAAATTGGTACCGCATAAAGCATGGCTGGTCTGAAAATTTGTTTATAAATTAACAATTTGTTTTTTAAACAGAGCTTAGAATTTCTGTTTATAAGAGGATATAAACATTTAATATATTTATTACACTTTGCCTGGATTCCTTCAATGTGATCCTTGAAAGTGAGTTTTTTGTCATACGTTAAACCTAAGTATTTAGCTTGATCAGACCATGTCAATTCCAAGCCATTCAATTTGAGAATGTGATTATTGTTTGGTTTAAGAAAAGAAGCTCTTGGCTTGTGAGGAAAGATAATTAATTGCGTTTTTGCTGCATTTGGTTTAATTTTCCATTTTGACAGATAATCACTGAAAATATTTAAACTTCTTTGTAGGCGACTGCAGATCACTCTTAGATTTCTACCTGTGGCTAACAGACTTGTGTCGTCACAGAATAGCGATTTCTGACAACCAACGGGTAGATTTGGAAGATCAGAAGTGAAAATATTGTACAAGATTGGAGCTACACTCGAACCCTGCGGAACACCGGCTCGTATGGGTAGAAATTCAGATTTACAATTCTGATAGCTAACCTGAAGAGTACGATCAGTTAAAAAATTTTGAATCATTTTGATCAAATAAATAGGAAACTGGAAATCAGACATTTTTGCTATTAAACCTTTGTGCCAAACACTGTCGAATGCTTTTTCTATGTCTAGAAGAGCAACTCCAGTGGATAACCCAGAAGATTTATTTGATTTTATCATGTTCGTTACTCTGACAAGTTGATGAGTAGTTGAATGTTCATGCCGAAATCCAAACTGCTCTGGTAAAAAAATTGAATTCTCATTTATATGAGTCATCATTCTCAACAAGATAATTTTTTCAAAAAGTTTACTGATAGAAGAAAGTAAGCTAATTGGTCGATAGCTTGATGTTTCTGCTGGGTTTTTATCAGGTTTTAGGATAGGAATTACTTTAGCGTTTTTCCATCTTTTTGGGAAGTAAGCTAATGAAAAACACTTGTTGAAAATTTTAACCAGGAGTCTCAAGGCAACATCGGGAAGATTTTTAATAAGAATATTAAAAATTCCATCATTACCAGGAGCCTTCATGTTTTTGAGTTTCCTAATAATTGATTTAATTTCATCAAAATTCGTCTAAATAATGTCATCGTGTGATAACACTTGGGTTGAAATATGCTCATATTTCAGTGAGACTTCATTTTCAATAGGACTCACAACGTTTAAATTAAAATTGTGGACACTCTCGAACTGCTGAGCAAGTTTTTGAGCTTTTTCACCATTTGTAAGAAGTATTTGATTTCCTTCCTTGAGAGCAGGAATTGGTTTCTGAGGTTTCTTAAGAACCTTAGAAAGTTTCCAGAAAGGTTTAGAATATGGTTTAATTTGTTCAACTTCTTTAGCGAAATTTTCATTTCGCAAAAGAGTAAATCTATGTTTAATTTCTTTTTGTAAATCCTTAACTATGTTTTTCATAGCAGGATCACGAGAACGTTGATATTGTCGTCGACGAACATTCTTCAATCGAATGAGCAGTTGAAGATTGTCATCGATGATAGGAGAATTTAATTTAGTTTGAGCTTTAGGAACTGAAAGATTTCTAGCTTCGATTATATAATGATTCAAATTATCAATTGCTGTGTCGATATCCGCAGAATTTTCTAAAATAGTTTCATGATCCACATGATTTTCAATGTGAGATCTGTAATCCAACCAATTAGCTCTATGATAGTTGAAAATAGAACTAATTGGATTAATTATAGCTTCGTTGGAAAGTCTGAATGTTACAGGAAGATGATCTGAGTCAAAATCAGCATGAGTAATCGGTTCACTACAAATGTGACTTTGATCTGTTAGAACCAGATCAATTGTAGACGGGTTTTTCACGGAAGAGAAACAAGTAGGATTACTGGGATGAAGAACTGTAAAGTAACCAGCTGAGAGTTGATTATGAAGTATTTTACCATTACTGTTATTTTGCCTACAATTCCACTGGACATGCTTAGCATTTAAGTCCCCTATTACGAAAAATTTCGATCGATATCTTGTAAGTTTTTGCAAATCGCCTTTAAAGAAATTTAATTGTTCGCCGGTGCATTGGAATGGCAAATATGCTCCAGCGATGAAATAAATTCCATGAATGGTTTCAACTTCGATTCCCAAGCTTTCAATAACTTTAGTATTGAAAGAAGGTAAAATTCGATGTTTAATTTGCCGTTGGACAAAAATGGCAACTCCACCACCAATTCCAGTAAACCTGTCAAATCGATGAACCACATAATGTGGATTACTTTTCAATTATACATTTGGTTTAAGAAAAGTTTCTGTCACAATGGCAATATGAATTTTGTGAACTTTGAGAAAATTAAAAAATTCATCTTCACTCGATTTCAAAGATCGAGCATTCCAATTTAAAATATTCAAATAATTATTTAACATCACTGTTAAATTTTAAAATCATTATAATATTATTTGCAAATTTCCATCCGATTTGAAATGCTTATTATTTAGTTTAATATTAGCATATGTGCTGCGTTATTTCTTTGCTGAGTGTTTGTTTGCATTTTTGTGAGCAATACTTTTTCTTCGCAGGCCGGGTTCACTTCCAGCACTTTATTTATTGCTGAAGCTAGGTCCGTGTATGTTCCTGCTCGTATAATAATAGAAGTTTTTTTTTTATTTTTTAGGCCCTCGGCCATGTGTTTAATAGCTTCTTTTGTAGCCATTTATTTTGCTACCTCGGCATTATTTTTTTTTGCTACGTACGCAGCTTCAAGCTGCGTAGCGAGAGTTTCGATTTCATTTGTAAAAGTAATTATGTCAAACTTTTGTTTGCATAATTTTAGTTTAGATTGCACTGCTCCTACGGAGGCGGGTGCAATTGTTTTTAATTTGTCCACTATGGACTCGATGTTTTCGGGCTTAGCGGCAAATGCGTTTCGTGCTTTTCCTCTTAGTTTTGATAATATGATGCTGATAACTAATTGTTTGTTATCATTTGTGACTATTGTCTTAATAATATCCAGTGCATCAATGACACTGGTGAGGTTTGTTGGATTTCCATCAAATTCCGGCTTAAAGCCGTCACTGTTTTTATTGTATTTTCCAGATTAGTCATTTTGGTTTTAGCCTCACGATTTAGCTTAATTAATTTCTTTGTCGCCCGTTTAAATTTAGGCAATAACGACGGTTTGGCGTATGGGAGTTTAGTGTCTATGATATTGTAAATTTTTCCCGAGAGCAATTGTGCTTCTCGGTTGATTAAATTGAAAAGGTCTCAGTCTAGATTGTTTTCTAGCTCGGCAAGTTTTTCGTTAATTAAGTTTTGAGCAAAGCTCGCTTCGCTTCTTTTCAATTGTAAAATTTGGCTCGAATAGGTTCTATTCGGAGCTTTCCTAAAATTACTTTCAATTGCCTTTAATGTATTCAGGCTTTCTTCAATTTCGTCCATTCATATTCAATAGTTAGTTTGTTGTTAGTAAAACCGTAGAATTTACATCATATAATATGGGTGTTTAAAAAAATTCATTGCGTTACTTTGCTTGTGCGCTGTAAGCAGTTCAAGTGTTTAAGATAGGAGGACCGTTTTTGGTATCGAGCATAATTTCGGTCATATCGGTCCAACTCATAAAATATTTAAAGTTTATGATTTGTAAAGTGCCGATGCATCAAATCATAAGACTGTATGTGCTACGATGTAAGGCTGGTTTCCGTACAAAGTATTCTCAAGAAGACGTTTACAATGTAACTACATTGTGTCGAAATGAAATGAAATGAAATGAAATGTAATATTGAAATTGTTCTGAGGGTTTAACGTGGAAAACGTGGTGGATTTTTAATTCCGCCACATAAGTCTAAAAGGCAGAAATGAATCCTGTGCACGGTATCCATCGGAATTCGCACTCAACTCGTCACTCCCCATCACGAACGCTTTCACAAAAGGTTCTATTCATTCGTAGTATTTAATTGTATCTCAGAATGTTTTTTTTCCAGCGATATAATTCTTTCACTATTTCGTCAAAAATATGATCAGGAAGATTTAGGATAATATTTTGAACAGTGTGAGATAACCACAAACAACTCAAAAATTAAGTTTTCTCAAAGTTTGAAAACAACGCGGAAAACTTTTTACTTTCGCTTGAGTTTTTCGCGCAGGGACGACGATTTTGAGGTAGTCAAGTACATATCTTCAACTGAACTTTTTTTTACCTGGAGCTGTTAGCGGAATATATTCAACAGTTGCACTATTTATGTACCATTTAATTCCACTATTTCACTGTCACGTTATTACACTTTCACAAAGTCACTATACTTTAATGAAGCATAACAAACGTTACAATACAGATACGCGTATTTCGGAATGTTATTTACATCCTTCTTCAGTGTATCTGTGGGATAATGTAAATAACATTCCGAAATACGCGTATCTGTATTGTAACGTTTGTTATGCTTCATTAAAGTATAGTGACTTTGTGAAAGTGTTATAACGTGACAGTGAAATAGTGGAATTAAATGGTACATAAATAGTGCAACTGTTCAACTGAACGTTATAAAAGGGGGACCGTAGTCGACAATCGATCATTTCTTCTTGTGCGTTGGATGGAAGCAGACGTCGGGGCGAGAAGACGCATTCAAACAGCGGCATCGGAGAGCGCATATTCTGCGTGATTACGCTCAGGTCGTAGTTCTCATTTGCCTTCCGGTCATCAAGGTAAGAAAACGCATTAAACCAGCTTGGCATCATTTAGCACTGCGAGCGGATGCTGGTCGTCATTGGAGAGAAAGAGAACGAAAAGTGGACAACATTATATAAAATCAGCCGTTCAAATGGCTATAAATGTTATCTAAAGAACTATTAAAATTACTTCTTTGCAAATCGAAGTTAAAAATCATCAATTTAGTGAAAGTCCAAAATAATTTGATTTGCTTCGTGCACTTTTCGCTGTGCGAAGATCGTTCGAGAAAAATGTTCCGAACTGTGCCAATTATCGTAGAGAATTCCTCAATTTGAATCCTGTACAGCATCTTGATAGTTTCTTTCAATGAAATATGCAAATTCGAAATGAGATAATCGACGTCAAAATTCTGTAAGTGCCTATATGTGTGGCTGTTGGAACTAGCCATTTGTGAAAAAACTGCAAACTAAATCACGTAAAAAGAAACCTTTTTTCAGTTTGACATCATTTGGCACTGCGAGTGGATGTGTTCGTTTTGTTCGCAAAGCTAATTTCAATTAAAAAAGAGCGATTGCGCGTCATACAGCAGAGCCGCTAAGTCTAAAAGGCAGAAATGAATCCTGTGTACGGTATCCATCGGAATTCGCACTCAACTCGGTACTCTCCATCACGAACGCTTTCACAAAAGGTTCTATTCATTCATAATATTCAATTGTGTCTCAGAATGTTTTTTTTACAAGGTGAAAAGCATTTACGCACGGAGTGTGGGACTCTCCACAGGACTACCCAACTGTTGATTGCAACTACCCACTAAACCACCTAGGATCTCCAACCCTACCTCCCCGGCACCACCGCTAGGTATTACTTCGGGGTGGAAGGCTATTTTTGCTCACAGCACCTTCCCCAGATTTATGCAGAATGGGGATCAGCATCCTGCTGTCGAGGGATCGACCAGTTGGATGACTAGGTCGGTCCAGTGATGCCGGATGGAGGGTAACTTCCAGTTCACTGGCGCCTCGATGACCCAGAACTGATGCTACGTCGCGAAACTACTCGACTAGCCTCCGCCAAAAGATTTAGCGGTACCACGATCCTAGCGGTACCACGAGACGATCTACTCATCTAGTCCCCGACAAAGGATCTAGACTACTCCGACGGAGAGTTCCCCGGCGAAGGAGATTCTCCCCACACCGAGTCCTCTCTTACACCATACGGGACACCCGATGGAGTGCCGAGTTCAGTCCCGCGTTTCCGGTTGGAGCATAGCTTCCGGTTCGCTGGCGCCTCGACGACTCGAATCGGTGTTGTGGCGACTACTCGACTAGCCCCCGCCGAAGGATCTAGCCTACAACGACGGAGAGTTCCCCGACGAAGGAGACCCTCCCCAAACCGACGCTTTCGATGACCGTCAACGTCCGACCGAGAGGATACCTGGGTCGATCCAGTGATTCCGGTTGGAGGATAGCTTCCGGTTCACTGGCGCCCTGACGATCCTAGCGGTATTACGCCACGATTTACTCGTCTAGTCCCCGACGAAGAATCTAGACTACACCGACGGAGAGCTCCCCGACGAAGGAGGCTCTCCCGGAACCGACGCTTTCTATACCCGTCAACGCCCGACCGAGAGGATGCCTGGGTCGATCCAGTGATTCCGGTTGGACGAAAGCTTCCGGTTCACTGGCGCCCCGACGATCCTCGTCTGGGCAGCATGGATGTCGCGTGGCCGAACCTGTGGAGGTACCATCTGAAGCACCCGTGGCCTGTAAGGAATTGCGTCAGGCCGAAGTTTACTTTTCCGTGAGGTCTATCTAACCAACTCGAGACCCTAGGTATGAATCGGTGTGTCCACCTACCCTTGGTTGAGCTGTCCCACTCTTCCTTCACTATCAGACCGCACTCCGCGTCTTCCTTCACTATCAGACCGCACTCCGCGTCTTCCTTCACTATCAGACCGATAGGCATCATATTTGCAACCACGCAGGCCGCATCCCTCGATACAGTGCGGTATGCACTGATCACGCGAAGACACATCAGTCTATGTGTACTCTCCAGCATCTGTGCGTTGCGTTTCACATTAAGTGCCGACGCCCATACCGGGCTGCCGTACCTGAGGATCGAAACTGCCACTCCTGCCAGTAACCTACGTTTACTGGAGCGCACAGGCGAGCTGTTGGCCATCAATCGTGAGAGCGCCGCGATCGCTATTGATGCGCGCTTGCAGGCGTATTCAACGTGCTTTCTGAAGCTCAAGGATTTTCTTCAAGGAGCTTACCCACAGTGTCGATCAGACAGATTGGTCTATACGCCGATGGATCCCCTGGGGGTTTCCCAGGTTTCGGTAATAGTACCAACCTTTGCCTTTTCCAAATGTCTGGGAACAAACGCTCGTCCAGACATCTCTGTATGACCTCCCTGAACATGTCCGGTTTTGTCATTATAGCCGCCTTTAGAGCCACGTTTGGGATACCGTCTGGCCCCGGGGCTTTCTTTGTATCGAGCGATCTCGCCGCAGTGAGCAACTCCTCGTTCGTCACCTTTTCGACTTCATTCGCTGGTAGCGGAGCTGGCTGCCGGGGGACGTGTCTTGGTGAGGAAAGAGAACCATTATGATTTCCTTCAACCTCGCCGGACTACGTTCAGGGGGTGCTAGCGCCCCTCTCGTTTTGGCCATTACCATCCTGTAGGCATCGCCCCATGGGTTGGAGTTGGCTCCCTCGCATAGCTGGTCGAAACAGGCTCTTTTGCTTGCGCTGATGGCCTTGTTTAGTACTAACTTCGCCGTTTTGAACACCGTGTTCCTCTCCATCCTCATCTCCGCCAATCGAGCTCTTTGTACCCTTCTTCTAACCCTGAGGCAGGATGCGCGAAGGCGTGCAATTTGCTCGTTCCACCAGTACACCGGTGACCTGTTTTTCCTCGGTTGAGCCTTTCATAGTCGCGTCACACACCCGTGACAAGGTAGCGACCAACTCGTCCTCTCTCAGATTCGCGTTGTGCTCCTCCAGTTCAAGGGCGGCGCAAAACGTTTCGCGGTCGAAGTTAGCAACCTTCCACGCTAGGGTTTTGGGAATATTACTCCTCCTTGTGCTTCTCGCCAAGTGACCGATCGTGTAGCGAATGGCTAGATGGTCGCTATGGGTGTAGCCATCATCAACTCTCCAATTAAGATCTCCAGCTAGGCCGGGACTACAGAAAGTCAGGTCGATAAACGACTCGACTCCATTCCGCTGGAAGGTACTTTTCAGTCCATCATTCGCTAACACGACGTCCAACTTGGCGAGGGCCTCCAGTAACGTCTGTCCTCTCCAATTGGTGAAGCGGCTGCTCCAAGCCGTTGCCTAGGCGTTGAAGTCTCCGGCTATCACTACCGGCTTCCGACCCACCAGGTCTGCGGTCAACATGTCGACCATCCGAGTGAACTGGTCTATTGACCATCTCGGTGGAGCGTAGCAGCTACAATAGTAAACTCCGTTTACCTTAGCTATGGCTTATCCCTCCGCTTGTGTTTTCACCACTTCTTGCACTGGGTATCGACCAGTCGTCAAGATTGCCACCGTCTTGGATTCGTCCGACACCCAGTACCCGTTATCTACTGGTGTGTGATAGGGATCCGAGAGAATCGCGACATCAATGCCCCATTCCGTCACTGACTGGTGCAGCAATTGCTGGCCAGCTGCACATTGATTTAGGTTCAGCTGTACTACTTGCATGTTGTTTTACTCCCTCCACTTGTTGAACAAGTAGGTTCGCCCATGACGTGGTTTGTGGCCTTCTTCTTGCTCGCGCATAGCATGCAACGTGGCGTTCTTTCGCATGCATACGCCTTGTGCCCCTCGCCACCGCAACGCTTGCAGCGGTTGCTCCGGTCTGGGCCTTTGCAGTTCCACGACTTGTGGCCAGGTTCGAAACACCAGAAGCACATTTCAACCGCCGACGGTTGGTAGGCGGTCACTGGGCATACCGACCATCCGACCGTTAGCCTGCCCACTTTGAGGACCTTATTAGCATCCGTGGCCGATAGCTTGGATGTAGCTATCTGGGTGCCTTGTGGTCCTTTTCTCAAACGGATGGATTCTTGTGGGACATCCGCACCTCTTTGCTCCTTGATGGCCATAGCCAGTTCTTCTGCGGTGGCGATTTCATCCAACCGTTTGCACTGGAGTGCAACCTCGTTACGCAGGGCTCTATCTGCGGCCGTAGCTCCCAGGACTTGTTGGGCAAGCGCAACAAGCTCCGTTCCGCCCACCTGAGCTCCCTTTTCAAGCTCGAGCAGCATCTCTCCCGTCTTCGTACGACGGATGCTGCGTACCTCTTTGTCAAGCTCGGCTAGCTTTGCCTCACTCCGCATGGCCTTGAGAACATCGGCGTACTTTTCTTTGTCGGCCTTAACCAACAAAGCCTCACCATTGTCCCTAGCCCTCCTCGCGGGAATGGGCCCAGCATCTTTTGGGACCCTTTTCTTCTTGGCGACCTTCACCCATGGATTCTCGCCGGGTTCGCCTACTTGACTCGGATCCGGGGGTCGAGTGCCGAGGTTTGGGTTGAGCCCCTCGCCACGTTCCTTCGCCCCATCATTTCCGCCATGGTCTTTGCTCCTTTTGGCCTTGAGAGTCAGACGTTTACTCCCTGGAGAATCCCTGGCGCGTTTCCGGCGCTGTTTGTTCCGCTCAATCGTGAGCCGGAGCACATAGTCGACCGCCTCCTGTTTTTTATCGGTATCGAAGGTGAAGGGTTCTGTTTGAGAACACTTCTCTGACTTTCCGTCACCCTCTAGCCGCGCTATCAATGCTTCTTGGTCCCTTTTAGCTACGTTCACGGCCTTACGTAGCTTCAGCAAGTTTATCTTCAGCTCCTTGCTAATGTTGGATTTCTCCTGCGCGAATTCAATAATCGCGTCGAGTTGTTCTATGACCGCTGTCATACTCGGCTTGACTACTTCCTTCGCTTGCTCCTGGGACTCAGGCTGGTCCACTGGTTTGACATGGACATTGCTGTCGCTCGTCCCCTCAGCTACCGCCTCACTCTCTTCTCTCGCACCCGTTCTGGATGGAGACCTCCTCAAACCCCCTCTTGCGAAAGGGTTTATCTCCTTGCTCGACGCCGATGTTGATGTTGTAAAACTCATATTGTATGTGTCCCCCTTGTGGCTACCGTCAAACCCAGCCGAAAGTAGTCGCTATCATGATCCCATGGTTACCTATGCTGTGCAGTGAGGCCATGCGAGGGTTGACTTTACGCTCAGAGCCGGATCAGCGCAAATCAGGAAAAGAGCATCTGAACAGCGTGCCATAAGGCCTACCACGGTTTTATGGGACGGAAGGCAGCTGCGGCATTAGCCTACTCGCCATTTCAAGCCGGTTCCACCCTGCTTTACTGAAGGAGTAGAATACCGCAGCTGTCAGCCCTAGTTTCTCTATATATTCCGATCTACCGTATCGTATCCATGGATGGTATGGTAGCCAGTATGCCATAGTCAGGAGCTCACTGGCGTTAGTCCTAACGTGCCGAGTCGCGGTACAGTCTATGCTGTCCTATATGTCCACCTGTTGGTGTTTCATGGTGCCTTTTCAATATTTCATTCACCTTGCAAAGATCACTAATGAAAATTGCTGGTTTGAAAATTATAATTTGCATGGCTTTTAATGTTTTATTACTCACTTGTTTGAGTACTTCCATGGGAATTAGTTTAAATATTTCGTCTTCTTGACACAGCGCAATTTTATTTATTTGAAGTTTTTTCATATCTTCTTCAATGTCTGAAAGTGCAAAGCTAATTTGACTTTCATTATTTATTTTATATTCATACTTCAGTATGCCTTTCTTTAGTTTATTGTTTATTATTTCCTTTGCTTTAATATAAATTGAAAATGTTATGCAATTTTTTTCGATTATTGTACTAATTTTGGCTATTTTTTTTGTTTCTGATTGGTTTTCGGCGGTGTACATCGCAAGTTGATCAGGCTTGGTTTCACACTCCTCATTTTTCCCAATCGGTTTGGATCTTTGACTTCGTGTCATTGATCGCGTATTCACTATTAGAATCGACTTTTGTTTAAGTTCATCAGAGGTAACGACAACACGTGACAACGCGTCCGCTCTCACGTTATCCCTACCCTTAATATACTGTATTTCAAAATCGAATTCACTTAGATCTAGTCGCATTCTAGTCAGCTTCGACGTTGGGTCTTTCATGCTGAAAAGGTATACTAGTGGTCTATGATCCGTTTTTACTATACATTTTGTACCGTACAAGTATGATTTGAAGTAGCTAATATCCCAATGAATAGCTGTTAACTCCTTTAGAATTACGGCTTTATTTTTTTCGCCTGGGGTGAAAGTTTTACTGGCGAATGCAATTGGAAGTTTATCTCCATCTATATTTTGAAATAAAATTGCTCCACAACCAATGTCTGAAGCATCAGTGGTTAGAATAAAAGTTTTCGTGAAGTCTGGGAATTGCAGTATAATTGGAGACATTAAATATTGTTTTAGAGTATAGAATGGGTTTTGACATTGTGGTGACCAAATGAATTGATGGTTCTTTTTCAGTAACTGGTGTAATGGATGAGCTATGATCGAAAAATTCGGAACAAATTTACGATAGAAGTAGCAAAATGCTACGAATCTTCGCACTTCGTCACTATTTGTTGGTACTGGGTAATTTTTTTTTTGCTTCAAATTTTGAATCGTCTGGCAAAATGCCTTTATCGGTTATTTTATGTCCCAAGTATATTACTTCACTTCTAAAAAATTTGCATTTACTTGCATTCAATTTTAAGTTATATTTTCTAAGTCGTTCAAATACCTTTGTTAAATTCGATAAATGATGTTTAATTGAGCATCCTGTTACAATGATATCATCAATGTAGACGAAAGCCATTTCTGGTGTCAGACCAGCCATAGCGATTGTCATCATCCTTTGAAAGCTATTCGGGCTGACATTTAGTCCAAATGGCAATCTTGTAAATTGAAAATGACCTGTCTGGGTCGAGAATGCAGTGTATTTTCTTTTCGCTTAGTGGTATCTGATGAAATCCGGACATTAGATCCAGTGTGCTAAAAAACTTTGCTCTGCCAAGTTGATTTAGAATAGTATCAATTCTTGGTAGCGGAAATTTATCCGCGAGAAGTTTTTTGTTTAGCTGTCTGAAGTCAACAACTAAACGCCATTTTTTTAGTTATCCTCACCCTTCTTTAGTACTAGTAGGATGGGATTATTATAAGAAGATATGGAAGGTTCGATAATCTTTTCGTGTAGCATTTTATATACCTGCCCATCGATTTCGTTTTTCTGCGAATGAATCATTTTGTAGTTAGGGATATAGACCGGTACGTTATCAGTCAGTTCTATATCCTGGGTATGAAAATTGTTGGTAGTAAGTGGTTTATTTTGTAGACAGAAAATGTCGTTGTAATTAAAAATCGTTTGCTGCGTAGAATGGTACATCCGACTTTTCTATGCTTTTTAAAATTTCATTTGTACGTTGCTCTTTGTTGTTATCGCCTGAATTTGTTTTCAAGTGTTTATAATTTTCTAAAGGCTCTAGTTTTAGGTTGAGATTATTGGTGCTTAAATTAACGGTTGAGTCTGTGGTGTTCAAAATTTTAATAAAAGAGTTTTCTGGTGATATGATAGCACTTCCACAGAACACACTAGGGGTCAGTTTCTGTGAAACTATTATCATATCTTTGTTAATTTTGAGATTGTGAAGTTGTCTTATTACTTCACACCTTGGTGGTATAATATTTTTTTGGTAAATTGTATCTTCAATTGGTAATGAAATAATATTATTATAAATTTTGAAATTTAGCATCCAACATTCGTAATCAATGATGCACTTATGAGAAGAGAGGAAATCTCTTCCCAAAATGCCATCAGTTAGGATTGGAAAGTTGTTATCTACTATGTGGAAAGTGTGGTTGGTAACAAATCCATTGCCAAAATTTAATTCTGTTGTGGTTGTTGCCAAGGTTTCGGTTGAAATGTTTGTTATGCCAGTAATTTTTATTTTATTATTAGCGAATAGTGGGTGGTTATTATTTACTTTGTAGATTTTTATGACGGAGATGTCCGCTCCGGAATCTAATAAAAAGTTGCACAATGAATTAGCCATTTGTACATAAATTTTTACAAAATTTGATGCACAGATGTTCATTGAATAAATCTTCCTAAAAATGTTGTGGTGGTGTTTGAGCATTATTAGAATTATTCGAAATAACAGTAATATTACCGTTGGGTTGTGCATTCGGGGCTGCATGTTGATTATTCGGTTGTTCTGGTTGTACGAGGAGCATTCGAGGGTTTCGATTATTATAAGCTCCGCGAATGTAACCTCTGTTATTATAATTATGCCAGTTTTGTCTGTTTGAATTAAAATTGTTTCGGTATGTGTTGCGGTAGTTTTGGTGTCCTCTGGGATTAGTTCTGCTATTATTATAGTTATTGTAATGTCCGGGTGCCCTTTGCGATGTAAGTATTGTCCACCAGACGTATTTGGTCTTCCACGCCCGCGACTAGTGTGTCGTGTGGTAAAAATTTGAGCAGCGTTGCTTGTTTCTGTAGTGTTCTCTCTTACCTTTTGGGTTGCTGCATTAATGTCAGCAAAATTGCCCGCTTTTAGTATGATTTTTATTTCTTCGGACGTTACTCCTTTAATAAGAGAGTTCAGTCCGCTTTTGGTTGCTAACGAGTTAGCCGTCTGCTCAGGGACTCCCTGAGCTAAATAGGTACATTTTAGCCGTAATGTAAGGTTTTCAATTTCTTCGCATAATTCACTGGTTTTAGTGCTTTTCACCTGATTCAATTTAGCTACTATGAAGTCCGGGGACTCACTTACTTTACAGCGTCTTTCGAAGTCGTCTGCTAACGCTTGTAGCGTATCGCAGTTTCCTAGCCCTAGCCGGGCTTTACCGGTTAGTCTAGTTTTAACGAATTTAATGCCGTTGCTAATTGGTTTGCTGGTGTCAACCTACGGCGTCTGTAAACGATGATAATGAGTCTGCTGAGCCATCATACATGGGTACGATGGTAGTCGCCTGCTTCACGTCAAATATTGCGTCGGTCATTGTCTTCACTTTGTTTGATTCTATACCTAGACTACTTAATTTTTGGTTAATTATTTTATTTACTTCGTAATTCCACGACCGGGAATTTTTTACAAGTATGAAATTCTTCGTTCGGTATTTCGTCTTCCTTTTCTATTAAAAACAGCTCAAACCCTGTAAACGCCTCAGCGCACTTCTTTCTTTTCGACTAACAATTCTCTAGATATGGGTGTGTTTACTGCCTTTTTGCAGTAGGTGTAAAGACTTTTTAATGTTTCATAGTTATTCATCACCCAGCTAATTTAAAACTCACTAAAGTACGCGTAAATGCATTTGAAATAGTTTATCTGTGTACTACTAATAAATGGTTTTAAGCATCAGAATAACTGCTTGCCATAGCACTTAAATCTAACTTATTTTCATATCTATTTCAAGCACTTGTCTCACCTGGTTGACATCGCCCGTTGCTTCCTACCTTTTTTAATAGTTGGAAAGATGCTTGGAAGGTTGGAAAATTTTTCATTATTATTTTTGCCCCGTAGGACCACTGTTTCCTTGTTGGGTAAGATTTTTTTTTCGTATTTTGTCCCGTAGAACTACTGTTCCCTACTGGGTAATGTTTTATTGTTTTCGTCCCGTAGGACCACTGTTCCCTACTTTAAACTTGTAGCTGCGCGATTGACCTCGCAGCTTTTAACGCCTGGTCTCGGGCGTGTCTTTTGACTACCATGTAAATTTTTATTGCCAGATTCACTGCCACTAGTATTAGTATGATTGTAATTTTTAGTTCATTCGCCTCGTGAAACTCTGTGTGAGTTTCTAGCTCATTCAGGATGTTTACCTGTGCGTCTCCACTTTGCGTTACGTGCTTCGAGCTGGACTTTCCCATATTTCTTATTACACCCTTATCAACCTCGGCACCTCCGTCTGCTGCTGGATCTAACTGCTTTTGCGTATGCTTTTTCAAAGTTTCACTTGTTTTCGCACAATTATTTGAACTGGTTCTGTTTTTTTTTCTGACTGCTTCACAATTGTTACGGCTTGATTTTAGAGATTGAGAATTTTTCTTTCACTAATGACTTTGGCCCGTGACACATGTCAACGGTTCGCCATGTAGTAGTTTCGGATTAGGAACCAGAGTGTTTGACTGTTTTTCCAATAATGAATGTGTATTTTCATTTCTACTTATCTCTAGCCGTACAATTGTCCTGTCACGGTCGCCATGTAGTAGTTTCGGATTAAGGACCAGAGTGTTTGACTGTTTTTCCTATAATGAATGTGTATTTTCATTTCTACTTATCTCTAGCCGTACAATTATTCTTACGGTAACTTATCGTTTCCTACCGGACGTACCTGGAGCGGGAGTAATCGGAAAAACCATAGAGAGGGAGAGAATGTCATGGTAATGGAGAAGGACTGCTCAAAACGTTCACAGCTGTGGCCCAGCTGTGATGTCATAGATTTGGTTATCGACCTCCGCTTTATGCAGGGCAAGCAATCACGAAATATATTGCTAGCTGCCTGCGCGGTGGACTTAGGTCGAGGTAAATGCGATACGCGCATTTTTGTAAGGTTTATGACCGGGATATCCAAATACGTGGAAATGTCGTATTTGGTTTGGGATTGCATTTAAACTGTACTAAGAATGGATCATGCTAGGATGGGATAATTTGTTATATTACAATAGTCTATAAGGTTACTGCTCCAAAGCCATGCAACCCTAAGACGATATGCACAAGACAATGCTTCCTGTTTCGGGAACACGTGTAGTGGTTTAATGCACAGTAGCGCCTTTAGAGCAGCAGTAGAAGTTGTCGTGAATGCTCCTGTCGTCGCCATTAGCACCATTCCTTGGAGATGATTTAGCTTTGACTGAACTGTCGCAACTTCTTCCTTCTACCTCCATACAAGACATCCCTATGCTAAAATTGGTCTAACGATAGTTGTGTGTCCAATTAATGTATTTGGGTTTGAGTCCCCATAATTTTCCAAAAGCTCATCTACATTGGCTGCAAGTCATGCAAACTCTTTTAATCCTGAAGTCAATGCACAGTGGTCCGGATCCACATTTTAGGGGGACAAAAACATTTGTGGCTTAGCCTTATACTTTAAAGCTATGATGTCTTCAGAACAAATGATCAATGAAAGAGAAGGCATATTTTGAAGCATACACTGAAATTAAAATCATATTTATATTCATTAGATTTGTCATATGAATCATATGCAGAATATAATTCATAGAAATTATATGGAAACCTATAATCTTTATTTAATGTGTACGTCAAATCTAAATGGACGTTATCATAATTAAAGTTATAAAAATATCCCATATTATTTATATCGAAATCCGATGAAAGTCGTGAATAGTTGTGTCCTCGATATTTATCAACTGCTCCAGACCATTGTTTCAGGAAGTTCCTCATCTCAATGTAATTTTAAATCGCTGACAAGACAGCTCATCCAACTTCGTTCAAGGATACGCGTTAACGGACCATGAAATATATATCCGGTACATTTCATTACTCTATCTGTCTAGTAAGATTCATTTTTTTATTTTCAGTCTCAGGATCTCACTTCTCTTTCGCAAATATCATGAGGTGCTCCCTTACCGAATGGAATACTAGTAAAGCTTGAATCCTCAAAGAAAAGTAGTAGTTGGCAATTATCTGCTATTCGTATGACCTCCATTGAAAGTTATAAATATATATATATATATATATATATATATATATATATATATATATATATATATATATATATATATATATATATATATATATATATATATATATATATATATATATATATATATATATATATATATATATATATATATATATACATATATATATATATATATATATATATATATATATATATATATATATATATATATATATATATATTATATATATATATATATATATATATATATATATATATATATATATATATATGCATATATATATATATATATATATATATATATATATTATATATATATATATATATATATATATATATATATATATATATATATATATATATATATATATATATATATATATATATATATAAATTTTATTAAACTAGTCATATGGTATATATGAACCTATCTAAATAAATTCGAAGTGAATATAATATGCGCTTCATAAATTTTTTCAATGTATGTTGTGCGGATATCTACTAATGGTTATAAGACGCGCCAATAAATTTGACTCAGACTGGAAATTACATTCGTTATATGGAAATCCTATAAAAATAACGTTAAGAAGAGTTTTATATTTCATGAGATGATCTCATATATTTGACATGATGTTGAACACATCTTGTAACTATTATTGGAAATGCTAATAGTGCAAAATCATTAGAATATCATATAATGTGAAAAAGAAAATTTAGCTCAGTGTAGAGTATTAGAATGGTTCTTATTATTAGGGTGATACAAAAATTGTTTTCCGTATGTGTTGAGGTAGAGGAGTGTACCCTTCGGCAAAATTGCAGGAAAATTTATATCGAGCAACTTTGTCGAAAACACTATTGTAGCATCTCTAACGGTTTTAGTGTTACTGCTATTTTAATAGATCAACTGAGGGTGTTCCTAAAAAAATCTGATTTTTTGCTCTAGCTTTATTATTTTTCACTTCTCGGTTTTGGTGTCTTTGAATATCTTTTAGAGTTTGTTGAACCAATTTTTGATGACTAGCGCATTAAGGTAGCGTTTTCTGAACCGAAGTTATGAGCAAAACTAGTTCAAAAACAGATCATTATCAAACTGCTATATCTAACATTGGAGCAAATGAAAAAAAAAATCTGTTTCTTCCATTTGAGAGAAAATACTTTCGAGCATGTTTATAAAAACAAATGGCAGAGAAGATATTTTTAAAAAAATTTTAAATTGTGGTCAAATATTGGGTATTTTCCCTAAGTTGCTCTATTAAAATAGCAGTAACACTAAAACCGTTAGAGATACTACAATAGTGTTTTCGACAAAGTTGCTCGATATAAATTTTCCTGCAATTTTACCGAAGGGTGCAGTCCTCTATCTCAACACATACGGAAAATAATTTTTGGATCACCCTAATAATAAGAACCACCCTAATACCATATGCTTCAAAATATGGCTTATCTTTCACTGATCATTTGTTCTGAAGACATCATAGCTCTAAAGTATAAGGCTAAGCCACAAATGTTCTTGTCCCCCTAAATTATGGATCCGGACCACTGTGCAATGTGAGCAGACCAATTTAGTTTTGAATCAAGAATAACTCCGACGTATTTAACTTGATCAACCACAGTGACCTCTGAACCGAAGAACGTCAAATATTGCGTCGGTCATTGTCTTCACTTTGTTTGATTCTATACCTAGACTACTTAATTTTTGGTTAATTACCGGACGTACCTGGAGCGGGAGTAATCGGAAAAACCATAGAGAGGGAGAGAATGTCATGGTAATGGAGAAGGACTGCTCAAAACGTTCACAGCTGTGGCCCAGCTGTGATGTCATAGATTTGGTTATCGACCTCCGCTTTATGCAGGGCAAGCAATCACGAAATATATTGCTAGCTGCCTGCGCGGTGGACTTAGGTCGAGGTAAATGCGATACGCGCATTTTTGTAAGGTTTATGACCGGGATATCCAAATACGTGGAAATGTCGTATTTGGTTTGGGATTGCATTTAAACTGTACTAAGAATGGATCATGCTAGGATGGGATAATTTGTTATATTACAATAGTCTATAAGGTTACTGCTCCAAAGCCATGCAACCCTAAGACGATATGCACAAGACAATGCTTCCTGTTTCGGGAACACGTGTAGTGGTTTAATGCACAGTAGCGCCTCTAGAGCAGCAGTAGAAGTTGTCGTGAATGCTCCTGTCGTCGCCATTAGCACCATTCCTTGGAGATGATTTAGCTTTGACTGAACTGTCGCAACTTCTTCCTTCTACCTCCATACAAGTCATCCCTATGCTAAAATTGGTCTAACGATAGTTGTGTGTCCAATTAATGTATTTGGGTTTGAGTCCCCATAATTTTCAAAAAGCTCATCTACATTGGCTGCAAGTCATGCAAACTCTTTTAATCCTGAAGTCAATGCACAGTGGTCCGGATCCACATTTTAGGGGGACAAAAACATTTGTGGCTTAGCCTTATACTTTAAAGCTATGATGTCTTCAGAACAAATGATCAATGAAAGAGAAGGCATATTTTGAAGCATAGAGTATTAGAATGGTTCTTATTATTAGGGTGGTACAAAAATTGTTTTCCGTATGTGTTGAGGTAGAGGAGTGTACCCTTCGGCAAAATTGCAGGAAAATTTATATCGAGCAACTTTGTCGAAAACACTATTGTAGCATCTCTAACGGTTTTAGTGTTACTGCTATTTTAATAGATCAACTGAGGGTGTTCCTAAAAAAATCTGATTTTTTGCTCTAGCTTTATTATTTTTCACTTCTCGGTTTTGGTGTCTTTGAATATCTTTTAGAGTTTGTTGAACCAATTTTTTGATGACTAGCGCATTAAGGTAGCGTTTTCTGAACCGAAGTTATGAGCAAAACTAGTTCAAAAACAGATCATTATCAAACTGCTATATCTAACATTGGAGCAAATGAAAAAAAAATCTGTTTCTTCCATTTGAGAGAAAATACTTTCGAGCATGTTTATAAAAACAAATGGCAGAGAAGATATTTTTAAAAAAATTTTAAATTGTGGTCAAACATTGGGTATTTTCCCTAAGTTGCTCTATTAAAATAGCAGTAACACTAAAACCGTTAGAGATACTACAATAGTGTTTTCGACAAAGTTGCTCGATATAAATTTTCCTGCAATTTTGCTGAAGGGTGCAGTCCTCTATCTCAACACATACGGAAAATAATTTTTGGATCACCCTAATAATAAGAACCACCCTAATACCATATGCTTCAAAATATGGCTTATCTTTCACTGATCATTTGTTCTGAAGACATCATAGCTCTAAAGTATAAGGCTAAGCCACAAATGTTCTTGTCCCCCTAAATTATGGATCCGGACCACTGTGCAATGTGAGCAGACCAATTTAGTTTTGAATCAAGAATAACTCCGACGTATTTAACTTGATCAACCACAGTGACCTCTGAACCGAAGAACTGGAACGGACGAGCTCCTGTGATTATCCTACGATGAGTGAAAAGCAATATTGATGTTTTCCCGGATTTACAGATAATCTAACCTGACAACGCCATTGTTCAACAGATCGCATTGCTTGCTGCATTAGATCAAAGAGAGTGGTAATACTTATACCAGTCATCAATATACGATAACCGTCGGCAAAACCATAAGTCGGTAATCCAAGGTTATTAAGTTTCCTTAACAAACCATCAGCGACTAGGTTCCATAAAAGTGGGGATAGTACACCACCTTGAGGACACCCACAGACACTTAGCATTGTAATCTCTGCTTGGTAAGGCGATGAACAAAGAACTCGATTGCCAAGCGTTGCGTGTATCCAGTAAGGGAAAAACCCAAGATATTCCGTTTACGACTGCATTGTTTAACCTCCTGCAGCTTTTCAGTCATCGGCACGGAAATCCACCTTGACTTAGGAGTTCCTATTTTTGTAGCCTCTTACGACATAAAACAGGAAACCAGTGGAACAATTCTTGGTAGGAAATAATTCCGCCGGATGCCACTCGGCTTACCTGTTTGGTGGACTAATACCACCGGTACAGGTGGACCGTAGCATCATTCTTAGCCAGTTGGGAAACTGCTACCGACACTACACTTCTATCTAGGCTGCTCAGAAAGAGAAGTTTGTTTAGAGCGGATCGCTTCAATTTCTCCGCACGCTGTATGTACGTAGGGCACACTGATAGAGCATGAGGATTCTCCCCGCAGTAGCAACACTTTTCCGCTGCTCTTCTTCAGAGATCGTCCTGATGGGCATCTCCATATTTGCCGCATCGCAGTTTGTTGCAACAATAGGTTGCCGTATGCCCTAGCTGTTTGCAGCTTGTACAGTGCATTACCCGCGGTACATATAGCCGAACAGGTAGTCGAACTCCACTAACTACCAAATAATTTATAAGTGCAGATCCAGCAAAAGTCACGCGAAACGAGTCCGATTGGTAAAATTTACTATCTATCGATTTTCACTGGCTGAAGGTCGGGGTTTTTGAAATGGCCTACCCCGTCCTTCATCAGATCTTCGATCGTCATGAACCACACCGTCGATCTCCACCACATGAAACGGAACGTACACGTGGTACTACCTCGTGAATAACTCGCTGGTAGCAATCTCTTTGGCTTGGTTCAGGTCGGGCACAACAACGCGTAACTTGTTTGGCGAAACCTTGTCAATTGATTTTATTGCCGAGTAATATTTTGTCAGGTCCCGTGTAATATTCAGGACTCTGAGAGACTTGGACTTGGATTTGGACCGGAAGTATACCACCCACTGACGCCCCGAGCCATCGTCTTGGTAAACTTTTCGACGAGGAGGCAATATCTCAGAGGGATATGGCGGTTTCGGAGGGGGAGATGGCGGGTTCAGATTCAGCTTCTAAATGTTCTTCGTTCATTGAAGCTTCACCTTCTACCGAGACACCCCCTGTCATTAATATTCATATTTTTAGTACGGGAGTAAAAGAGTCCCCGCACTTGTAATGAGAATGGAAAACAAAAGTGTGAAAGAAAATATATAAATAGAAAAAGTGAAAAGAAGAAGTTAGAAAAAAAAACTTAACAGTATGACCCGGCAATCTGTTAGGCGAGTTGCTCCTTCACTCCTTCATTTTGTCTCAGCGTGGGCTTGACTCAGGATTTCGCTGGGCGATGCGGGTAGCAAACAATAGAAATAACTGCTGCCCGAGGATAGCATAATAGTGTCTACTGTCGATACCGATGCGAATCCGGTGCACACTTACGGGGATGCTGCTGAGATAGGCACCTTCGTCTTGCCGATGTCGATTATAAAAAAACGCGTGTGTTCACTTCGAACATTCGGTTACGAATGATTATCATTTAGTTGTATTAAACCAGCAGGACTATACTCGTCCTACAGTCTTGACGTTGTACGTGTGTTAGAAGAACACGTAGCATCAGGATGTAAGTATCTGGAAGAACAGGGAATCCATTTAATACCGGGTATGTTGAAATCACCGAGTATAACGATTTTGTCATTCAAGCTCAATTGGTTCATAATCAGCGAGAGGGAAGTTAAATGTTGTTCAATCATTGTAATTTCGTTCACGCGGTCAGGCGGATAGTAAAGAACACACATAAAAAGCGTAAATTGCGAGAAAGAGAGAGCAATCCAGAGTTGTTCTACACTGGTCGCGTTAGTGAGAGATATCAAGCGAGATTTAAATGTGGACCTACAACCAATAAGAACTCCACCGCCGCTCTTTTTCTGGCTATTTTTATCGTTTCCATCTTGTCTGTGCACTGTGTATGAGCTATCAATATTTGCTGGGATAAAGTTTTATTGTTTAACCAGGTTTTAGTCAATATGTACATATCATAGGCCGAGTCAGAACAAACGAGCTGATAATCTAAGATAGAGCTATTCATTCCACCAACATTTAGATAGTAAATGTCTAAACTAAGGTTGTGGTTGTCGTTTCTGATGTTAGATACGATATTCGTATTGATGGATGTCTTACTGGAGCAGGGGGGCCGAGATGACGGATGAGCTGAGCGATCGTCACACCGTTAGGCCAGAATTTTTGTGACGTTATTTGTTGCTCAAAGGCTGCAAGAACATTTAGTTTGAGAGATACAAAAGAAAGTGATCTCTCCTGATATTGTCTTACTAGTTTGAAACATTGAACAACGTTACGATTACAGTTAGTGCGTGATTCTACATAACTAATGATAATCTCCTCGGTTTCATTAGGTAAAAATCTGGTTAAATAACACCAATTACCATTATTGGCATCGGTTAAGGTCTGTCTTATAGGAGGTGCTACTTGAAGGCTAGAGCTATGATTGTTAGGTTCTGTTCTAATATTGCTAGTGCTTACTGGTGAAATAAGCTCGTTACTAGTTGTTAAATGTGCACTTCTGGAAAGCAAATTAACGGTAGGCCCTAGATAAGGAACGTTAGAAATTATATTTACGTTGGCTTGCCTGGTGATGCTACATGATATTTGCGGCGTATACGCAGAGGTAGTATAAGTTGCTCTGGGTTGCGGTGGGATCATAAGGCATTGTGCATCCAAAATATTGTTGGACGGTTCATTGCCACTGGTGGCAAAGTAAGCATGTTGATTAACAACGACAGCGGTAACGGTTTGTGGTGGCAAATAATTGGTCGTACAAGAAGTAAGAGATGCTGATGATAGTGAAAGAGCAGTTTGTGGTAGAGGTGAAGCTATACGGATATCGGTCCTGGTTGAGTAAGTCGTAGGTGACGAAGAAAAGTTGGCAGTTTTAGCAGTGTTGACAGTACAGGCAGTGTTGGTGATTGCCGAAAATTTGACAGAAGCTGCTATATTGCTATCTATATTGTATACAACATTTTCAATCCTGTAGAAAATGCTATAAAAACTCGAGTCATTCAATGCATGAACCGCGAGAGAATTTTTCTACATTTCTTCGCTCCACTTCATACTCTGAGTATTTCACGGCCCATGAAAAAATATACATTTCTTCGCTCCACCTCATACTCTGAGTATTTCACGGCCCATGAAAAAATATACAGTCTGATAATGATCGTTGCTGTGTGGAATTTCCCAAGAGAGAATCGCAAGTTGACAATTATCGCAGAAAATCGAATCGATGGTTCATCTTGATGTTTCTCATACTAGGTTGCAATATTTCAAAACCCTTGTGTGGAGCATTCACATACATTTTCATAGACACAATTTATACAAAGGTTATATGTACATAGTTAGAATAAGCGGAAATAGTAAAATGATTCTATCGCAATTATCAACTGCCTGTACAGAATCGGATCGCGAAACGAGAATAAGCGACCGTTTATTGCTTCAAAGAAGATCCCCACAGCAGCGTGCTAACCTTTGATTCTCAGAAATATCATCGAGAGAAATTCACTCTCGCACTGGTGTCTATTCTATGTTAAATAAGCCATGCCGGGTGTTTGTTGTTGCGATGTTTTCCATTCCTCTTTGATGGCACTGATTCAATCGTGTGAAGAGTGAAGATTGAACGTTCTATGATACGATAAAAGCCATCCTTGAGTACAGGTAGTGAGCGGTGCTGGAAAAGTGGAAACAATTTGCGGTGTTGGAATAGCGGTGTTAGAGTCGTCGATTTTTATAAGTAGCAATAATAGTAGGTGATGGATGCGGTACTGGAACAGGTGTGATATCAGGATCAACGTATTCGCTACCGGCAACATTGGTTGAATGAGTTTCGTTGGAATTTGAGACTGAAACTAGTGGAGCGGTAGAAATTGGTGTATATTGGATAGATATTGGAACGTCGACTTATTTTGTCTGGTTGATGTAGAGATGGTCTGCCAGTACTCCTAGTGCGTGATCGTTTGTTATTGTAGTCGAGTATTGATTCAAACAGGTTAGTTAAGTCGAGATGGAGATCGTCGAGCCGTTCGAAGAAACGAGTGCCATCATTAGCAGAGCGTTCGGTGTAATCATGATGTCTAGAGCGATGATTGCAGCTAGGTCTAGCACAACCGTTAGAGTACATGCGACAAAAAAACTGCATTGTATTATTCAAAGCACCGATCGACTTCTGGGCTGCGGTGTTTTGTTGGAGAATCAACTGCAAAGTTCCATCGGCGAACTCGTTTCGATTAGGTAACTCGGTATATACTGAACCAAATTTAATTTAATATTAGTATATGTGCTATCTTCGGTTTACGTTTTACCTTCGGTGACACTATTTATAATACAGTTTTCATTCATGTGATTGAATGTGTCCTCCTGTAGGTAAATCATGGTGTTTCTTTAATGTTATTTGTATTTCGCGAAGGTTACTAATAAACTTCGGTGGTTTGTAGATAATGATTTGTAATGTTTTCAGTGTTTGTAGGACGAGTCCTTTAAACATTTCCATAGGTACCATTTCAAATATTTTATCATTGCAAGAGATTGCTACTCTGCTAACTTTTAATTTTCATGAGTGTTTGTCTGATATCTCTTACTTCTGTAATTACACGATGCATCGGTTTTTGATTCTGTATTCCTTGATATGTGTCAATTATAATATGGTTGTTTTCGAAAAAACATCTCATTTTCAATAGGTTTCTTACTTCGCTAGGGGTTTCCGTTGAATAAATTTTTTTTGTTAACACGTTGACGGACAGTAGGAACAAGCGAAGTTCGAAAATTGACACTAAATGTTTTTGTGATTTTTAGAATGTTAGAAGTATAGTTTTACTCTTTCTGCTTAAATAAACTTAATTTTGATTAATTTAGTACCTTTAATTAGGTTGCGGCTATAACCGTCATGGCGCCAGCGGACTCTATACACTAAGTGATAGGACGATGGCGGCTATAACAGCAAAAATTTAAAAACGTAAATGACAGGTTTAATGGTTCAAACAAGCAATTTTTGTATGCAACAAAGTATTTTTGGGAGTTTTACACGAAATGTTAGTTCTTAATCAAACAATGCTTCTACGTATACGTCAGTAAGTGCACATTTGTGCTGCTATAGCCGTAGTGTCTAAAAACGACCGTTTCGTTTTGGACGGCTATAGCAGTCATGCCACATTGTGAACTTCGCTTTGACGGCTATAGCCGCAATTGTCCGTCAACGTGTTAATATTTAATTTGTTCTGTTCTTTTTTCTTTTTTATGAGTTCTTGTTTTCTTGACATTGACCTTGTATTAATAATCAAAATACTATTCGCCTTTAATTCATCTGAGGACATTATTATGCGTGATAACGCATCGGCTGCAACCTTACTTTTACCTTGGATATACTCTATGTTAAATTCAAATTCCTCTAAATCTAACCTCAATCTTGTCAATTTGGAGGTTGGATTTTTCATATTAAATAAAAATACTAACGGTCTGTGGTCCGTTCGTATAGTAAAGTTGCGTCCATATAGGTATTACTTAAAATAATTAATTGACCAGTGTCAATTGCAGTCAATTCTTTCAAAATTACTGATTTTCTCCGGTTGTAAAGCTTTTGCTGGCAAATGCTATTGGTAAATCATTGCCATTGATTATTTGTGATAAAACTGCTCCACATCCAACGTCTGAAGCGTCTGTGGTTAAAATAAATTGTTCAATAAAATTTGAGTATTTTAGAAGTTTCGGTGACATTAGGAAGGATTTTAGGGTTACAAATGCATGCTGGCACTCTAGTGACCATGAAAATTTCTGATTTTTCTTTAGTAATGGATTTAAAGGGTAGGCTATAGTTGCGAAATTTGGGACGAGTGTCTACCCCTACCTTAGTGCTCATCGTTTTTGCCACCGGTGGGGGAATTTTTTGTTCTATAGAAGTACTTTCTAATTTTTCACAAAGGATGTCGAGTTCCTCGCAGAAATTGTTAATTGAGTTCTTTTGTTTTAGGTTATTTATTTTTGATATTATTAGCTCTGGAGTGATGTTGCCTTTACATCTATCCTCAATTATATGTATTAAATTATCTAATGAATCGACTGTTTCAGGGATACTTTGTCTGGCTTTTCCAGACAGTCCGGTTTTCAAGAATTTAATGGCCGTCGCGGTGTGCTCTGACTGTGTTAACTCATTCAGCAGATTTGCTGGGTCAAGAAATGATTCTAGGCTTTCTGGTGAGCCATTATATGGTTGGACTAGGGCAGTTGCCTGCCGCACGTGAAAAGGTTGTTATGTTTGTGTCATTTTTGTCTTTTCACTAGATTCAATTTGTGTAAGTTTTAAATCTATTATCCTATAAATTTAATCTGTCCACAGTCTAGTGTTTTTCACTAGTAAGTGGAAGGTTTTATCGTCTATGAGGTTTTGTTCCTCTGTCAAGTAGTCGTCCAATTGCGATTTTAGTAGTTCACAGTACTTGTATTTTTCTTCTAAGGTTTTTCTTGATATTTTAGTCTTGATTGATTTCTTTAAGTATATATAATTTTTTTCTATTTCTGTATAATTTTGCATCTCATTGTCTTCAAGATGATTATTATACTCAAGAAGAACCGTTAAAACATATACGTGTTTTTCCTGCAGCATTTGTAGTAGCTAAAGTGCTCTTTCTGCGTCATGAATACGCAATAATAACCGCATATATGTTCTTGACGAACTGCCTTTTTACGATTTTCCTCGCTTCGCATTTTAATTTCCTATAGTTTAAGTTGGACCGTTAAAGGCCACTTGTCATTATAAATTTTCTCCATGATTGTATATTTTATTTAAATAGTTTATTTTTATACTTTGGCCATTTGTACTTATCGTGCGGCCTTGATTGCAATTTTTTCAGTATATTGCTTATGCAATTTTATCAATCCTTTCAAAAGTAGATAGCTTACTACTATTCCTACTAGTGCGCAGAGCGCGATGCCCTCAGTTTCCCTCGACGGGGAGGCTATTGTATTATTGATGGTTTCGTCTGACGAAAACCAACCCATTTTGAAACTCTATCCTATAATTGTTATTATCTACTGTAGTGAATATTTGCCTAACTTCTTCAGTGTCCCTTTTCTTCAATTATACACAGTACCTTTTATTTACTTTGTGTCCGCTCCTGTCTCTGGTGCATCTCTGATTTCCATCTGTCGTCCTCTCGTCGTAGATAGGGAACGCACCCGGCTGTTCATGTGTTAACGTTGTCAAAGCCGTTGAGAAACGCTGTATTCCTCTCAGTCATTGTGCGGGTTTCACTTTTTCAATTCGGTTAGTATATGGTTCTGATACAGTCACCTTACCAATCATTGCGCGGGTTTCACTTTTTCGATTCTGGTAGTATATGGTTCTGATACAGTCACCTTACCAATCATTGCGCGGATTTCACTTTTTCGATTCGGCTCCCATGTTCACATGTTAGCACTTCGGTGCACCACTTCTGTAGTTTCCCAGCACTTCAATGCACTATTTTTGCAGTTTCCCAGCACTCCAATGCACTATTTCTGCGGCTTCCTAGCATTTTGATGCACTACCTCTGTAGTTTCGTAACACTTAAATTAACTATTTCTGTAGTTTCTTAGCATTTTGATGCACTATTTCTGTAGTTTCTTCGGTTGTTAGTTTATCAACAACTGCAACTGATTGCATCTAAGATCTCTATTTTTACTTAGTCACTCCCGAAACCGAACTAACTGAACTGATGCAGAATTCGCGGATTTACTGACGGCCGCCATGTAAAACGATTAAGGTTGTGATTAAGATTGCTTTGTTAATATCAGTTCGTTAATGTTCAATTCGCGGGGATGTTTAAAATTAAATACTCTCGTTCAGCAGTCTTGACTGTAGGCAGCTTTTAAGCTAGAATTTATTGCATGATTAGAAAAAAAATACAATTCATATTTGAGTAAGCTTACATTTAGTATTATCTCGTAAATCCGCGAATGATTATGCTTCATTGAACTGTTGTCTATTTCGGCATCCTATTATACAATAGAGTCGGTAAAGTTCACAATTTAGTAAGTATTCATCGACCGCATGCCACATTTTAGGTTATAATATAGAATTTTCAATTTAGGTTATGCAATATATAAAATTCATTTAGGTTATCAAATTCAAGTTTTACCAATTAGAAAATATAAATGTAGAAATTTCGAAACTTGTAAATTAGTAGTAAATTTATCACTCACGGCTCCTAAGTATTTCCGACAATCCGTTCTGTCACTGTTTTAATCTATTCCGTCTACCGGCGAGCGTGAGGGCTAAGGGAAATTTTATACGATAGTATTAAAGCAGATATCTTCCCGCTTTTTACACTCGATGATTGCTGACAGCGAATGCATAATCGGACTCACCTCCGAGCAACAAACAATTCCAAATTATCAGTATTTGTCCGAATACTGGCGGAACAACTCCGGGAGATCAATAGGCAGCCACACTATACACTTGCTTCATTGTGTTTGCTTTGCTTTCTTCTGTGCTTCCGTTCGGTGACAGTTCGTTTGCGGGGAGCATTCGGAGCTTACGAAACGTTCGGTACTGTTTTATTACAGCGGTTCTTAACATCCCCCTGCCCGTATAGTTCCGGGGATTCCCGCTTCACAGTCCCGGCTTGCGTATCTATAGGAGCAAGCTTTACTGTCGGTCGTTTGATAATACCCTCACTGGTTTGAAGTACTGCTCTCCGAACCTGTCCATCTCGTCCTGCTAACACCTCTACGACTCGACCTCGTCTCCATCCGTTATGTTTGTTTTCGTCAACCACGTATACCACATCACCAGGCCTCAGGGGTCCTATCGGTTGGAACCACTTCGTGCGTCTGGTTAAGGTCGGCAAGTACTCGCGAACCCATCTCCTCCAGCATTGATCAACTAAATATTGCGTGAGTTTCCAGCTGTCCCGCAATGTCACTCCGTCGGTTACAAATGCTGTCTTCGGCTGCACAACTCCCTGAGCTCCATAAAGCAGGAAGTGGTTCGGTGTGAGAGCCTCCTGATTTTCATCTTCGAGTGGAATGTAGGTGAGCGGACGAGAGTTTACCATGCTTTCCGCATCTAACACCACGGTCTCAAGTACTTCGTCGGTTGGATAGCGAGAATATTCTGTAATAGCAGACAGAGCCGCCTTGACGGATCGGACCATCCGCTCCCAGCACCCACCCATGTGAGGTGCTGATGGTGGGTTAAAGTACCAACTAGTTCTTACATTCGTGAACGATGCAGCACAATTTTTATGAAGAGTCTGGATTTGTTCTGATAGCATATTACTGGCACCCTTGAAACACGTACCGTTGTCGGAGTAGAATACTAGGGGTGAACCTCTCCGGCTGATAAAGCGGCGGATCGCCATCACGCAAGACTGTGTCGTCAGACTATGGACAATCTCCAGGTGCACCGCCCGTATCGTGAGGCACGTAAAGAGCGCGACCCATCTCTTTACCAAGCAGCGACCCTGTTTGACTTGCATGGGGCCAAAGTAGTCGACGCCGGTGTAGCTAAATGCACGAATGTGCGGAGTTAGTCTTACTGCTGGGAGCGGGCCCATCATTGGTGCTCGTGGTGTTGCTTTTCTAACCTTGCAGTGTTGGCAACTTTCGATGACATGCTTAATCACCACACGAAGCTGAGAGATTCTGAAGCGCTGCCGTAATTCATTGAAGACGGTCTCATGATTGATATGCATGAAGCGACGGTGATAGCTGGCAACAAGGAGATGTGTCAGGATGTGATCTTTCGGCAAAATAATTGGATACTTAGCTTCAAAGGGGGCAGTGGGCGCGGCCCCAATCCAACTATTCATTCTGATTACTCCTGCATCATCAAGGAATGGAGATTCTCTATATAGTGCGCTGTGTTTCTCGATTTGTTTCGGTGGAGTATCGAGGTACTGTTTATTGTATTGTAGTGTACAATATTCGTCCGGATACAATTGGATTTGCACTTGACGCCACAGGAGATTTTCGGCATATAGCAGCTCATCACTTGTCAAATGTTCAGGTACTTTAAACCCTCGGAATTTTTGCGAGGCGCGATATACATAGGCTGCAGCTCGAAGCAGCCGGCTCCAGTTAGAGAATCGGCTTATATCTATCAGTAATTGCGGTAGTTCTCTATGGTAGAAAAAAACAGCGCGTAACTCCTCATTAGTAGTCCACTGTTTTTTAGCTTGTTTCGGCCACTTGATCATCGGCTGGTACAGAAATGTAGGCGCGGTAAACCATCGGCAGCTGGAACTGAAGTTAGGGCCGTTTCCCCATTTTGTAGCGTCATCTGAAACGTTTTGTTTAGAGGGAACATGGAACCATTCGTCGACGTCGCTATTGTTCAAAATTTCACCAACTCTGCATGCTACATACGGGTGATACCGACGGCTATCTGACGTAATCCAAGCTAGTACGGTTGCGGAATCCGTCCATATGTATCGACCTTCGATTGGTAGATCGACTGTAGTGCGGATCCCATTACTCAGGCGACATCCGATTACGCCAGCTTGCAGTTCGAGTCGAGGAATAGATATTGGCTTCAATGGCGCTACCTTGGTTTTCGCAGCAACCAAAATGCAGCGAACGATTCCGAATTGGACTATACGAAGATATGCCACACACGCATACGCGAGCTCGCTAGCATCTACAAAGACGTGTAGTTGGATGCTGGCCGGAAGCTTGCTGTTTGTTGTACCGAAGAAACATCGTGGAATTTCGACTTCTGGCAGCCGCTTGAGGAGACTAGTCCATTCCGACCACATTTTGCGTAGTTCTGGGGCTATTTTTTCATCCCATCCCGTACCAGTTCTCCAAATATACTGCATCAGAATTTTACCGTGTACAATGAAATGAGCGATGAATCCGTAAGGATCAAACAAAGACATCACAAGCCGTAGTACTTGTCTTTTAGTTGGCGTGGTATCCTCATCGAGAAGCTTCTCCAAGTCTTCTTTCAGAGACGTATCGAACGTGAACACGTCTGCAATGGGATTCCATACCATTCCCAGTATACGCTGTACGTAGGGTGATACTTCCAAGTTCATCGATTTCTTTCGAAATCTGGAATCTTCGCCCAATTGTTCCAGTACTTCCTGTGAATTTGAAAGGAAATTTCGAATCTCGAATCCTCCTTGCGCATGCACATGTTTCACTTCCATCACCAGCTTTACTGCTTCTTCCACTGTATCCATGCTGTCCAGATAATCGTCCACATAATGTGCATTTACAATAGCTTCGGACGCTTTTGGGTACTGGTGCTCGAATTCTCGAGCATTTTTGTTTTTCACAAATTGGGACGAGCAGGGGGAGCAAGTTGCGCCGAACGTGGCTACGTCCATGACGTAGGTTCGCGGCGATGTGTCTGTGCTGGCACGAAACAAGAAGCGTTGAGACTGTTTATCTTCTGAAATAATACGGATTTGGTGGAACATCTCGCGGATGTCCCCACAAACTGCCACCGATCGTTGTCTGAATCGAAGTAAAACAGTGAACAACGATTGCATAAGGTCCGGTCCTTTTAGGAGCATATCATTCAGAGACAAACCATTCACCCGCGCAGCCGCGTTCCAGATGAGACGAATCTTATCAGGCTTTTTCGGATTTCGTACTACTCCAAGCGGTAGGTACCAGACACGGCTGGGATCAGCCGATTCTTGTTCGTATTTGGTAATTTTATGAACATACCCTTTCTCTTCGTACTCTTTGATCAGTTCAACAATTTTTACTCGCAGATTCGGGTCCTTGTCGAATCGTCTCTCTAAAGCCTGTAGTCTACGCAAAGCTAGTGGATAACTGTTCGGGAGTTTCGGTTGATCAAACTTCCAGAGCAACCCGGTCTCAAAACCGTTATCGGTTCTGCGCGTTGTACTCTCAAGAATTTTTCGCGCTCGGATATCATCGACAGATTCGAGAGGTGTCGATATTCCTGTTTCTTCGACCTCGAAATATTGCTTCATCAGCTCGTGCAACTCCCGATTTCCTATTTGTTCTTCTTCCGTATGAATATTTAGTTGTTCGATTGCCACAGAATCTCCGTTCTGTTTACCGTAAGTACACCAACCCAACCTTGTCTTCACGGCTACTGGTTGGTGTACCTTTCCTTCCCGCACTTTCAGAGACGTTAGCAGTTGTGCGTGCTCGATTCCGATTATCAATCTAGGAACCGCGTTGACGTAGCTACACAGTGGTAGACCTCGTAGGTGAGGGTATAGCTTTTTCATTTCGCTGTATTGGAAAGTTTGCGCTTGAAGGTTGAGTTGCTGTACCGTGCGTACATTGTTCAACTTGAACTGATTTTTAAGTCCTTTGCCTGATATATTAACTGAAACTCGTAGCGATCCCTTTTCTTCGCGGGTTATATTTCCCGTCCATCCAAGCCAAAGGGATTCTGCCGGTCCTACGAGATCTAAATCCGTTGCCAATCCGTATTCCATTAATGTTGTTTGACATCCGTCATCGAGAAAAGCAAACGTATCCACCCGTTTACCATTCATCTCAAGCGTAACTGGTAAATAACGGAAAATGCAGAACCCATGAGTCGCGTGATGATTTTGTTGTATGTAACAACATGTGGTGTAACAACATGTGGTGACGTAAACGACATCCTTCTACCCCACATTCCCTTCCGGAACGACACGGCCACTTTCGATGAGGGATCAAACATGTTCTACATAGACCTTTCGAACGCATAGCCTTCCACCTTCCATCCAAGTCGAGGGCTTTAAACAGTGGGCATCCCGCTACCTCGTGTTTGTCATTCGAGCAGTACGAACAACACTTTTTGGACATCTCTAAAGATAATTGCGACTTTTGGTTCGCATTGTCTGAATTTACAACTGTAAGTTGACAATCTCCAGCTTCCGAATGTAGGTATAGTCTTTGCTTATCTTTTCCTGTCTTACAGGGTTTCGATTGTGGGGTCGTTTCAGTCAAGATCGTTACATTCGAAGCTGTATCGACAAGTTCTGTCATAAACTCCCCGAATGTCGCCAGGCTCACTTCGGTATGCAAATTTTTATTCGATGACCACTGCATTCTCATCTGCGACGGAAGTTTTTCCACCAGTTCATGAAGCAATATCGGATTGCGAAGGTGGTCTAGAAGACGAGCAATGTACATGTGGTCTACCAGATTACGCACAGCCATTCCGAACGTTATGATTGACTGTAGATTCTCAGTTCTCGGTGGGGGGACCTTTCGCAGTTTCGCAAGCAGCGTATGGATAAGAACTTCGGGTCTACCATACAGTTTCTTTAGAGTCTCCATCACGTGAGGAACAGATTGTGGCATCAGTAAACGGTTCTTCACTGTGTCCAAGGCGTGACCTTTCAGACAACGTTGAAGTCGCACTAGATTCTCTGCATCCGAGAAACCACAGGCCGCCGTTGTGTTGTAGAAAGAATAGAAGAATAGAAAGAAAGTTGTAGAAAGAATAGGCCGCCGTTGTGTTGTAGAAAAATAGTTGTAGAAAGAGCTAGAAAACAGGGGCCAGTCCTGTGGGTCACCAGAAAATATTGGCAGATCGCGTGGCATCACTTGGCGTGCTGCTAACTGCGCGCCAGTGGGTGCTGCATTAAATGGTGTGTCTGTCTGTTGAAATATGTGTTGGGATACATCTAACGGCGGGGGTAGCGCGGAACTCGTTGATTTTGTATGTGTCGGTATCCCGATTAAATCAGCTGGGATTTGAACTTGTGAGCCTAACCCACCCGTTAGGTTGCTTTCAGTTTTCGGTGGTAGGTACAGATTTTCCATTTCACTGATTGGTATCGACTCTGACACGGCTTGCTCCGTTACTCGTGTCGATAAAACTGAGACGGTGCTGGGTAGTGTTGATAAATTGGCAACGAGAGAGGGAACTCTTGGCACAGGCAAACAATACGAAATAACTGGCTGGTATTGACTGAAGTATGGTGTACACACATTTGGGAACGACGTTGTCCTATAAAAGCCAGTGCCAGGGTTATATTCGCTGGACTGATTAGGCAGGCGAGACGAAATAACTGGCTGATATTGATTCAGCAATTGCGTACTCACATTCGAGACCAAGGAAGTTGCACAAGAGCCAGCCCCCAGATTATATTCGTTGGAATTCGGAAACAAGGATGTCGTACGATAACCAGTTTTACGGTTATCTCCGCTAGGCCGAATATACAAGCAAGACGAAATAACTGGCTGGTACTGAATAGACGTGGGAAGGATGGCTGACTTGAATGGTACTTCCGCCCGATGAATCGATACGTGAGAAGGAACTATTTTTTTCGAGTTTGGGGTAGACGAAGACGTCGGAACGCTCATTTGCTGCTCCGTTGTTATTGTAGCGTTCAGGACTTCAGACTCTGATGTAATAATTTCAGGTTGATGGACTACTTGTGACTTGGAGACGGCTTCAAGGGATAACGAACTTGTTGGTGGTACTACTCCGACATTTTCATTGTTAGGCCAAGTAACAACCTTTTCTCGACTCGCCCTACTACTTAGTTTACTCTTCCTGCTCTCATCATCGTCCTCCAGAATGATACTCATCTTCTGTTGATAAAAGGTCGCATCCTCTTCCGCTCACTTTTTCCTTATGGTATCTTCTTCCTCTCGCTGTTTTAGTTGTAACACACGCTGCTCATCTAGTTGTTTCAACAATAGCTCTTTTTTAGCTCGACTGCTTGATGAGCTGCGTAGTGATTTTTGAGTATGCTGGCTAGCTAATTCTGTAATTTCGTCATCTGCGCACTGACGACACCTCCAGCTCTTGTCGGGGTCCAGATTGGATTCGTTAACTCCTACACAACTTGGATGAAACCATATATCACACAAATCGCAGCCGATCATCTGGCCCGTAAAGCCATCCGATGAGCATTTTCCACAGGTTCGATCAGTTTGCATCCTAAATTCGCTGTTTACTGCACGAGCGATTCACTATGCTATTCGTTGAGCTTCTTCTCTAGCCTGGATCAAGCAGATAAATCTTAAAAGTTTGTTCAATTCGCGGGGATGTTTAAAATTAAATACTCTCGTTCAGCAGTCTTGACTGTAGGCAGCTTTTAAGCTAAAATTTATTGCATGATTAGAAAAAAAAATTACAATTCATATTTGAGTAAGCTTACATTTAGTATTATCTCGTAAATCCGCGAATGACCATGCTTCATTGAACTGTTGTCTATTTCGGCATCCTATTATACAGGGTGATTTTTTAAGAGCTTGAGTACTTTTTTAAACAATAAAACGCATAAAATTTGCAAAATCTCATCGGTTCTTTATTTTAAACGTTAGATTGGTACATGACATTTACTTTTTGAAGATAATTTCATTTAAATGTTGACCGCGGCTGCGTCTTAGGTGGTTCATTCGGAAAGTCCGCTTTTTTATCGACAAATTTTGTTCAGCGATGAGGCTCATTTCTGGTTGAATGGCTACGTAAATAAGCAAAATTGCCGCATTTGGAGTGAAGAGCAACCAGAAGCCGTTCAAGAACTGCCCATGCATCCCGAAAAATGCACTGTTTGGTGTGGTTTGTACGCTGGTGGAATCATTGGACCGTATTTTTTCAAAGATGCTGTTGGACGCAACGTTACAGTGAATGGCGATCGCTATCGTTCGATGCTAACAAACTTTTTGTTGCCAAAAATGGAAGAACTGAACTTGGTTGACATGTGGTTTCAACAAGATGGCGCTACATGCCACACAGCTCGCGATTCTATGGCCATTTTGAGGGAAAACTTCGGAGAACAATTCATCTCAAGAAATGGACCGGTAAGTTGGCCACCAAGATCATGCGATTTGACGCCTTTAGACTATTTTTTGTGGGGCTACGTCAAGTCTGAAGTCTACAGAAATAAGCCAGTAACTATTCCAGCTTTGGAAGACAACATTTCCGAAGAAATTCGGGCTATTCCGGCCGAAATGCTCGAAAAAGTTGCCCAAAATTGGACTTTCCGAATGGACCACCTAAGACGCAGCCGCGGTCAACATTTAAATGAAATTATCTTCAAAAAGTAAATGTCATGTACCAATCTAACGTTTAAAATAAAGAACCGATGAGATTTTGCAAATTCTATGCGTTTTATTGTTTAAAAAAGTTCTCAAGCTCTTAAAAAATCACCCGTTACAATAGAGTCGGTAAAGTTCACAATTTAGTAAGTATTCATCGACCGCATGCCACATTTTAGGTTATAATATAGAATTTTCAATTTAGGTTATGCAATATATAAAATTAATTTAGGTTATCAAATTCAAGTTTTACCAATTAGAAAATATAAATGTAGAAATTTCGAAACTTGTAAATTAGTAGTAAATTTATCACTCACGGCTCCTAAGTATTTCCGACAATCCGTTCTGTCACTGTTTTAATCTATTCCGTCTACCGGCGAGCGTGAGGGCTAAGGGAAATTTTATATGATAGTATTAAAGCAGATATCTTCCCGCTTTTTACACTCGATGACTGCTGACAGCGAATGCATAATCGGACTCACCTCCGAGCAACAAACAATTCCAAATTATCAGTATTTGTCCGAATACTGGCGGAACAACTCCGGGAGATCAATAGGCAGCCACACTATACACTTGCTTTATTGTGTTTGCTTTGCTTTCTTCTGTGCTTCCGTTCGGTGACAGTTCGTTTGCGGGGAGCATTCGGAGCTTACGAAACGTTCGGTACTGTTTTATTACAGCGGTTCTTAACAGTTAACTTATATAGCCTATTCTCTCCTAGCCTAGCTAATTAATTTTTACAATTTCAGTGATCCACTGAGAATCCGGTAGGAGGAGTATGAACGCGATATGTAAATCTGGCTTAACCAATGGGACTCGTTGTATCGTGTCGGCCATTTGTTCTATATTATCCCACAGGTGTTCTATGTCATGTTCTATATTATCTCACAAGTATTCTATGTCATCAGCAACATTAAAAACGCACCATCAGTGTTGGTTGTTCAGATCAGAATGATTTTATTCAAAAGCTTTAAACTTAAGCTAACCTGCTCTATGGTATACATAAGGTGGGAGGAGCCAGTTACAATACTTTCGTTAAATAAATTGTTAGTGGGAGAGAGGGAAAAGAGAGAGAATATCGATTGGTGCATCAATGCAGCAAGAGGCGATTGAACCTATAGCGCATTACGCAAGGGAAAGAAAGGTCGCATCGGCGGATAGTGTGAGAAGCTTGCTTAGTTCGCCGTGTGCAGCATATGTTGCTACACGGACGGCTACTTAATGTGAACCAAATGGTTGGCTCTTGGGAAATGTAACGATCGTCAAGTGTTTTTACGACCTGTTACTAATTTGGATGCATGGTACTTGAAGGATAAAGAATGTAAGGATTGGTGTTTGGGATTTTAGTGCATGTTCGGTTTTGGTTTATGTTCTGTGATCAGAGAAGGGTTGGTTAGAGATCGTGTGAATGCTGGAATGTGGGAAAGTGTTTCATTTGGGTTAGTCGGATCAATATTATCATGCTACGCATTGTATATTTCGTGGGTAAGAGAGCGAATAAAGCTCCTTGATGAGCGTGGGCGGGTGTGATACGGAGAGGAGAGAGCGATAGCATGTTGGGTTATTCTCGTGAGTGTCGGTTTGAGTTAGTGTGTGTTCCTGAGTTACTGTTATTGTAGGTCGTGTTGACTTGTATCGATTATGGGACATGAGGGACGTGAAAAAGAGGGATGACATAACATAACATGACATAACGATTTGAAAACTCGATGCTTCCTTGTTTCTGTAGTCGAATTTTATGACCACGGCGTTTTTTTTCGCTGGGTAACCGGAACGTGCAAGTATTGATATTTTAGTTGCCTTCATGTAGGTTAAGGTTTTATTTTATGTAGGTTTCTAGGTTTTCGTGGAAGGGTGCTTTTACCGGGTTTTGATTTAGTGTTAAAGGCTCATATTACAAAATGAGTGCAGCATAGTTAGAGTAGAAGTTTTTCTAAATCCTAACATCTCTGTTTGACTTTTTTTTATATTTTAAATTTTTGGTGGTTGTTCAAAGTAAAAGCTACGATTTTTCACGGAAAATTCCGCCATTTTATAGCTGTAAAACCTCCCCAAAGTAACAAACAACAAAAACGAAAACGTTGGGGTCTGGTTTTCTGGTTTTTTATATGTAGAAAGTGTGCGCAAAATTAAAAAAAATGGTGCAGTAGTTTTTCCATGACGATGGACATGGACTTTCAAAAACTGCTATGGAGAAAAACGCGTTTAAAGTTTTTGCCTTTCTCATATAGAAAGGTTATGCAACCACTTGAAAAACCGACTAGTGAAAATTGGCTCGGAGGGCCAAGTGTCATATACTATTCGACTCAGTTCATCGAGCTGAGCAATGTCTGTGTGTGTATGTATGTGTGTGTGTATGTATGTGTGTGTGTATGTGTCAAATAATCTCACTAGGTTTTCTCGGAGATGGCTGAACCGGTTTTGACAAGCTTAGATTCAAATGAAAGGTCTCGTGGTCCCATACGGAATTCCTGAATTTCATCCGAATCCGACTTCCGGTTCCGGAGTTATAGGGTAAAGTGTGTTACATATTGTACACCGTCACTTAAACCGGCGAAACAAAAAATGTAAAAAAAACTCTAAACTGGTCTTAAAACTACACAAATCGATAGGCATTACCAATAGGCAACTAAACAAACCGATTCCGACTATCCTGGTTCCCGGTATCCGGTTCCGGAAGTACCGGAAATAGTGGTCATATATACCAAAATGGATCTCACTCATTTTTCTCAGCGATGGTTTGACCGATTTTCACAAACTTAGATTCAAATGAAAGGTCTCGTGGTCCCATACGGAATTCCTGAATTTCATCCGAATCCGACTTCCGGTTCCGGAGTTATAGGGTAAAGGGTGTTACATATTGTACACCGTCACTTAAACCGGCGAAACAAAAAACGTAAAATAAATTCTAAGCTGATCTCAAAACTACACAAATCGATAGTTATTATCAGTAGGTAACTAAACAAACCGATTCCGGCTATCCTAGTTCCCGCTATCCGGTTCACGAAGTACCGGTAATAGTGGTCATATATACCAAAATTTATCTCACTCACTTTTCTCAGCAATGGTTTGTCCGATTTCCACAAACTTAGATTCAAATGAAAGGTCTCGTGGTCTCATACGGAATTCCTGAATTTCATCCGGATCCGACTTCCGGTTCCGGAATTATAGGGTAAAGGGTGTTATATATTGTACACCGTCACTTAAACCGGCGAAACAAAAAACGTAAATAATTGTCTAAACTGGTCTCAAAACTACACAAATCGATAGGCATTATAAGTAGGCAACTAAGCAAACCGATTCCGGCTATCCTGGTTCCCGGTATCCGGTTCCGGAAGTACCGGTAATAGTGGTCATATATACCACTTTTCTCAGCAATGGTTTGACCGATTCCCACAAACTTGGATTCAAATGAAAGGTCTCGTGGTTCCATACGGAATTCCTGAATTTCATCCGGATCCGACTTCCGGTTCCGGAATTATAGGGTAAAGGGTGTTACATATTGTACACCGTCACTTAAACCGGCGAAACAAAAAACGTAAAAAAATGTCTAAACTGGTCTCAAAACTACACAAATCGATAGGCATTATCAGTAGGCAACTAAACAAACCGATTCCGGCTATCCTGGTTCCCGGTTCCGGAAGTACCGGAAAAAGTGGCCAAAATGGATCTCACTCATTTTTCTCAGCGACGGTTTGACTGATTTTCACAAACTCAGATTCAAATGAAATGTCTCGTGGTCCCATACGGAATTCCTGAATTTCATCCGGATCCGACTTCCGGTTCCGGAGTTATAGGGTAAAGGGTGTTACATATTGTACACCGTCACTTAAACCGGCGAAACAAAAAACGTAAAAAAATTCTTAACTGATCTCAAAACTACACAAATCGATAGTTATTATCAGTATGTAACTAAACAAACCGATTCCGGCTATCCTGGTTCCCGGTATCCGGTTCCGGAAGTACCGGAAATAGTGGTCATATATACCAAAATTTATCTCACTCACTTTTCTCAGCAATGGTTTGACCGATTTCCACAAACTTAGATTCAAATGAAAGGTCTTCCGGTCCCATACGGAATTCCTGAATTTCATCCGGATCCGACTTCCGGTTCCGGAGTTATAGGGTAAAGGGTGTTACATATTGTACACCGTCACTTAAACCGGCGAAACAAGAAACGTAAAAAATTTTCTAAACTGGTCTCAAAACTACACAAATCGATAGGCATTATCAGTAGGCAACTAAGCAAACCGATTCTGGCTATCCTGGTTCCCGGTATCCGGTTCCGGAAGTACCGGTAATAGTGGTCATATATACCAAAATTTATCTCACTCACTTTTCTCAGAAATGGTTTGACCGATTTCCACAAACTTAGATTCAAATGAAAGGTCTCGTGGTCTCATACGAATTCCTGAATTTCATTCGGATCCGACTTCCGGTTCCGGAATTATAGGGTAAAGGGTGTTACATATTGTACACCGTCAGTTATACCGGCTAAACAAAAAACGTAAAAAAATTTCTAAACTAGTCTCAAAACTACACAAATCGATAGGCATTACTAATAGTCAACTATACAAACCGATTCCGGCTATCCTGGTTCCCGGTTCCGGAAGTACCGGAAAAAGTGGTCATATATACCAAAATGGATCTCAC
Source organism: Malaya genurostris (assembly GCF_030247185.1). Classification (NCBI taxonomy): domain Eukaryota; kingdom Metazoa; phylum Arthropoda; class Insecta; order Diptera; family Culicidae; genus Malaya; species Malaya genurostris. The sequence continues at coordinate 171,862,058 of NC_080571.1, forward strand.
TCATTTTTCTCAGCGACGGTTTGACTGATTTTCACAAACTTAGATTCAAATGAAAGGTCTCGTGGTCCCATACGGAATTCCTGAATTTCATCCGGATCCGACTTTCGGTTCCGGAGTTATAGGGTAGAGTGTGTTCCATATTGTACACCGTCACTTAAACAGGCGAAACAAAAAACGTAAAAAAATTTCTAAACTGGTCTCAAAACTACACAAATCGATGTTCATTATCAATAGGCAACTAAACAAACCGACTCCGGCTATCCTGGTTCTCGGTATCCGGTTCCGGAAGTATCGGAAATAGTGGTCATATATACCAAAATGGATCTCACTCACTTTTCTCAGCAATGGTTTGACCGATTTGCACAAACTTAAATTCAAATGAAAGGTCTCATACGGAATTCCTGAATTTCATCCGGATCCGACTTCCGGTTCCGGAGTTATAGGGTAAAGTGTGTTCAATATTGTACACCGTCACTTATAATATTTTCGGATGCATCAAACATTTAAATCGTAATTTAGAGTGCGTTCTAGTAGAGTTTGTATGTCATGTTAGTTGGCTGTACGAACCGACTTTGATTATACCGGTTCTCGGGTTCCGGTGCCGGAAGAGCATATAATAGTGAACCCATTTCGTTTTCTTAAAAATGACTTACGCAATCAAAGCACTGTTTTATTCTGTATGTTATGCATATCTCTTGGTTTCTTTCAAAAATCGAAGAGAAAAATTTTGAATAGAATGCCACAATATTATATACATGAGAAAGGCATAATTACACCACTAGGTGGATTAAAACAGGTTTTTGTCTATAAAATCAATATAAATAATTTAATACTCAAGGGAGCTAGTAGGGTCTAACATTTTGCAAAAATCATATTTTTTCTTTTATAATGTATTATAATGAAACATTCCAGGAATGTTTTGTCGAGTTATGTAGTCAATCGAAGTAGAAATCTTGGGCCAGTGCGTCGAGCTCTTTCTTCTTCGCAGAATGAGAGAACCATGGGTATAGGACTATAAGTTCCAGAGTTTCGTTCCAATAGGCATGGAAATTTCACAGAATATTCTTGAAATGTTTTACTATAAGAAAATATAAAGAAAATAATTAATGGTTTTTCAAAAGTGTTAGACCCTACCCGCCCCTTTTTTATTTAAAGGTGAAATGGATTTACGCACGGAGTGTGGGACTCTCCACAGGACTACCCAACTGTTGATTGGAACTACCCACTAAAACACCTTGGATCTCCAACCCTATCTCCCCGGCACCACCGCTAGGTATTACTTCGGGATGGAAGGCTATTGGTGCTCACAGCACCTTCCCATGATTTATGCAGAATGGAGATCAGCATACTGCTCTCGAGGGATTAAGCAGTTGGATGACGAGGTCGGTCCAGTGATGCCGGCTGGAGGGTAACTTCCGGTTCACTGGCGCCTCGACGACCCAAAACTGAAGCTACCTCGCGGAACTACTCGACTACTCTCCGCCAAAAGGTCTAGTCTACACCGACGGAGGGTTCCCCGACAAGGGAAGTCCTCCTGAACCGACGCTTACGGTACGCGCTACGACCCGACCGAAAGGATGCCTAAGTCGATCCAATGATTCCGGTTGGAGCGTGACTTCCGGTTCACTGGCGCTCAGACGATCCTAGCGGTACCACGCGACGATCTACTCATCTAGTCCACGACAAAGGATCTAAACTACTCCGACGGAGAGTTCCCCGGCGAAGGAGAATTTCCCGACACAGAGTTTCTTACACCACACGGGACACCCGATGGAGTGCCGAGGTCGGTCCCGCGATTCCGGTTCGCTGGCGCCTCGACGACTCGAATCGGTGTTGTGACGGCTACTCGACTAGCCCCCGCCGAAGGATCTAACCTACACCGAGGGAAAGTTCCCCGACGAAGGAGGCCCTCTCGAAACCGACGCTTTCGATTCCCGTCAACGCTCGACCGAGAGGATGCCTGGGTCGATCCAGTGATACTGGTTGGAGGATAGCTTCCGGTTCACTGGCGCCCTGACGATCCTAGCGGTATTACGCCACGATTTACTCGTCTAGTCCCCGACGAAGGATCTAAACTACTCCGACGGAGAGTTCCCCGGCGAAGGAGAATTTCCCGACACAGAGTTTCTTACACCACACGGGACACCCGATGGAGTGCCGAGGTCGGTCCCGCGATTCCGGTTCGCTGGCGCCTCGACGACTCGAATCGGTGTTGTGACGGCTACTCGACTAGCCCCCGCCGAAGGATCTAACCTACACCGAGGGAAAGTTCCCCGACGAAGGAGGCCCTCTCGAAACCGACGCTTTCGATTCCCGTCAACGCTCGACCGAGAGGATGCCTGGGTCGATCCAGTGATACCGGTTGGAGGATAGCTTCCGGTTCACTGGCGCCCTGACGATCCTAGCGGTATTACGCCACGATTTACTCGTCTAGTCCCCGACGAAGGATCTAGCCTACACCGACGGAGAGATCCCCGACGAAGGAGGCTCTTCCGAAACCGACGCTTTCGATACCCGTCAACGCCCGACCGACGATCCTAACAGTATTACGTACTTCTCGTCTAGTCCCCGACGATGGATCTAGACTACTCTGATGAAGAGCTCTCCGCGAAGGAGGTTCTCCCGGACCGACGTTTATTCGCTGATCCCTCTTGAGCCTACTACGGTTACACGCGGCCAGCGGTCGCGGCTGCCTGTTGTTGATCCGCACTCCATTTCCGCTGCAATATGCCCGCAATTTGGGATGCCGCGGTTGACACTGCGTTCCAGTTCTCTACGCAGTGGCACATTCTCCGTATCAGGTTCTCCGGTGTGGTGTCAATGCCGCATGCCTCCAGTAGCTCATTCCTTTGAGCCGCGAAACGAGAAGATGCGAACAAGACGTGTTCTGCCGTCTCGATCTCGTCTGGGCTGCCAGGACATACAGAGGTTGTCGCGTGGCCGAACCTGTGGAGGTACCATCTGAAGCACCCGTGGCCTGTGAGGAATTGCGTCAGGCCGAAGTTCACGTCTCCTTGAGGTCTATCTAACCAACTCCAGACCCTAGGTATGAATCGGTGGGTCCACCTACCCTTGGTTGAGCTGTCCCACTCTTGTTGCCATCTGCGTAGAGAAGCGGCTCTGGAGGCCCTACGGGCGTTCCGGTCTCCTCGCATGCTGTAGCACTCCGCGTCTTCCTCTATCAGACCGATAGGCATCATATTTGCAACCACACAGGTCGCATCCCTCCATACAGTGCGGTATGCACTGATCACGCGAAGACACATCTGTCTATGCGTACTCTCCAGCATCTGTGTGTTGCGTTTCACACCAAGTGCCGACTCCCACACCGGGCTGCCGTACCTGAGGATCGAATCTGCCACTCCTGCCAGTAACCTACGTTTACTAGAGCGCACAGGCGAGCTGTTGGTCATCAATCGTGAGAGCGCCACGATCGCTATTGATGCGCGCTTGCAGGCGTATTCAACGTGCTTGCTGAAGCTGAGTGTCGTCAAGTATCACACCCAATTTCTCTTGAAACGGATCACGCAATCTCCGGCATGTACCAACGCCTCCTGTTCCGATTTGCGGTTGTTTACTACCATCACCAGGTTTCGGTAATAGTACCAACCTCGGCTTTTTCCAAATGTCTGGGAACATACGCTCATCCAGACATCTCTGCATGACCTCCCTGAACATGTCCGGTTTTGTAATTATAGCCGCCTTTAGAGCCACGTTCGGGATACCGTCTGGCACCGGGGCTTTCTTTGTATTGAGCGATCTCGCCGCAGTGAGCAACTCCTCGTTCGTTACCTTTTCAACTTCGTTCGCTGGTAGCGGGGCTGGCTGCCAGGAGGACGTGTCGTGGTGGGGAAAGAGAACCGTTATAATTTCCTTCAACCTCGCCGGACTACGTTCAGGGGGTGCTAGCGTCCCTCTCGTTTTGGCCATTACCATCCTGTAGGCATCGCCCCATGGGTTAGGAGTTGGCTCCCTCACATAGCTGGTCGAAACTTTCTTCTTCGCAGAATGAGAGAACCATGGATATACTACTATAACTTCCAGAGTTTCTTTCCAATAGGTTTTTAAAAAGTGTTAGACCCCACCCGCCCTCTTTTTTTTACAAGGTGAAATGGATTTACGCACGGAGTGTGGGGTTCTCCACAGGACTACCCAACTGTTGATTGGAACTACCCACTAAAACACCTTGGATCTCCAACCCTACCTCCCCGGTACCACTGCTAGTTATTACTTCGGGGTGGAAGGCTATTGGTGCTCACAGTACCTTCCCCTGATTTATGCAGAATGGGGATCAGCATACTGCTCTCGAGGGATCAACCAGTTGGATGACTTCCGGTTCACTGGCGCCTCGACGACCCAAAACTTATACTACGTCGCGGAACTTCTCGACTAGTCTCCGCCAAAAGGTCTAGTCTACACCGACGGAGGGTTACCCGACAAGGGAAGTCCTCCCGAACCGACGCTTACGGTACGCGTCTACGACCCGACCGAAAGGATGCCTAAGTCGATCCAATGATTCCGGTTGGAGCGTAACTTCCGGTTCACTGGCGCTCAGACGATCCTAGCGGTACCACGCAACGATCTACTCATCTAGTCCCCGACAAAGGATCTAGATTACTCCGACGGAGAGTTCCCCGGCGAAGGAGAATCTCCCGACACCGAGTTTCTTACACCACACGGGACACCCGATGGAGTGCCGAGGTCGGTCCCGCGATTCCGGTTTGCTGACGCCTCGACGACAGGAATCGGTGTTGTGGCGGCTACTCGATTAGCCCCCGCCGAAGGATCTAGCCTACACCGAGGGAGAGTTCCCCGACGAAGGAGGCTTTCCCGAAACCGACGCTTTCGATACCCATCAACGCCCGACCGACGATCCTAACAGTATTACGTACTACTCGTCTAGTCCCCGACGACGGGATTTACAGTTGCAAAAATGCCACTGTTTAATTTTTCGGGGAGTGCGATGCGGTGTCCTGGTGCTGCTCTCAAAAAAGTATAATTTTAATGTGTTGTTTGACACGTATAGTTAGAAATTTGGTTGAAATAGTTATTTTGAGTGATAGTGCAGGTGTGTGTTTAGTGGTGAGTGCTATTTATTGAATAGTGTTGATTCGAAAAAACTGAAAATGCTCAAGCGGCGGATTCAACGATGTTAACCTGTTAACCGATCGAAGCGCCGTCTGCATGTCATTGTCGGTGTTGTCGGATTTCTGTGGAATGTGTAAAAGTTTACAAGTCGATCGTGTCATTCGGACTGAGGGTCTAGGGTTGGTCTGCAGCGGACCCATTCACGAGTGTTTTTATTTTATTCCTTCAGTGGTCGTGTTTCATCTCGCGTTGCTGACAGCAGAGCGAGCAGGAGAAAAGGGATACTGGTGAGATCGTTCCCTGGTGATATTTTGTATTTTTCTAACTTATTATATTGCTCCTGAGTATCGAAAATCAGGTTTTGTTGAGATCATATTGTTTACCAAGACATATCCGGATCTTTTTCCCTCCCTACTAACAAATCTCCTATCCCGTGATGCTCGTGGAGATACAGTGCCCAAGTAACAATTTTTGTTACGCTAGCTTGTTTGTGACTAGTTTGCAACCAGATATTTGAGTGATTGTTACTAACATCTAACCACTTGCATGACTCAAAAAGCGCAGTTTCTACTAGTTGTCAAGTCGGTTAAAAAAAAGTTGTCGTTACGTTGTAATGCCATACTGAAATAACTTATCTTTTCATAACTTCAAAATAACTTGTTTTCAAGTAAACTAGTTGAAACTTAGTCACCATCGACATTATAAACATTGAATGAATCCAGAATACTTTTCTATCATTAATAAAAAAGCAGAAGAGTACTTTAAATCACAAACTTGATACAAGGTACAAATTTCACAACGATTTTAAAACTGTCGAGCAAAATTCAATTTTACTTAGCTGTTTTTTATGCGCCTTCAATCAAAATCTGTTTATAAAGATATAAAAAATATACAAAAAAATAACGCTATGTTCAGAATGCTCAAAATTATTCCAAGTAGAGTGATTTCTCATCATTTTAAATTCATATATCATGAGAATTATAGAATTATCACAATCGATGTTCAATCCCTATATTATTTTCTTCGTGTTTATGACAGTGCATAGAACAAAAATGACTATTCTGCCTTTCACAATTTTCGGCAAAAAGTAGTTTTGAAAAAAGTAATATCCTGGTTTTATTTATGTTTCATACACTTCTTGAGACTCCATTTTGTGTTTGCCATATTCAAGCCAACAAAGGTTGTTTTGTTTGGATTTTCGTTATTATAACTTTGGGAAAACCTACCGATAACTACCTGAATCAATGAAGAAATTATATGTTATAATCTCATAATATCTAAGTTATTACTACATCAATTCACATAGTAACGATTTACATATACGCTTACGTTTTTATAATCGTTTCGCAACCTTTTTTCAACTAGTAGCTAAAACCAAAACTGTGATTAAAGATATGTTAGAATCAAGTAACGATAACTTACAAATGATAGTTAGCTCAATGTTTAGGTTATAAAGAAACACTGCCGTCACCTTGTTTTAACCAGCATAACATAAAAAACATATTCGTGCTCTTGTTGCAACATAGTTTGGACTTAGTCGCATCTGAACTAGTTGCGGATTGCTACTTGGGTGGCACCCGCGATCTCTAGAAACAACGAGTAGCGGACTAACATTCCTTCCTTTCCCTCAGTAGCACAGCCTTTGGTCGTAGCCAGCGTCGTTATTGATCATTTAATAAAAAGTTAAGAGTGAGTAGGTATGTACAGTGAAAATGATTTGCTTCTCCCAAGTTTCATTTTCTTGGTTCATTGTATATTTCCACTCATACGGTCAATCACGAAGTGCAACTACGGGCGATCTACTTAAGCTCAGCTCAGCTCAGCTACTCGTCTAGTCTCCGACGATGAATCTAGACTACTCCGACGAAGAGCTCCCCGGCGAAGGAGGTTGAGCCTACTACGGTTACACGCGGCTAGCGGTCGCGGCTGCCTGTTGTTGATCCGCACTCTATTTCTGCTGCAATATGCCCGCAATTTGGGATGCCGCGGCCGACACTGCGTTCCAGTTCTCTACGCAGTAGCACATTCTCCGTATCAGGTTCTCCGGTGTGGTGTCAATGCCGCATGCCTCCAGTAGCTCACTCCTTTGCGCCGCGAAACGGGAACATGCGAACAAGACGTGTTCAGCCGTCTCGATCTCGTCTGGGCAGCCAGGACATACAGAGGTTGTCGCGTGGCCGAACCTGTGGAGGTACCATCTGAAGCACCCGTGGCCTGTGAGGAATTGCGTCAGGCCGAAGTTCACTTCTCCTTGAGGTCTATCTAACCAACTCGAGACTCTAGGTATGAATCGATGTGTCCACCTACCCTTGGTTGAGCTGTCCCACTCTTGTTGCCATCTGCGTAGAGAAGCGACTCTGGAGGCCCTACGGGCGTTCCGGTCTCCTCGCATGCTGTAGCACTCCGCGTCTTCCTTCACTATCAGACCGATAGGCATCATACTTGCAACCACACAGGCCGCATCCCTCCATACAGTGCGGTATGCACTGATCACGCGAAGACACATCAGTCTATGCGTACTCTCCAGCATCTGTGCGTTACGTTCCACACCAAGTGCCGACTCCCATACCGGGCTGCCGTACTTGAGGATCGAAACTGCCACTCCTGCCAGCAACCTACGTTTACTAGAGCGCACAGGCGAGCTGTTGGCCATAAATCGTGAGAGCGCCACGATCGCTATTGATGCGCGCTTGCAGGCGTATTCAACGTGCTTGCTGAAGCTGAGTGTCGTCAAGTATCACACCCAATTGCTTCAGTGATCTCTTGGAGGGGATCACGCAATCTTCGGCATGTACCAACGGCTCCTGTTCCGATTTGCGGTTGTTTACTACCATCACCTCTGTTTTGTGGTGCGCGAGTTGCAGTTTCCTGCTACGCAGCCAGTCCTCTACCAAGCAGAATGAGTGTGGTGCACTCAATTCGACCTCTTCGATGGATTCGCCGTAGACTGTCAGTGTGACGTCGTCCGCGAACCCGACTATCTTGACATCCGGAGGGAGCCTCAACCTCAGTACTCCATCGTACATTTTATTCCACAGGATCGGGCCCAAGATAGATCCCTGTGGTACTCCAGCCGTGATTGGAGTGTTACGTGTGCCTTCGTCGGTCTCGTAGAGCAATACTTGGTTCTAGAAGTAGCTTTCCAGAATCTTGTACAGCCCTTCCGGGGAGTCGAAGTAGGGAATCAGCAATGTCTGCCCAACAAGCACTATTGAACGCGTTCTTAACGTCTAGCGTTACTGCCGCATCTCCGCCGTGGTTACCACCGATGTTATGGCGTCCGCCGTCGACCTGCCTCTGCGAAACCCGTACTGCTGGCTGGACAGTCCTTCTGTCTCCTCTATGAAGGGGGATAGCCTGTTGAAAATTATTGTCTCAAGGAGCTTTCCCACAATGTCTATCAGACAGATTGGTCTATACGCCGATGGGTCCCCTGGGGGTTTCCCAGGTTTCGGTAATAGTACCAACCTCTACCTTTTCCAAATGTCTGGGAACATACGCTCATCCAGACATCTCTGCATGACCTCCCTGCACATGTCCGGTTTTGTAATTATAGACGCCTTTAGAGCCACGTTCGGGATACCGTCTGGCCCCGGGCTGTCTTTGTATCGAGCGATCTCGCCGCAGTGAGCAACTCTTCGTTCGTTACCTTTTCAACTTCGTTCGCTGGTAGCGGGGCTGGCTGCCAGGAGGACGTGTCGTGGTGGGGAAAGAGAACCGTTATAATTTCCTTCAACCTCGCCGGACTACGTTCAGGGGGTGCTAGCGCTTCTCTTGTTTTGGCCATTACCATCCTGTAGGCATCGCCCCATGGGTTAGGAGTTGGCTCACTCACATAGCTGGTCGAAACAGGTTCTTTCTCTTGCGCTGATGTCCTTGTTTAGTGCTAACTTCGCCGTTTTGAATGCCGTGTGACTATCCATCCTCATATCCGCTGATCGAGCTCTTTGCATCCTTCTTCTAGCCCTGATGCAGGATGCGCGATAGCGTTCAATTTCCTCGTTCCACCAGTAGACCGGTGGTCTGTTGGTCCTCGGTTGGGCTTATCTAGGCATGGTCGCGTCACACGCCTGTGACAAGGTAGCGACCAGCTCGTTCCCTCTCAGGTTCGCGTTGTGCTCCTCCAATTCAATAGCGGCGCAAAACGTTTCGCGGTCGAAGTTAGCAACCTTCCACGCTAGAGTTTTGGGAATATTACTCCTCCTTGTGCTTCTCGCCAAGTGACCGATCGTGTAGCGAATGGCTAGATGGTCGCTATGGGTGTAGCCATCATCAACTCTCCAATTAAGAACTCCGGCTAGGCCGAGACTACAGATAGTCAGGTCGATGAACGACTGGACTCCGTTCCGTTTAAAAATACTTTTTAGTCTATTATTCGCTAACACGACTTCTAACTTGGCGAGGGCCTCCAGTAACGTCTGTCCTCTCCTATTGGTATAGCGGCTGCCCCACGCCGTTACCCAGGCGTTGAAGTCTCCGGCTATCACCACCGGCTTCCGACCCACCAGGTCTGCGGTCAACCTGTCGACCATCCGGGTGAACTGGTCTATTGACCATCTCGGTGGAGCGTAGCAGCTACAGTTATACACTCCGTTTACATTCGCTATGGCTACTCCCTTCGCTTGCGTTTTCACCACCTCTTGCACTGGGTATCGACCAGTCGTCAAAATCGCCACAGTCTTGGATTCGTCCGACACCCAGTTCCCGTTATCTACCGGTGTGTGATAGGGATCCGAGAGAATCGCGACATCAATGCCCCATTCAGCCACTCACTGGTACAGCAGTTGCTGGCCAGCTGCACAGTGATTTAGATTCAGCTATGCTACTTGCATGTTGTTTTACTCCCTCCACTTGTTAGACAAGTAGGTCCGCCCATGACATGGTTTGTTGCTCTCTTCTTGCTCGCGCATAGCATGCAACGTGGCGTTCTTTCACACGCATACGCCTTGTGCCCCTCGCCGCCGCAACGCTTGCAGAGGTTGCTTCGGTCTGGGCCTTTGCAGTCGCACGACTTGTGGCCAGGTTCGAAAAACCTGAAGCACATGTCAACCGCCGGCGGTTGGTAAGCGGTCACTGGGCATACCGACCACCCGACCTTTAGCCTGCCCACTTTGAGGACCTTGTTAGCATCCGTGGCCGATAGCTTGAATGTAGCTATCTGGGTACCCTGTGGTCCTTTCCTCATACGGATGGATTCCCGTGGGACATCTACACCTCCTTGCTCCTTGATGGCCATGGCCAGTTCTTCGGCGATCATTTCCGCCATGGTCGTTACTCCTTTTGGCCTTGGGAGTCAGGCGTTTACTTCCCGGAGAATCCCTGGGGCGTTTCCGGCGCTGTTTATTCCGCTCAATCGTGAGCCGGAGCGCATAGTCGACCGCCTCCTGTTTTTTATCGGTATCGAAGGAGAAGGGCTCTGTCTGAGAACACTTCTCCGACTTTCCGCCACCCTCTAGCCGCACTAACAACGCCTCTTGGTCCCTTTTAGCTACGTCCATGGCCTTACGTAGCTTCAGCAAGTTCACCTTCTGCTCCTTGCTAATGTTGGGTTTCTCCTGCGTGAATTCAATAATCGCGTCGAGTTGATCTATGACAGCTGTCATACTCGGCTTGACTAATTCTTTCACTTACTCCCGGGACTCAGGCTTTTCCACTGGTTTGCAATGGGCATTGCTGTCGCTCATCCCCTAAGCTACCGTCTCACTCTCCTCTCTCGCACCCGTTCTGGATGGAGACCTCCTCAAACCCCCTCTTGCGAAAGGGTTTATTTCCTTACTCGACGCCGTTGTTGATGATGTAGAACTCATTTTATATGGGTCCCCCTTATGGCTACCGTCAAACCCAGCCGAAAGTAGTCGCTATCATGATCCCATGGTTACCTATGCGGTGCAGTGAGGCCATGCGAGGGTTGGCTTTACGCTCAGAGCCGGATCAGCGCAAATCAGGAAAAGGGCATCTGAACCTACTTCCACCCAGTTATCCCAACCAGGTGCCTGAAAGTGAGACGGCGTTCCATAAGGCCTGCAACGGTTTTATGGGACGAAAGGCAGCTGCGGCATTAGCCTACTCGCCATTTCAAGCCGGTTCCACCCTGCTTAACTGATGGAGTAGAATACCGCAGCTGTCAGCCCTAGTTTCGCTATATATTCCGATCTACCGTATCGTATCCATGGATGGTGTAGTAGCCAGTATGCCATAGTTAGGACCTCACTGGCGTTAGTTCTAACGTGCCGATTCGGCACTCCTGCTGGGACTGTGCACTTTGAGCGGCACACGATCGCTTTAGTAGGACTTGTTTGCGGATACATGAAGCTTTTTGTAGGGGATTAGCAGAGCCCACTGCCAAAGCCCATCACGTCCTAGGCAAGCCCTACAACTCGCTGTTGCCGGGGGAGGGATCGTCAAGCCCTTAGACATAGATATAATCTCAAATAGTTCAAAATTAAACTTTTCTGAAATGTTTGGTATAAACGAGTATCAAAGTGGATAATTCATAAGGCGCGTTTGCCTTTCTCGTATTTTGAAAGTTCATAGCTCAGTGATCTGTGGAAGGATTTATATAATCTAACTACCAATAGAATAAAAAAAATTCAACTTGTACGTGTATTGCAACAACATTGAAGTCTTTCAATAGCACACTATTGAAAAACCTGTTTGATTCAACCTATGACAGCACCAGCCAATGAAAACGCAAGATGTCTGCCTCTATACAAGGGCATATAAAAGTTGAGTGGTTCATTTTTCCTACCTTTTGCTGAGCAACTGTTCCCGAAACGAGACAAGGGGTTGTCCGTACACCGCTGCCAGTAGCAGGTATAAAATGAAATGTGGTGTGAGAAATAGCGTCATTTAAGTTAAAGCAGCCCCTCTGAACGCACGAGACACCGTCAGCACGATGACACCGAAAACCGGTAGAAAGGCAGCCAAAAAGTCCAGCTAGGTCTATTCGAAGCAATTTTCAGTGCTTTTCAGACAATTCTAAGCTCTTTTTAGTGCTAAGGATCATTATAAAGAACTAATTGAATTTTGTCGCTTTCCTACCATTTTCTGAGCAGCTGTTGCCGAAACAAGAGACACACGAGAACCATCTCAGATCTCAATATTTCCTACCAAAAGATTCATCAAGATGGAACTTAGAATAATTTGCACCGTCACTAACACATTCAATTACGAACGGCAATGCGAAAACGAAAGTGATGATGTTGAACACATCTTTATACTAGTATACAAATATGCCCTGCGAAACAGAGTTGCCACGTATACAGATCAATATGTATTTTTGTCGTGAATACATTAGTATGCGGCCGAAAACAAAAATGAACAAATTGTTAAAACAGAGATTTCCAGTTGATTTGCGCATTCTACTTTCCAGGCGTATCAGAACTGGCTAAACTTAAAGCAATCTTAAATATTTCTTTATCACAATGATATGGTCGTCCTGAAAAGGACGGGGTTTTTTTCAACTCCTCGTCTTTACGGATGGCCAGCTGCAAATGGCGAGGGATGATTTTCGTTTTCTTGTTGTCACGGGCAGCGTTACCGGCCAATTCCAACACTTCAGCAGCCAAGTACTCGATCACTGCCACCAGATAGATTGGTGCACCGGCACCGACACCCTCGGCGTAGTTTCTCTTCCGGATGGATTCTGCCAACTGGGAACTGCAGACCAGCACGGCTCGAGCGGGACTTTGCCTTGCCCTTAAATGTTCCTCCTGTGTGCGTGTTTCTGCGTAAAAATTCCTAGAGATGCTGTTAACAGCTAGACAGTCAATTCAGTATTACTGGCTGCCGCTCTACTAACTCTCTCTTTTATGTCGTCTCACTGTTTCCCGTTCTATGAAATGGAAAAAGAGCTGTTCGAATGTAGAACAATTCGCAGTATGTACGAGCAGAAGTAAATTCGGTACCTGATAAAGGATGCCAAACAATCTGCTAAACCCTATTTAAGGTGAATACAGAAAGGATTTATTCACTACAAGAAGAACAATGAATTCTTCTGACTATATCTATTTACCACATTAAGTGAGAAACGAGAGAATATCCTTTTGTTGGCATGTTTGGATGCAGCCCAAGAACGAATCTTGTGCTTTATCCAACTAGTTGAAAGTGGTAAAGCTGGTTCCGGACCAACGAAATCATTTGTTGCACCAGCTCTAGCCAACTCATGATTGCCGATTGTATTCCACACAGAATCGTGTACATTTCTGCTTCGAACACAGTACAGTATTTAACAAGTAAATGAGACTGCTCTAGCCTCATTTCACGACAGTAGACACCAGTACCAGCACGACCATTCAACAGAGAACCTTCCGTATAAAAAACTATGTGTTCATCAAGTTGTCGTTCCAAATAACCAGACAACCATTCCTCGTGAAGAGAATAGCTCATATTGAGCAGCAGTAGGAGTTGTCGTGAAGTTGTCCTGTCATCGCTATTAGGACCATCCTTTGGAGATGATTTAGCTTTGACTAAACTGTCGCACCTTCTTCTTTCTGCCACCATACAAGACATCCGTATGCTAAAATTGGTCTAAGCTCGTCTGCATTGGCCGAAAGCCTCGCAAGCTTTTTTAATCCTGAAGTCAATGTGAACAGACCAATTCAGTTTTAAATCAAGAATAACCCCGACCTATTTAACTTGATCAACCACAGTGACCTCTGAACCGAAGAACTGTAACTGACGGGCTCCTGTGATTATCCTACGATAAGTGAAAAACTCCATTGATGTTTTGCCCGGATTTGCAGGTAATCTAACCTGACAACACCATTGTTGAACAGATCGTAAGGCTTGCTGCATTAAATCAAAGAGAGTGGTAATGCTTATACCGGTCATCAATATATGATAATCGTCGGTAAAACCATAAGTCGGAAATTCAAGGTTATTAAGTTCCCTAACAAACCATCAGCGACTGTATATCGCCTTCCAAGATATTTCGTTCACGACTGCATTGTTTAATCTCCTGCAGCCATTCAGTCCTCGGTACGGAAATACACCTTGACTTAGGAGTTCCTATTTTTGTGGCCTTTTACGACATGGAACAGGAAACCAGTGGATCAATTCTTGGTAGAAAATAATTTCGCCGGATGCTACACGGCTTACCTGTTTGATGGACTTACACCACCGGTACAGGTGGACTGTAGCATTATTCTTAGCCAGTTGAGAAACCGCTACCGACACTACACGGCTATCTAGGCTGCTCAGAAAGGGAAGTTGACATTGATGGACAACTTCTATGGATGGCCGAGCAGCCGTGCAATATTGCCTACCAAAAGATTCATCAAGACGGATTGTAGCGTCACTAACACATTCAATTACGAACGGCAATGCGAAAGCGAAAGTGATGATGTTGAACACATATTTATACTAGTATGGGGTCGTGTGAAAATATGCCATGCGAAAGCGGATATATATATATATATATATATATATATATATATATATATATATATATATATATATATATATATATATATATATATATATATATATATATATATATATGTATATATATATATATATATATATATATATATATATATATATATATATATATATATATATATATATATATATATATATATATATATATATATATATATATATATATATATATATATATATATATATATATATATTTAATTATTTTGATCCAGTTGGGATGAATATTAATATATCATATTCGTTCTGAACTTGGTGAATTTTATTCTAAAAGGAGGACTATTGTTATCAGGAATAGGAGTAAATTGATATCTTATGAACCGTTTAGGAACTTTCAAACCTTTCCGATCCGGCTCGGTATCGGTAATGTTTACAAATTGCAATGACGGCGAAACTGATTAATCTGGTGTGAATACACTCTCAAATCGGGAAAGGTATGAATGTACTTAGATTTCTCCAACTTGGACACAGATGTCACCTTCTAACTGAGAGTGTGAGATATGTGTTTCTGGAAGAGAACGGTTCACGTGGATCATTTCATCCAATCACACCTAGTATTTCTTTACGAAATACATGTAGTTCTTGTTTCCTGGATGCGTGCTCAACACTAGAAGGCCCAAAACTTAGTTTAGACCTAAATTGCTCAAAAGCAGTCAATATGATTGAAAGAGAGAAAGTCAATAATATAAACTGTGTCAGAATAAATAAAAGCTAGTGCAGTGTGCCTAAGTGCATATATCGTTAAATAATGAATAAGAAAAGTTCACAGAATTTCAAGCAATCCTTCCATTATTTACATATTGTGACTTTCCTGGGCAATCTAGTGTTAAATGCGCATCCTTACATTATATAATTTAACAAGCTTACTACAACCTGATTTTATTTTATTTTTATCACGAGAAACTATCAAAATAAAAGATTATAGACAAAAACTATATGGAGCGGAAAAATCCTAGGGTGCCACAGGAATACCAAAAGGAAATTGAAAACAAATCAAGAGCCCCAGTAAAACGACGAAAAATTGGTTTTTTCATGTAATAACTCATTTGATGACATATTAACTTTTGGTAAGTCACAATATTTCTATTTTTATTATTACTTTTATTATTATCAATATTATTATTGTTGTTGTTATTGTATTATTATAAGTATTATTGTTATTATTATTGTTGTGATTGTCACTATTATTATTTCTTATTAATATTATTATTGTTACAGCAATTATTATTATTTCTTTATTCTTGATAAATTATCACATTGAGATATTAACAGGTTTCTCCGGCATAGTAAAAAAGCGATGCAATGGGGAAATGTAACGTAACTTCGACAAAGATAGAAATAATCAGAGCAGATTAGTATGGATAATGTTAGTAGACCAAACATATCTACACCTATTTAGGAACTTTAAAGTAATAATCGTTTGTACCACTTCAGACATAAAAGACTATATAGGAAAGCAGGGCCAAGACCGAAGCGGATACAAAGCGAAATTTTCCAAAGTCTCATCGACGAGGACATTTAAGACACAGAAGCAGTTGGTAGGATGACAAAATACTTATACGATACAGACGCACGACTCAACTGGTTACAGGGTGAAGCACACACTTCCTGCCCAAGTGACAAACTCTCTGGTGAATTTGCTATAGAAGATATTCGTATCTTTAGTTGCAAATTGATAACCGTAAAGGAATCTTTCGCTTGAGTTACATGCTGGAGGGAACCTATCAATGATAGGCCGGTTTCCTCCTTCGTTACTAGTGTTCATTTGGGCACCATAGCCTAGTTCGTCCGGTATGGAAAGTGTGGATCGTTGTAATCACCCCCTCGGCCAGAGTAGCCTACAAAGGGGGGGAAAAAAAGAAAAAAGAAAATATATATATATATATATATATATATATATATATATATATATATATATATATATATATATATATATATATATATATATATATATATATATATATATATATATATATATATATATATATATATATATATATATATATATATATATTTATATATAGATTAATCTGTATTATTTCTATTATTATTATTATTAAAATTACTCGTCGATACATTTCATACCAGGCCATTGCAATTGTCTCGTACTGAAATTTCGAGAAGAATCTGATCTTCGAACTTCATAGCTTTAATAAAATTAAACTACAGCAAATTAAAAAGGAATTGTTTCAAGTTTGGAATATATTGTTGTAGAATAGTAGCTGTTTAATGTATCTAATCTGTACTTTAATGTAGGTGCATCGCTTCAAACTCTATTAGTGAAAAAGGAGAAAGCTTGCACAGTTCATACAATCAATCAACTAACGGACATTCGGAAAAGTGATAGGAGCGTGTCAGTTTTTTCGTATTCACGACATCCAATTATTTCTCTGACATTACCCATCCGCATTTTTGTATTCTTGCAAACTATACTTTTACTTCGCAGGTCGGATTTACTTCCAGCACTTTATTTATTGCGGAGGCTAGGTCCGTAAATGTTCCTGCTCGTATAATAATTGGCTTTTTTCATTTTCAGGCCCTCGGCCATGTGTTTAACTGATTTTTGGGTACCATTTCTTTGGTTACCTCGGCATGAATTTTTTTATGTACATATGCAGCTTCTAGCTGTGTAGCGAGAGTTTCGATTTCGTTTGTAAATGAAATTATGTCAGACTTTTGCTTGCATAATTTTTTTTTTAGATGGCACTGCTCCTACAGAGGCAGGTGCAATTGTTTTTAATTTGTCCACTATGGACTCGACGTTTTCAGGTTTGGCGGCAAATGCGTTTTGCGCTTTGCCTCTTAGTTTTGATAGAATGATGCTGATAACTAATTGTTTGGTATCATTTCTCACCATTGTCTTAATAATATTCAGTGCATCGATGACACTGGTCAGGTTTACAGGATTTCCATCAAACTACGGCTGTAAAGCCGTCACAGTTTTTATGATATTTTCTAGATTAGTCATTTTGGTTTTTGTTTCGCGGTTAAGTTTAATTAATTTCTTTGTTGCCCGTTCAAATTTTGGGCGAAAGAGATGTTTTGGCGTAGTTTAGTGTCTATGATATAGAAAATTTTTCCAAGAGTAGTTTTGCTTCTCGGTGAACAGGATTGAAAAGATCTTGGTCTAGAGTATGCTCAAGCTCAACAAGTTTTTTGTTGAATAAATTTTGAGTGGAACTTGCTTCGCTTTTTTCAATTGTAAAATTTGGCTCGAATAGGTTCTAGTAAGAGCTTTTCTGACGATACTTTCAATTGCCTTTAATGTATTTAGGCTTTCTTCAATTTTGTCCATTCAAATTCATTAGTTAGTTTGTATTAAAGAGCAAAACCGTAGAATTTACATGATTGTGTGTACATAATATGCGTGCTTTAATTTTTTTCTTAAAATTTTTAAGATTGTATAGGGCAGGATCAAGGTAAATTTCTCTATGAGCAAAATATGCCCTATTTTTCCATGTTGCCTCTTTTTTTATCAAGGTATTGCCCTTGTGATACTTCTACTTCAATCACTTCTGTTTTTCTGACTGATCGGGAAAGATTTTTATTTCTAGAATTAAAGTATGGTTTTCTGCCTAGCAAAGACTTGTTTAATTTCTTCAGTTTTAAAAACTTTTGCCGCTTTCCGATCAATTTCGTTAAAATTTTCGGCAGCTGCCTCAATATCCTCAAGAAAACCTTCTTTAACTTCCATTTTTAAATGAGTGCTTCCAAATATATATTTTTTTCATTTTAAATAGACACACACACACACACACACACATATGTATATATATATATATATATATATATATATATATATATATATATATATATATATATATATATATATATATATATATATATATATATATATATATATATATATATATATAGATATATATATATATATATATATATATATATATATATATATATATATATATATATATATATATATATATATATATATATATATATATTTTTTTTTTTTTCTCATGTTCACTACTTTCTGTGCTAGGTCCCTCCTTAACTGGGACTTAGACTGACACGCACGGAGAACACTGTCACGGTATGCCATGTGGCAGGTTCTTTTCGTTCTCTCTGAAGATACTACCAGTTTCAAACTTGGATTTCTTCATGCACGATTTATTTTTCGGATTGTAGTTTTGTTCAAGTTACAATTTGAACTTGTGTGAATGTAAATTTTTACCGAGAAGTCTTGAGACTTCACAACTACATATAGAGAAGCAGTTTTGGAAATGACTATTCGAGATGGCTATTGTTTACTAAACATCGCTCGACCCGCGGCGATGGCAAGAACAATTGAAGTTATTTATTTTCCTTCGCGCGAGGCGGAAAATCCACGCCAGCGGCGCGCATGGTTTGAAATGTTTATATTCATTGCGTTACTTTGCTTATGCGCTTCAATCAGTTCATGTGTTGAAGCAAAGAGGGCCGTTTTTTGGTACCGGTTTCGGTCATATCAGTCCAACTCGTAAAATATTTAAAGTTTATGATTTGTAAAGTGCCGATGCACCAAATCATAAGACTGATTGTGCTACGATGCATATCTAAATTTTTTACAAAGTAACTGTAACTATATTGTGTCGAAATGATACGTAATATTGAAGTTGTTCTGAGTATGCGGATTTTGATTAACGTGAAAAATATGGTGGTTTTGTATGGTTGGTAAACGACTGGACAATGCGCAATTCAAGCCTCAATGTGGTTCTTAGCCTCTTGTCCAGTAACTCCTATCCCTGCCTATCCGCGGTACTGGCTGCAGGCCTAACAAGCCACCCGGAAAACACTTGTTATGAATAATCAGGATACAAATACGACTCGGAATAATCGGCAAAGACCTACGCGACGAAATAAGGACTACGATTGGAAGCTTGGTACATGGAACTGCAAATCGCTTGGCTTCCCAGGTTACGACCGAATGCTGCATGATGAGCTTCAATTCCGCGGCTTCGATGTCGTAGCACTGCAGGAACTTTGTTGGATGGGATAGAAGGTGTGGAAAAGTGGGCATCGAGCGGCTATCTTCTACCAGAGCTGTGGCACAAACAACGTTCTAGGAACTGGATTTGTAGTGTTGGGCAAGATGCGCCAGCGCGTGTTTGGGTGGCAGCCAATCAGTGATAGAATGTGCGTATTGAAGATCAAGGGCCGTTTCTTCAATTACAGTATCACCAACGTGCACTGCCCACATGAGACGAGTCCCGATGACGAGAAGGAAGCATTCTACGCGCAGCTGGAACAAACCTACGACAGCTGTCCACGCCGGGATGTAAAACTTGTCATCAGCGACATGAATGCTCAGGTAGGCCGGGAGGCAATGTACAGACCCGTAATCGGGCTGGAGAGCCTGCACGCGATAACAAACGACAACGGTCAACGATGCGTAAACTTTGCAGCCTCTCGAGGAATGGTAGTTTGAAGCACCTTCTTCCCCCGCAAAGATATCCACAAAGCCACCTGGAGATCACCTGATCAACATACGGAAAATCAAATCGACCACGTTCTCATCGACGGGCGATTCTTCTCCGACGTCATCAATGTCCGCAATTACCGCAGTGGTTTGTGTGCGCTCAAAATTATCGACGGTGCACAATGCTAGTCGCACAGGAACGCCGGGACACAATCTCGAGCAGCTACGTAGCATTCGTACTGCAGAGGAATGCGCGCAACATTCTGCAGCTAGTGCTACCAACGGAAGAGCAGCTTGGCGCGGCGACTCTTGAAGACGGCTGGATGAACATAAGGTCCGCCGTGAGTAGCACTGCTACAACCGTTCTAGGTACGAGGTTATCGAATCGAGAAAATGACTGGTTTGACGGCGAATGTCAGCAGTTGGTCGAAGAGAAGAATGCAGCAAGGGCGATGATGCTACAACACCGCACTAGAGCGAACGAGGCATGATACAGACAGGCGCGGAACATACAGAACACGGTTTTCCGGAAGAAAAAGCGCCACCAGGAAGACCAAGATCGCGAAGCAATGGAACAGCTGTATCGCGCAAATGACACACGGAGGTTCTATGAGAAGGTGAACCGCTCACGTAGAGGCTACACGCCACAGGCCGAAATGTGCAGAGATACCAGTGGTAACCTTCTCACGAACGAACGTGAGGTGATCGACAGGTGGAAGCAGTACTATGACGAGCATCTGAATGGCGAAGCACAAGATACAGAGAACGATACAGGAATCAATCTGGGTGCACGCTCAGCCGACGACAGATTCCCAGCCCCTGATCTGTCGGAGATAAGTGAGGAGATCGGCAAGCTGAGGAACAACAAAGCCGCGGGCAATGACCAGTTGTCAGGCGAGCTGCTCAAATATGGAGGAGAGGCACTGGCTAGAGCGCTGCACGTGTTTTAAAATTAGTTAGGTCTAAAAAGTTTATCATCTATTGAAGTAACTTAAGCCTATTTTTGAAAACGGTACTAGACACGGAGAAATCGAAATGGTCATACTCAATGTTAAATACATATCACATTGCCCTGATCGGTTCATTCTGACCATACTCTGTATGTTGAAAATCAAGCCTCAAGAAATTCCACGCTCTAAGGCTTCTCGGAGGAACATTTATATATATTTGAGAGAGAATCTCCGGAGCATCGATTTGTCCACTTAGTAATTTTGCTATAAATATCGCTCTGAATATGTTCCTTCGTTTGGCTAGTGTGTCCATACCGAGCAAACAACAGCGATCGGTATATGGTGGCAGTTCTAACGGATTACGCCAAGGCAGAGATCTAAGAGAAATCGTGCTTGTACTGCTTCGATTCTATTGATCCAGACACTCACGTATGGGCTCCAAATATGTACTGATGCTTCGAGGACAGACCGAACTAGCGAATAATATAATGCTCGCAAGCAGTACGGATCGTTAAACTCTTTGGCGACCCTTACAATGAAACCAAGATATCTATTTGCCTAAGCTATTATATGAGCGTAATGATGTCTAAATGAAAGTTGAGAATCAAGATGCACGCCGAGATCTTTAAAGACTGATACTCATTCAAGTGTTTCACCAGAAATGCTGTAGTTCCAAAGTATTGGGCTTTTCTTATGTGTAAAAGAAATTACCAAGCATTTAGACACACTTATAGTCAAGAGGTTGAGATTTCACCAATTACAGAAATTGTTGAAGTACTGCTGAAGTTCCTCGCAATCTGCTGTTGATCGTACCACAAGAAATAATTTCAAATCATCCGCATACATAAGTCTGTATCCTCGTGGTATGACGAGAGAAACGTCATTGAAAAATAGCAAAAATAGTAACGGACCGAGGTTGCTTCCTTGAGGAACACCCGACATATTGATGAAGTTGTATGACTCAACGTTTCCAAGCTTTACAGACAGAACTCGGCCTACGAGGTATGATTTAAGCCACGCAGAGAAGTTTGATGATACTCCTAAACGCTTAAGTTTTGCTAGTAATAGTGTATGATCTACACGATCAAACGCAGCTTTGAGGTCCGTGTATATTGTGTCTATTTGAGATCCAGTTTCCATATTTTTAATACAATAAGAACAGAATTGTGTCAGATTGGTGATAGTCGATCTGTTTGGGAAAAAACCATGCTGATCCTTCGAGATATTCGACTTTGTTTCACGAAATAGCACGTCTCCAACTAAAATCTCAAGAAGCTTAGATCCGGCACAGAGTGATTTGTAACATTTTGTTTGTCTCCTTTTTTGAAGACAGGAAACAGAAATGATTTTTTCCAGTTCAAAGGAAATCGTGACTGCGACAATGATAGGTTGAAAATTATTCTCAGAGGTGCACACAATGCCCTTGAACATCTTTTCAGGATTATAAATGGAATCCCATCTGGCCCTGCCGATGTAGAGGATTTCAACTTGTTAATTGCCACCATAATATCCTCATCAGAAAAACGAATATTGTCGACATGTATAACACCTCGGGGTACGTTTTGTAGGCAACATTTAACCTGAGTAGAGATGTTTGAAGTTTCGTTTTCAAGGAACATACAGGAAGGAACTCCATTCTCTTTGCGTTTACCATTAACAAAAGACCAAAATTGCTTTGGATTCCGTTTCAAATTTGACTGAGTTCGTTCCAGTTCGTTCCAGCATATTCGATAGGGACATGCCATCCAATAGAGTGACGTTCGGTCTTGTCAAAGTTTATTCATATAGGTCTGGGATAGCAAATCCGGACTGCGTATCCTTCCAGACGAGCCCAGGTTTGTTATAGTCCCCAAATAGGAAACGTGCGGTTCGATGATCAGTATTGTTAACGATGTTAAGTGCAGAATCAATGTGATTTTGAATAACGTCTACATTATCGGCGGACACCTACACTTATATATGCGTTATGGCAACGGATATTTACCCAGAGCTGTTCGAGGGTGTGATTGATGTCAGATATACGTTTGGATGACAGCCGATTGGAAACAGCGATGAGAACACCTCCACCACGTTTTTTTTCTAGTACTTGCGGAATCGCGATCCTTACGGTAGACCGTATAACTCGAGCCAAACAGTTGAACAGAGTTTTTTTTTTTTTTAAATAACTATTTATTGGAATATGAGTTAAAATTAAATTATTAAGATTTAAATTGGGTGTTCAGCCACAAGTGGTGACTTTTCAGCCCTGTTATATATATATATATATATATATATATATGATTTGGTTATTACCATGAAGACATCATTTGCTTCCGCAATTCTGAGATTTTTGTGTAGGGAAAATTCTAAACCTACTTGTATTGTGTAATGGGGAAAAGGAACTTATATACTAACTTACTAACTAATACAGAGAGCGAATCGATTCAATTGAAGATTGCATCGATTTTTGTCGGAATTTGCTTATAATATTATGTGACATTACATCTAATGGTTCTATATTTGTGAGTCTGTGTAACTCATTTGTACTAAACCAGGGAGGACGCTTCAGAATCATTTTCAGAATTTTATTCTGAATCCTTTGAAGCGTTTTCTTCCTGGTGGAACAACAGCTTGACCAAATTGGTACCGCATAAAGCATGGCTGGTCTGAAAATTTGTTTATAAATTAACAATTTGTTTTTTAGACAGAGCTTAGAATTTCTGTTTATAAGAGGATATAAACATTTAATATATTTATTACACTTTGCC
The DNA here is from genome assembly GCF_030247185.1 of Malaya genurostris. Lineage (NCBI taxonomy): Eukaryota > Metazoa > Arthropoda > Insecta > Diptera > Culicidae > Malaya > Malaya genurostris. The sequence continues at coordinate 171,885,697 of NC_080571.1, forward strand.
TGGATTCCTTCAATGTGATCCTTGAAAGTGAGTTTTTTGTCATACGTTAAACCTAAGTATTTAGCTTGATCAGACCATGTCAATTCCAAGCCATTCAATTTGAGAATGTGATTATTGTTTGGTTTAAGAAAAGAAGCTCTTGGCTTGTGAGGAAAGATAATTAATTGCGTTTTTGCTGCATTTGGTTTAATTTTCCATTTTGACAGATAATCACTGAAAATATTTAAACTTCTTTGTATGCGACTGCAGATCACTCTTAGATTTCTACCTGTGGCTAACAGACTTGTGTCGTCACAGAATAGCGATTTCTGACAACCAACGGGTAGATTTGGAAGATCAGAAGTGAAAATATTATACAAGATTGGAGCTACACTCGAACCCTGCGGAACACCGGCTCGTACGGGTAGCAATTCAGATTTACAATTCTGATAGCTAACCTGAAGAGTACGATCAGTTAAATAATTTTGAATCATTTTGATCAAATAAATAGGAAACTGGAAATCAGACATTTTTGCTATTAAACCTTTGTGCCAAACACTGTCGAATGCTTTTTCTATGTCTAGAAGAGCAACTCCAGTGGATAACCCAGAAGATTTATTTGATTTTATCATGTTCGTTACTCTGACAAGTTGATGAGTAGTTGAATGTTCATGACGAAATCCAAACTGCTCTGGTAAAAGAATTGAATTCTCATTTATATGAGTCATCATTCTTAACAAGATAATTTTTTCAAAAAGTTTACTGATAGAAGAAAGTAAGCTAATTGGGCGATAACTTGATGTTTCTGCTGGGTTTTTATCAGGTTTTAGGATAGGAATTACTTTAGCGTTTTTCCATCTTTTTGGGAAGTAAGCTAATGAAAAACACTTGTTGAAAATTTTAACCAGGAGTCTCAAGGCAACATCGGGAAGATTTTTAATAAGAATATTAAAAATTCCATCATTACCAGGAGCCTTCATGTTTTTGAGTTTCCTAATAATTGATTTAATTTCATCAAAATTCGTCTCAATAATGTCATCGTGTGATAACACTTGGGTTGAAATTTGATCATATTTCAGTGAGACTTCATTTTCAATAGGACTCACAACGTTTAAATTAAAATTGTGGACACTCTCGAACTGCTGAGCAAGTTTTTGAGCTTTTTCACCATTTGTAAGAAGTATTTGATTTCCTTTCTTGAGAGCAGGAATTGGTTTCTGAGGTTTCTTAAGAACCTTAGAAAGTTTCCAGAAAGGTTTAGAAAATGGTTTAATTTGTTCAACTTCTTTAGCGAAATTTTCATTTCGCAAAAGAGTAAATCTATGTTTAATTTCTTTTTGTAAATCCTTAACTATGTTTTTCATAGCAGGATCACGAGAACGTTGATATTGTCGTCGACGAACATTCTTCAACCGAATGAGCAGTTGAAGATTGTCATCGATGATAGGAGAATTTAATTTAGTTTGAGCTTTGGGAACTGAAAGATTTCTAGCTTCGATAATATAATGATTCAAATTATCAATTGCTGTGTCGATATCCGCAGAATTTTCTAAAATAGTTTCATGATCCACATGATTTTCAATGTGAGATCTGTAATCCAACCAATTAGCTCTATGATAGTTGAAAATAGAACTAATTGGATTAATTATAGCTTCGTTGGAAAGTCTGAATGTTACAGGAAGATGATCTGAGTCAAAATCAGCATGAGTAATCGGTTCACTACAAATGTGACTTTGATCTGTTAGAACCAGATCAATTGTAGACGGGTTTTTCACGGAAGAGAAACAAGTAGGATTACTGGGATGAAGAACTGTAAAGTAACCAGCTGAGAGTTGATTATGAAGTATTTTACCATTACTGTTATTTTGCCTACAATTCCACTGGACATGCTTAGCATTTAAGTCCCCTATTACGAAAAATTTCGGTCGATATCTTGTGAGTTTTTGCAAATCGCCTTTAAAGAAATTTAATTGTTCGCCGGTGCATTGGAATGGCAAATATGCTCCAGCGATGAAATAAATTCCATGAATGGTTTCAACTTCGATTCCCAAGCTTTCAATAACTTTAGTATTGAAAGAAGGTAAAATTCGATGTTTAATTTGCCGTTGGACAAAAATGGCAACTCCACCACCAATTCCAGTAAACCTGTCAAATCGATGAACCACATAATGTGGATTACTTTTCAATTTTACATTTGGTTTGAGAAAAGTTTCTGTCACAATGGCAATATGAATTTTGTGAACTTTGAGAAAATTATAAAATTCATCTTCACTCGATTTCAAAGATCGAGCATTCCAATTTAAAATATTCAAATAATTATTTAACATCACTGTTAAATTTTAAATTCATTATAATATTATTTGCAAATTTCCATCCGATTTGAAATGCTTCAAAAAGTGATGAAGTCGAATTCATTTGGATGATCATTTGAAAAAGTTGATCTTGTAGGTAGATCATTTTATTTTCAGTTATATCGCCTAAATCGACTTCATTTAAAGAAGCGAATGGCATTGAAGGAATATTTGTAGGTAGACTGCCATTAGAAGAAGATGATTTGGCCGGTCTACCTATTAATAAATTGTTTTCGTTAGAAGAAGAACTGCAAGGCGGTCCTGTGTTTTGATTATTTACATTAGAAGAAATAGGAGATAGATTTCTACCTAATATGCCAGCATAACTGACATTAGAAGAAGATGATGACGAGGTCGATCTACCTGTCAATAAATTGTTTTCGTTAGAAGACGAATTGGCAGGTGCCTTAGAAGAATTTTCAGGTATGTTCTGTAAATTTAAGGTCGTTGATTTGACTTGTTGTCTAAGCGAACGAGCGTTTAAAATTTTTTCCCTGACAGGACATTTCAAATAATTGGATTTATGATTTCCATTGCAATTTGAACATGAAAATTTATCAGTGGTTTCATTCATTGGACAAACGTCTTTCGAATGCGATTTACCACAATTCAAACACCGTATATCCATATGACAATTTTTGGTTCCATGACCGAAGCCTTGGCAACGACGACATTGCGTTAAGTTTGCAATACGATTATGCCGTTTATAATGTTCCCAATGAATTTTAATGTGGGAAATGAAACGTACTTTTTCTAAAGTTTTCAAATTGTTTACATCACTTCGATTGAAGTGTATTAGGTAAAGTTCATGGGAAATTCCAGAGCGTGGTTTAGAAGTACCATTCGCTCTTTTTTTCATAAGTATTACTTGGGAAGGGGCAAAACCAAGCAATTCTTTTAGTTCATTTTTAATTTCATCAATACTTTGATCATTTGATAATCCTTTCAAGACAGCCTTGAAGGGTCTGTCTGATTTTATATCATATGAATAAAATTTATGAAGTTTCTCGGACAAATATCGAATAAGACGTTCGTAATCTTCCAATCCATCCACCAAGACTCGACATTCTCCTCTTCGTCCGATTTGAAATGAGACTTTTACTTCCGGGAGAAAAGTAGAAAGCTCAGTACGTAATGCTTTGAAGTCGGAAATCATCACCGTCACTGGTGGCGTAGATTGATGTTTCTTCCCAGAACGACAAGCGTCCATTTTGGGAATTTTTGAAGAATTTTCTTCTATGTCGCTACAATCGGATTCAGGAAGAATCTCGTAAATATTGTTAGACGGCATAGGATCAACGGAAGGGAAATCCGTCCGTTGTCTTTTATTTTTACATTCAGATTCTATAAGATCGTGAATGTTATTAGAAAAATGTTGAATAACGGTTTGTGATTTATTCCGTATTGAATTATTTTTAGCCTTAGGCTTGTTGCCTTTCCGGGTGGACGCAGGCATTTTTGAAATTTTAAATTAAATTAACTAGGCTAAATTAGTCTTCGATTAGACTCCTAGCTAGCCTTAATAAAGGCTGATTAATTTCTTAGTCACTCTAATATCACTCTTTGTATCACTTAGTCACTCTAATATCACTCTTTGTATCACTTAGTTAGTGATTCAGGTAGCCTTGAAAAAGACTGAAGCCTTGAATCAATGAAACTCTAGGTAGCCAGAAAAAAATTCCAGGAGCCAAGAGCTATACGCGTGCGGTGCGAACGACTGTTCAACACCGACTGAAGTTGAACAGAGTTGATTTCATTATTTAACCACGTCTCAGTCAGCATCGTAATCCATTTCTGCAGCAGCACTAAACATTTCGTCAATGATCGTACGTAGCCCTCTCACGTTCTGGTAGTATAATTTTAGTTCGCGTTCGGGATGTTCTTTTGGTGGTAGTACAACAGAGCAGCTTTCGGTGGTAGTCATGTCGATGAATTCAGGATCACGCGTTGGCTGCAATGGAGAGTCTGCACCGATTGGCATTCCTACACTTCATGTTCTCCTGCACATTTTTTACAGCATCGTTGTTTTTCACATGTAGATGCTTTGTGACCATACTCAGAGCAGTTGAAACAGCGTAAGACGTTGATTGCTTCAATTACTCTACACCTCTCCCAGCCAATGTTAACGCGTTGAAGTTTCATAATTGTTTCAAAAGTGCTAGAATCGGTTTCCAAGACTACCGCCATAGCATTATTTTTCCGAGCATTTTTTTTCTATGCGAATTATTTGAATCTCGGCGGAATCGGGCAAATTATTTTGTTTTCTAAGCCGATCATCAAGGTTAGTAAGCACAGTGTCTTCGGCAAGCCCCAGAATTTTTATTCGTGGTCTGAAAGCCTTCTGAATTTTGATGTCGTAGTTTTCCGCAAGTACCGTCTGTGCTGCAGAAAATAAGCTTACAGCGTTTTCTTTGGTGTCACAACGTATTGTAACCTCACCACTGCCCCGGTGGCGGACATTCCTTACTGCGAATTTGACAGGATCAAGCTTGTTTTGTATATCGCGCATCAGCAGTTTGATTATTCTTTGGCTTAATTAAAACGGTCTGTTCTAATTTTGCGACAACTTTAGTTTTAGACAGGGGAGGCTTAGCAGGGCTTCGCAGTTTAATTGACGATTTTTCAGGAGTATTAGCTGGATCGTTATTTTGTTTATCACACATTAAACGTCTTTTACCAGATCTTAATAAACCACCTTCTTCTTCGTCGGTGAGATTTTCTGTTGCTTTCCGTTTTGAGTTTTGCATGTGCGATTTTGTCACTGAAGCGTACGACTTCTTGGAAGATGTAGCAGAACTAAGAATATATGAAATGGCCGAGACATTGGAGTTTGAATTTTGTTCGTTAGCAAGCGTTTGCTTGATCGCTGTCAAGATTTTCGTTTCGAAGCGTTTTTCGAGTTTTATAAACTCATTCCGCATGCCTACTTTTATTTTATCCTCGAGATTCGTAACGAAAGCGGTGGTGTCATTGATTTCCGTACAGGTTTTCTGCACATCATTAAGACAGGTTTGTTTACGTCTGCACGCAAAACACATATACTTTAAAGCAACATTCTCCCGCAAAGCACAAATGCCAGCCGCGGTGATATCCGAACATTTTACATGGAGAATCTGCTCATAGCCGCCAAAACAGTAAACTCTTTCATTTTCAGACACAATTTTTAAAGCACACACATTACAAGTGACCGACGTCATAGGTAATCGGTTATTAGCCTTCCACCGCTTCTTCACTCAGCGGAGGCACACAGGCCTGAAGAACAGAAAGGAGATACAGTGCTATTGTGTGTCTTTCAATGCACTACGCGACTGTTAGATTTGGATCTGCTAATATCAGGAATCAGAACAAATTGGCTCAAATGGCACCTTCCCCTTGATATTTGGAGATTTGTGCCTTGCCATCAATTTGTTTTTAGCATCATTTTCCCGATATATAAGAGGGAAGGATTGAAAGGAAATGGTAAGGGTTGGACTAGGAGGATGGGAAAAATTGACGACACAAAAACACATAAAAGCAGAAGTAAATTCTGCACCCCTAAGGGATGCCGAACAATCTGCTGAGGATCACATTTAGTGGAAGCAGAAGTAAATTCTGAACCTCTACGAGGTCCCGAACAGTCCGCTGTTAATAAAACCTCCAACTCCCGAGAGGATTTGAAGATCTTACAAAAGCGACACCATTCTGCACTCCCGGAAGAATGCAGAACGATTCGCAGTATGTACGAGCAGAAGTAAATTCGGCACCCCCTAAAAGATGCCAAACAATCTGCTAAACCCTATTTAAGGTAAATACAGAAGGGATTCATTCACTCCAGGAAGAACGATGAACCCTTCTGACTATAGCTCCTTACCACATTGGGTAAGAAACGAGAGAATATCCTTCAATTTTAGCTCCGCATACACAGACTCAACCATGTATGGAGAACCAAAAACCCGGATACGTAGCTGCGTCAATGCGGGACAGTTACATATCAGATGATATGAAGTACCATAATCGCATTCACACAAATCACACGAATAATACTCAGCACGTTGAATAGTAGCCATGTGATAATTGAGTTTGCAATGTCCAGTCAGAGCTCTGACCAGAATACTGCAATGATGCTTAGAGAAATGCAGTAGACACTTTGACATTTTCAGATTTAAATCTGGTAGAAATGCTTTTGTCTGAGCGCAAGTTTGCAAGCTGCGCCAGTAGCTGGCATGTTTGGATACAGCCTAAGAACGAATCTTGTGCTTTATCCAACTAGTTGAAAGTGGTAAAGCTGGTTCAGGACCAACGAAATCATTCGTTGCACCAGCTCTAGCCAACTCATCAGCCCATTCATTTCCAGTAATACCAGAATGGCCGGGTACCCATAAGAAGTAAACAGCATTTGAAATGCTGAGGTCTTCAATTTGAGTTCGACATGCGATCACTAGATTCGACCGTGAGTCATTCGAACTGAGTGCTTTTAAGGCTGCCTGACTGTCGGAACAAAAATAAATTCGCTTACCACAGATCCTCTGCTGAAGTGCCGATTGTACTCCACACAGAATCGCGTAGATTTCTGCTTGAAACACAGTACAGTATCTACCAAGTGAATGAGACTGCTCCAGCCTCATTTCACGACAGTAGACACCAGCACCAGCACGACCATTCAACAGAGAACCGTCCGTATAACAAACTATGTGTTCATCAAGTTGTCGTTCCAGACAACCAGACAACCATTCCTCACGAAAAGGATAGCTCACATTGAATGTTTTGAAAGGAAAACTGCATGTGAGAGTTAGGTCACTAGGAGCGAGTAAATACTCATCCCACGTAACCATTTGAGACCACAAGCGAGTGTGGCTGGTAGCATAATCTAATGGGTTACTGTTCCAAAGCCCTGTAACCTTAAGACGATATGCACAAGATAATGCTTCTTGTTTTAGGAACACATGTAGTGGTTTAATGCACAGTAGCGCCTCTAGAGCAGCAGTAGGAGTTGTCGTGAGTGCTCCTGTCATCGCCATTAGGACCATCCTTTGGAGATGATTTAGCTTTGACTGAACTGTCGCGACTTCTCCTTTCTGCCACCATACAAGACATCCATATGCTAAAATTGGTCTAACAATAGTTGTGTAGATCCAATGAATATATCTGGGTTTGAGTCCCCATGATTTTCCAAAAGCTCGTCTACATTGGCCGAAAGCCATGCAAGCTCTTTTAATTCTGAAGTCAATGTGAGCAGACCAATTCAGTTTTGAGTCAAGAATAACCCCGACGTATTTAACTTGTTCGACCACAGTGACCTCTGAACCAAAGAACTGCAACGGACTAGCTCCTGTGATTATCCTACGATGAGTGAAAAGCACCATTGATGTTTTGCCCGGATTTACAGATAATCCAACCTGACAACACCATTGTTCAACAGATCGCAGGGCTTGCTGCATTAAATCAAAGAGAGTGTTAATGCTTATACCGGTCATCAATATATGATAATCGTCGGCAAAACCATAAGTCGGAAATCCAAGGTTATTAAGTTTCCTTAACAAACCATCAGCGACAAGGTTCCATAAAAGTGGGGATAGTACACCACCTTGAGGACACCCACAGACACTTAGCTTTCTAATCTCTGCTTGCCGAAGCGATGAACAAAGAAGTCGATTGCTAAGCATTGCGTGTATCCAATTTGTGATACTTGAAGGTATGCCATGACCACGGGCTGCTTCCAGAATTGAATTGAAAGACACGTTATCAAAGGCACCTTCAATATCTAGGAAAACTCCCAAGCAAGATTGCTTTTGTGAGAAAGCTTTTTCAATGTTGTACACAACATCATGTAACAGGGTTGTAGTGGACTTTCCACGCTGGTAAGCATGTTGCATTCCATGTAGCGGATGCAGGCCCAAACTAACATTTCTGATATAGTGATCGACTATGCGTTCCACTGTTTTAAGAAGAAATGAGCTTAGACTGATAGGCCTGAAACTCTTCGCTTCCTCATAAGTGTCGCGACCGCCTTTGGGAATAAATTTGACAATTATTTCCTGCCAGGCTCTTGGAATATATCCTGTCGCAAGACTAAAAGTAAGTATTTTCTTCAAAACATGTTTGAAATGTTCATACCCTTTCTGCAGTAACACTGGGAAAACTCCATCCTTTCCAGGAGACTTGTACGGAGCAAAACTCTCAACTGCCCATTTGACCGATTCAATCGTCACAACGCTTCGAGCAAGGGCCCAAGAATCGTAACTACCTGAAAAAGTCTCGGGAAGAGCTGTCGGTGATGGATCCATACATCCTGGAAAGTGAGTGTTAAAAAGGCAGTGAAGTACATCACTTTCATCAGACAAGTGTTCACCATCTGAAGTTCTTAAGAAACTGACATTAAAGTCCTTAGACTTCGAAAGTAACTTATTTAATCTGCTAGCCTCGTTGAGACTAGAGACATTTGTGCAGAGGCTTTTCCAACCACTTCGCTCAGACGATCGAAGAGCATTTTTGTAAGCCCTTCGAGCCAACACGAATGCCTCCGACCCATTTCTGCGACGGTGGTTCCAAGCTCTTCTGCATAGTTTCCTTAGTCTAGCAAGTTCAGCATTCCACCAAGGAGTTCCTCTAGTAGCTCGCACAATCCGAAGTGGACAAGCCTCTTCATATGCTGCAACTATGAGTGAGTTTGTCTCGTCGACAACATTTTCCAAATCAATTGGGGTTTCAATTGTTGGTTGGTACCCGTAAAATCTAGTCGCCAAGCCCTCTTCATAGAGGTCCCAGTTTGTAGATTTGGGATTACGATATGTGATAATATCAAATTTAACGTTTGAATGATCAAAGAATATGTACTTATGATCAGACAACGAAGGTTCGAGCTCATCGGAGACGAGCCAATTCACCAACTCATGCGCAATTCTATCAGAGCAGAGAGTTACGTCCAAAACCTCCTCTCTGCCAGATCTCGCAAAAGTTGGACGGTTTCCTGCATTGACTATGTGCAGGTTTGTACTGCTCACAAATTCCATCATATCAGAGCCTCTCGAATTTATATCTGTGCTGCCCCAAATGATATGGTGAGCATTTATGTCACTGCCGATTACAAGCGGTAAATCACTTTTGCAGCAGTATGATACAACCTTTTTGAAGTCATCGCTTGGCGAAGGTTGGTTATGCGGCAAATATGCCGAACAATAGACATATTTCCTGTCTATGCCATCAGTAGTCATACCAACTGTGACAGCACAAATATCCCGAGTTGTGAGCTCCGATATGAGAGAGACATCGAGAGCACTATTTGCAAGTATGCATGCTCGAGGCATTTCACGTGGATTAGTCATTCCGGTCTTGTTAAAGGCAACAAAGACTGGGTTTAACAATTTTCCAACGTAGAAGTTTCCCTTTTGGAAATATGGTTCTTGAACCAAAGCTAAAGAAGCTTTACCTTCTTGCAGAAGTCTGGATAGATTCATAGTTGCTGTACGTTTATGCTGGAGATTGATTTGTGCTACTCTAACCATTATCAATTAAAGCAACGAACACTCCACCTCCAGCACTTACCGTACAACAACTACAAGAAACCAAATATATTGGCTTATAATCGCCTATAGCGAACCATGTAAGGATTTTTTTAAATGTTTTAATCATTTAAATCCCACGAGTTGCGAAGAAAGAAGTCGTCCACTGTGCCAGAGCTTCGCTTAACACAGTAAGGGAAAATCCCAAGATATTCCGTTCACGACTGCATTGTTTAACCTCCTGCAGCCATTCAGCCATCGGCACGGAAATACACCTTGACTTAGGAGTTCCTATTTTTGTGGCCTTACGACATGGAACAGGAAACCAGTGGATCAATTCTTGGTAAAAAATAATTCCGCCGGATGCCACACGGCTTACCTGTTTGGTGGACTTATACCACCGGTACAGGTGGACCTTAGCGTTATTCTTAGCCAGTTGGGAAACCGCTACCGACACTACACGGCTATCTAGGCTGCTCAGAGAGGGAAATTGACATTGATGGTCAACTTCCATGGATGGCCGAGCAGCCGACTTCGGTTACTAAATGCACGTATATTCTACTATTCGCTGGCAGAATTTCTTGTAAATGTGTAATCGGTATCACTGTGAATTGATGATTTATTCGACGGGAACATAAACAAACAATCCATTCCAAATGTAAACAAGACAATCATATTTACTGGACGCGATTGGTCAAAGCAACGATGCATAGAGTTATGTGCTACGTCCGAGTATCTGGGACGCTCTCGAGTCCCTTTGAATCTCGGAGAGGGCTACGTCAAGGTGATGGACTTTCTTGTATCTTGTTAAATATTGCCCTGGAAGGTGTGATTCGAAGAGCGAGGATCGACACGAGCGGCACGATCTTCCGAAAGTCCGTGCAACTTTTTATCTTCGCTGACGATATTGATATTGTGACACGTAACCTTGAGAAGATGACGGAAACCTATATCGGACTGAAAGCTGAAGCTATGCGTATCGGACTGGCCATAAATGCGTCGAAAACCAAATATATGAGAGGAAGAGGCTCTAGAGAAGAAACACTACGCCTCCCACCACGAATATTGATAGATGGTGATGATATCGAGGTGGTTGACGAGTTCGTGTATTTGGGCTCACTTGTGACCGCCGATAATGACACCAGCAGAGAAATTCAGAGACGCAATTTGGCAGGGAATCGTGCGTACTTTGGACTCAGAAAAACCCTCCGATCGAGAAAAGTTCGCCACCGCACGAAATTGACCATCTACAAAACGCTCATTAGACCTGTTGTTCTCTATGACCACGAGACCTGGACTGTGTTGGCAAAGGACCAACGCGCCCTCAGTGTTTTCGAAAGAAAGGTACTGAGGACCATCTATGGCGGAGTGCAGATGGACGACGGAACGTGGAGACGGCGTATGAATCACGAATTGCAACAGCTGCTAGGAGAACCACCTATCGTACGGACAGCTAAAATCAGACGTCTACGGTGTGCTGGGCATGTCATAAGGATGTCGGACGACAGCCCATTGAAAATGGTTCTTGAATCTAATCCGACTGGTACAAGAAGAAGAGGAGCGCAGCGAGCAAGGTGGATCGATCAAGTGGAGGGTGATCTCAGAAGCATCCGTGCCTTGAGTGGCTGGCGACGAGCAGCCATGGACCGAGTTATGCGGAGACGTATGCTTGATACAGCAAAGGACACCCCAGGCCTATAGCTGTTAGGTAAAGTAAGTTGTAATTCCGCCACATAAGCAATTTTGGCTCATTTTGAAAAGGCAAACCAGAGTAAAAACACACCTCTCCCAGAAAAATCGCTCCCGCTGTCTTGATATGAAAATCATGCAATGTTGATAAGGACTAAAACTTTGCAAGTTCGACGAAACCCTTCGATTGTTTTTTTGTGTAAAATCAGTTGATCCCAGTGAACATGTACGGAGTGCGCTTTAAGGATCAAGAGTAAACCAATTTAACTTGTGTTGGTAGTTTGTGCATTACGTACATTTTATATGGTACGTCCTCTGCGCAAAATATAAATTTGTTTTCCTTATAAGTTATCATTTTTAAAGTAACTTTCAACTAAATATCAAGGTCGTCACAAGCTGAGCTTCATGCCTACACGTGTGTCTGTGGTGACAGATGGTCGATGGAATGCGTTGATGGCAGAATGAGAGGATGAGAAATGACATATAAATTCAAGTAATATAATATCATAGCATATCGCAACATATCATTTTATTTATTCTATTATTTATTATATAATTCATTGTACTATATTATATTGTTTTTTATTGTTATTTTCATTATTATATTTACTGTTATTATTATTAATTTGTCATCAATAATAATAACATATATTATTTTTATAGATGTGGATATTATTATTATTATTAGAAGAGAAATATTCTACTTCCTGCAGTATTGCGAAGATAAGAGCATAACTGACACTACATTAACTGTTATTTTATATCATTGTATTATATTATATTAAATTAAAATATATTATATTATATTATGTTATATTATATTGTTTTGTAATCTATTATATCATTTTATGTTATATTAATTTCATTACACTATGTTTCATTGTATTCATCAATATAAAACATTTTGCACGGAGGCGTAAAGGGGAGGGAGCATCAGGGCATTGGACGAATTGATGACTGGACGAGGGATTGTGGATAGCCAGCCCAAGTCACTTGAAGGAAACTTGTTTCCTTCTGAAGGTTCGAAATGAGTCTGACGCGCCCTTCTCAAACAAACCATCAGGCGGGTTCAAGCATGTATAGCGATATGCTTCATCCATGCACTGGATATTATGGTTGGAAGAGCATCTTTTATTCCCGCGGAATACGATTAAGTGACTCTACTTACGTATCCGCCCAACCCTTTTTGTTCGCTTTTCGGTAACAGCTATAGTAAGAAGGTGAGTGGATGAGTCATATCGGGGCTACTGTAAGTCTACCCGCATCCACTGGCAAGTCCTTGAACTGATGGTGGCTTCACTTCACATCACATCACACACACGTACATTTTATATGGTACGTATGCCATAGATCTGTGTATTCATATGCAGTGCACCGAGTTTATCAAAGTGGATTGCACGATTGAGTTTCAAACAATTTTTTTCGCAATAATTTATTCTCAAATGAATGCTAAGCCTGACATCTTGGATGAAATATCAGTGTTGATCAATTTTTCACCAACGTTTGATGGAAAATTGCTTACATTTTATGTATGTAGATTTTAATTCCCTAATAAAAAAGTTAGAAGCACTGCTTCAATGCATTTGTATTAGATTACGCTACATAAAATTAACAAAACTAAATATTTTCTGTTACAAAAGCAGTTTGCCGTAAAAATAAATAGTTTTACGACAACATTCCATATCCATTGCCTTTTGCGGGTTTACTTATAGAAGGTACGTAAATCTTTATATCGCAATAATTTCTACAAAAAGAAATCTATATAGGAATGTGTTTGTTGCTGTTTGTTTAAGGAAAACGGAAGAGTTTTAGACTAAGATTTTCGCTTTTCTTGAATTGCAATTTTAAGCAGTATAAATCGATTGATTTATTTTTCAACCATATAGAAGATTTGATGAGTAAAATCAGGAAAAGAAGCGCCGATATTGTTTTTACGCACACATTGTTGGCATTATAGCCTATTCGCACTATACCGGGACGGGACCATCCGGAACTATCCGGGATGTTTTTTTCCTCGTCGGCGATTGCTGAGCTGCCGGCGTGTGTATTTATTGGAATCCCGGATCCAGGATAAAATCCATTTGATTGCCGTCGATATTCCTCACCGAGTTTTTCGCACCGTTGGCGCTGAAAAAACGTCCCGGATAGTCCCGGATGGTCCCGTCCCGGTTGTCCCGGTATAGTGCGAACAGGCTATTACTCATACGCTTACAAAGAGTCTTGGTCCTTAATTGCTACCTCAGCTGTTCACCAAGATTTTTACGAATTTCACGGTTTGAAGATGGTTTGGCAGAATCGTGTTCAATTATTAGGAAACGCTTTTTCGAAAATTCACATATACATTCGATTAACCTTTTCAATTATGTTTCTCGTGCCGTGAGGTAAGTACCCCAAAATCATAACCATTTTACCTGATTCATCGTTCATGCTTCCTTAAGCATGCTTTGATTCTGGATAAAACGTTTCGTTATCTTAGAACGGTATGGTATTTTTTATGCCAAATGTCTTTGAATTTAAAACTTCGGAACTAAACTTAAAAAAAAAAAAATTCCTGAATCGAAATAAATTATTTTCAGGCCAAATTTAATAAAATTGCATGAAACATAGAGATCTAGTGTCATTTCGAAAATGATTTGAAGAAATTGACAATGAAAAAAATTGGCAATGGAAGTTTTGAGATTTCAGAATTCTTAATATTTTTTATGGCAAATGTCTTTGAATTGCATGAAACGTCGAGATCTAGTATCATATAAAAGAAAATTATTTTTAAAATCGATTTTCTGGAACTTTTGAGATTTTCGAAATCGAAAATTCTCTTTTTTGATGCCAATGTCTTTAAAATATTTCAAACTTCGAGATCTAGTGTTACCACAAATAAAATTTTGGAAAAAAACTCTGGAGCTCCGGAATTTTAGGATATTTTGCATAAAAATTTTTTAGGATATTTTGCATCAAAAATATATTTACGATCTCGGAGATCTCGAAATTCCCAGCTTTCAGCATCTCGAATGGAAAACAATCAACAGAGCTCCTACAAAAATCATTGCCTCTCATGAAAGACGAAAAGCGCATTAAAACCCACAGAAACCTGATGAGCATAGAATCCTTTTCCACGGCACAAGTCGATTCAATACTAATTTCGATTGTGGGAAGAGGCTAAATTTGAATGATCGCGTCCAGTCTACGCAAACTGCAAAGAGATTAATGCATACGAAATTGTCGTCTTATCCAGGGGAAGCTATGACTACGGCTTGGTAAAGATTGGACATTGCTCGTTATTTATTAAAGTTTCGACAATCAATAATCTCGAAAATATGTTTTTATCTCTTCGATTCGTTGCGACCTGTTCACTGTTTCGCATTCCTATATAGAATTCAAAAAGTAGTCCTGCGTGAAAACGTGCGATATCAGCTAAGTGAATTGCACATTTCATTATTAGTCAATTTTCGGGAATGTTCTATTATCACTGATTCCTGTAAGATCAAATCACTGGAGGATTCGATCAGCTTTGAGCATTGTGGAAGAAAATCACATATTAACAAGATCAGACATGAGTGCCGATTAATATGTTATGAATTTAAAATCGTTGATCCCAATGAAGGGCGTGAAAATTAGTGACAACAGTAATCTTACAGTAATTTTAACTACGGATAACGCGTTTCAAAGAGACTTTCAAAAACGTGGAAAATTGCAAATTCTGTATCTTTGGGAAATCATGGATGATAAGGAATATTAAAGGAGTTTGTACATCAATGATTTTTGTCAATTTATATGCATGACTTAACTTCCCAATACAAAATACGCAATTTCACACGATTTTAAAAGTCTCATTGACACGCTTTATCCTTAGTTAAAAACATTGGGGAAAATTGTCAATTTGTAACTTTCAGGAATGTAGTCTCAGGTTGACAGAATTGTCGAACAAAGCATAACAAGAAAATCCGCCACATAGAAACCAGGAATATTTTCAGTGATTGAGTGCAGTGGACTCGTTTTGTTGGCTTGTAAAAAAGCCTTATTGATTCGTAATGGATTACTACGGTGTTACCCGGTCTCGCTAGGAACAGCAATGAGTACAGACTAATTAGGTATCTCGTGATTTATTGATTTCCAATATGCTTTTATATCAAATGAATGTGTTGCGTATGACAAAATTTAGTGTCGCGCACTTGTGGCTCGCTTCGCTTTCCAGCCATGTGACCGTCGGCGGCAAAACGCAGCGATCGTTCACTTGGTTCGATCACTGCTGGCCTATTATGATAAGTTCATGTGTTTACAGTTGGTCTTTACTTAGTATGGATAATTAATTTGGTTCTCATGGGATATCACACCTAAAAAAATTATTGAACTATGTGAAATCATGTTATACACTCCACTGTCTTTACAATTCTGATATATGTGTGTTAAACCTCAAATTCATAACATTTTGTATACCTTTCTTCTATTTTTCTTTTTTTCTTATATTTTTTTTGTTTTTTTTTTGTTTAGAATGTGTAATAAATTGTGGTATACCTTATTCATAATGCTAATGGCTATATTTCCTTCCCTTCGAGAATTTAATATTATAGAAGTATTTCCTAATATTTAATAAGGGATTACGCTGTACTACGTGCTTTCTGTTTATTTTTTTTTATTTTAATTTTTTTTTCACAAGCTATATATATATATATATATATATATATATATATATATATATATATATATATATATATATATATATATATATATATATATATATATATATATATATATATATATATATATATATATATATATATATATATATATATATATATATATATATATATATATATATATATATATATATATATATATATATATATATATATATATATATATATATATATATATATATATATATATATATATATATATATATATATATATATATATATATATATATATATATATATATATATATATATATATATATATATATATATATATATATATATATATATATATATATATATATATAACCTAATAATTCTATTTTAATGAACAGTTGCACAGTGCTTTTTCGTAACATTAAGGTTAATTATGCTTACTACAATATATGTATACACCGGGTCTAATTTTCTTCTATTTTCTGATTTCAACCATACTTTATCGTTGATATTTATTATCATTGGATTGGTTTGTTTTTCTTTGTTTGTTTTTCAATTCTTTTGATTTTATGTTTATTCTACAGCTCTCTTGCCTTTTGCATTATTTGCTGGATCCTAATTTGAACTCTGGGTAGTAATTTTCTTAGTTGTAAACTGGTTCAAATGTGTTTGCATGTTTTATATGAAAAGTAAAATTAATTGGTTTACCAAATACAAGTTCAAATGGTGCATATTTTGTATCAGTATGAGGCGAATTATTATAACAAAATGCATATTAAGAAACAAATGAAATTATCTCGTTCTTCATTGCTAAAATGACGTAGGTATTCATTATGAATACGACGATTCCTTTCTTAGCTTCCTACTGTTTAAGGATGATATGCCGTTGCCAATTTGTGGTCAATGTTTAATAGTTTGCATACATTTTCGAATATTTCATTCTTATGTTCGGTTCCCATATCTGTTTTGATTGCCGATGGGCTACCATAAATAAGAACAAGGTTTTCTACGAATGCTTTTGCTATTGTTGCAGCTTGCTTATCAATTAAAGGCGTTACAATTACATATTTGGATAAATCGCACTGCATCATAAGTGCATAACGATTTCCATTATGGGTCTTAGTAAGTAGACCGACTGTGTCGATTGATATTAAACGAACACTTTAGTAGGTGTTGTCGTGTGGATAAATTGTTCATTTGTGTTTATTCTGTGTTTGTTTTGTTTGCATGAAATGCATTGTTTGACGTAATTGGTTATTGTGGACTTCATGTTTGTCCAATAGTAGTCTCTTCGCAATTTCATTAAGGTCTGAGGACAGAGGGTTACGTGTTGAGTTAAAAATCGACCACACGGAGAACCATTCGATCATAAAATTGCGATATCGCAGTTTTTGATTTTTGCGATAGTTGATTTAACTAATTTCTTTTTGATTCAACCAATATGGCTTTGTTTTGCATACATTCAAGTAGTTGAAAAATATGTTGTTTTGAACGCTGTCAAATGCCGGAGACAGTTGAAAGCAAAACAATAATCGCAATGCAAAATCAACAACTTTTTTAGTTGAAATCTGTTCGCGTCGCTTCAAAATGTCAATGAAAACAACATCGATGGTTAAAGCGTTTGGTGAAATTGTGTTCATTCGATTTGAGAAATTTAGCGGTGTTGTGATAAAGTTAATTTTGTTCAAGATGAAAAAGATTTGGTGACAAATTAGAAAATGTTAATGAATGATCATCTCGTAATCTTTCAGGTATGCGCAAAAATTTTATGCTTCAAATTCGATCATTGATTTACTTCCAGCAGACTGTTTTACTTCCAGCTGTTTGATTTCAGTCATATCTGAAGATAAACAATATTTGTTGATTATTAAGAAAAAATCATTGAAGAAAACAGATAAAATTTCAGAGTTTGTGAAAAACCCCAACAATAAACTTGGATGCCAAATACGTAACGGTGAAATCATGATTGATAGAAGAATGATTGTGGAGTCTCAAACATCTATGCACATATGCGACGTTCCAAACGCTTTGATTGTATTTATCAATGCAAGCAATGTTAGTGATTATTTTTTTTTTTCATAAATACGTTTATTTCTTAAGGCAATTTACATAAGTTTTTCTTCGCCGTATCATCACTTTTACATAGAATTCTTAACCTAATATAATACTAATATAGTCACAGCGATTTAAGTTTAATAAAACATATTCCTCTTATTTTTAAAATATCATATTAGCTATTTCGTTATTTATTATTAAATCTACTTAAGAACATTATTTGAACGATTGCGATTAACTACTATAAATTATAAGATAAGCTGAAATTTTTATACATTTTGTTGTTGATTTCGTAACCTATTTTGAGTTTGTTTGTATCAGCACATCATTTTTATTAAAATTTTGCTATTAGATGAACTAATGGACGCAGTAGGAGTCAGAACTAACCCTCAAAAGGGTCAATTATTAAATTGAAACTTCAATTGTCTTTATGAAACGATAAAGAAGTTTCATGTAAGAAAGGTCACGGCAAGCGAGAATGTCTCGAACTGGGACATTGGATAGGCTACCTTGGGTACGCAAGGAATTTATTAGTTGAGATCTGACATCACGATACTCCACGCATGTCCAAACGACATGATCAATATCGCGATAGCCTTTGCCACAAGCACAATGATTAGTTTCGGAAAGTCCAATTCGAAGGAGATGTGCATCTAACGTGTAGTGATTTGACTTGAGTCTGGACATCAAACGAATGAAGTCCATACTCACATCCAGCCCCTTGAACCATGCCTTTGTCGAAATTTTAGGAATAATTGAGTGCATCCACCGACCTAGATCATCTCTATCCCAAGAAGCTTTCCAGCTGGCAAGTGTTCTTTGGCGAGTCGCGCTATAAAATTCGTTGAAAGCAATCGGTCGCTCATAAATTTCACCTTCAATAGCACCACGTTTGGCAAAACTATCGGCTCTTTCATTGCCTGGAATGGAGCAATGAGCCGGCACCCAAACTATTGTGATTTGATAATTATTATTCAATATGTCGTTCAGACACTGTTTTATTTTGCCCAAGAAAAACGGTTCATTTTTGCCAGCAGCGTTTGAGCGAATGGCTTCAATTGCACTCAGACTATCTGTGAAGAGGAAATAATGGTTTGGAGATAATGTGACGATTACATTCAAGCTATAATGAACTGCTGCTAACTCTGCTATATAAACAGATGCAGGTTCTTGAAGCCTAAATGAGGCCGAAACATTATTGTTGAACATACCAAACCCTGTCGCTTCTTCAATTCGCGATCCGTCCGTGTAAAACATTTTCTCAGAGTCAATATGCCTGAACTTACTTGTAAATATTTTTGGGATTTCCATAGAGCGCAGGTGATCCGGGATTCCACGCACTTCGCGCTGCATGGATGTGTCGAAAAATAAAGTTGAGTCAGGGACATTTTGGAGGCTGACACGGATAGGAATATATCTTGAAGGGTTGATTTCCTGTGACATATGGTTAAAATATACTGTCATGAATCTTGTTTGAGATTGAAGCTCAACTAGCCTTTCGAAGTTATTAATAACCAGGGGATTCAGTACCTCACATTTTATTAGCAGTCGCGATGAAAGCTCCCAAAAACGATCCTTCAATGGAAGAACCCCGCCAGAACTTCAAGACTCATTGTATGTGTCGAATGCATGCAGCCTAAAGCAATTCGCAAACAACGATACTGAATTCGCTCCAGTTTGATAATATGAGAATTTGCAGCAGAACGAAAGCAAACGCATCCATATTCCATCACAGAAAGTATCGTAGTCTGATACAATTTTATTAGATCTTGCGAATGAGCACCCCACCAAGACCCTGTTATTGTTCGAAGAAAATTTACTCTTTGTTGGCATTTTGTAATCAGAAACCTTATGTGTCCTCCCCACGTGCATTTGGAATCAAACCACACCCCGAGGTATTTGAAAGTCAAAACCATGCTTTCTTGAAAAGACGACCAGCTCTGTTTTCTCCGCCGAGAATTCGATACCCAGATGAACAGCCCAAACGGACAATTTATCTAAGGTGTCTTGCAATGGGTTTTTGCAGATCAATAGCTTTGGATCCAGTAACTGAAACCACGCCATCATCTGCCAATTGCCTTAGTGTATATGGGGTTACGAGACAGCTGTCAATGTCGTTTACATAGAAATTATACAGGAGCGGACTGAGGCATGAGCCTTGCGGGAGAGCCATGTAGCTAATTCTGAATGTTGCCAAATCGCCATGTGAAAAATACATGCACTTCTCTGACAAAAGGTTGTGCAAATAATTATTTATAACCGCTGGAAGTCCATGTTGGTGGAGCTTGTCTGAAAGAACATCAATGGAAACTGAATCAAATGCTCCTTTAATGTCTAAAAACACAGAGGCCATTTGTTGTTTTTGAGCAAAGGCAATTTGGATGTCAGACGAAAGCAATGCAAGGCAATCATTCGTCCCTTCATTTCTTCGGAAGCCAAATTGAGTATCTGATAACAAACCTTTCGTCTCGACCCAAGTGTCGAGACGTCGTAGAATAATTTTTTCGAACAATTTTCTGATGCAGGACAACATTGCAATAGGTCTATATGAGTTGTGATTGGAAGCTGGTTTCCCCGGCTTTTGAATGGCGATAACTTTCACTTGTCTCCAGTCAGGTGGAACAATATTTTGCTCAAGAAACTTGTTGAACAATTCCAACAAACGTCTTTTTGCGAGGTCGGGCAGATTCTTCACCAAATTTAATTTAATTCTGTCCAACCCAGGAGCGTTATTGTTACAAGACATGAGTGCTATGGAAAATTCCAGCATTGAAAAGGGGCTATCAATGGAATCATCATTTGAAGAAGACTCCCTTATAATGCTATGCGTAGGAACAGAATCTGGACAAACTTTCTTCGCAAAATCAAATATCCATCGGTTCGAGTACTCCTCACTCTCATTTCCTACGTTACGATTCCTCATTCGTCTGGCCGTATTCCAAAGAGTGCTCATTGAGGTTTCTCTCGAGAAACCTTCCACAAAATGTCTCCAATAGCTGCATTTCTTGACCCGTAGTATGTTCTTGTACTTGGTTTCTAAAACCAAGAATTTTTCAAAATTCTGAGGAGTTCCTCCTCCTCGTTTTAAAAACGTCTTGAAAGCATTTTGTTTCGCGTGTTTAGCATCTGAGCACTCTTTGTCCCACCAAGGGTTTGGAGGTCTTCTGTTAGACGATGGACCAAGAAATCGTTTGGTTTGTGCTTGTTCAGCGGCCTCCAGTATCGAACAAACGAGGAAGTCATATTCTTCAAGTGGGGGGGTCTCTTCCATGGAATTTAAGATACTTGACATATTACTTTGGTATTTAATCCAGTCAATATTTTTTGTCAAATCATATGGAATATTAACTGAATTAGCAATACATTTGTTACTGCTAATTGAGATAATGATTGGTAAATGATCGCTACCGTGTAAATCAGGAAATACTTTCCAGGTGCAATCTAGTCGAATTGAAGTCGAGCAAAGAGATAAATCTAATGCACTTGGACGTGCAGGAGGTCTTGGAATCCGTGTCATGCTACCCATATTCAATACTGTCATGTTGAAATTGTCGCAAATATTATATATTAAAGATGATCTGCTATCATTGTAAACGGAACCCCACATCATTCCGTGCGAATTGAAATCTCCTAAAATCAAACGTGGAGCAAGAAGGGCTTCGACCATTTCATTAAGCTGTCGTTGTCCAACTTGAGCTCTTGGAGGAATATATACCGAAGCAATGCAAATGTCCTTTCCTTTCAAGTTTATTTGACAAGCAACAACTTCTATACTAGAAGTCGAAGGAATGTTTAATCTATAAAAGGAACAAGATTTCTTAATTCCTAAAAGCACTTCACCGTACGGAGAGTCTCTATCGAGACGTATAATGTTAAAGTCATTAAAATTTAAGGTTATGTTTGATGTAAGCCATGTTTCGCACAAAGCAAATACATCACATTTTTGACTATGCAACAAAACTTTAAATGAATCAAGTTTTGGCATGATGCTTCGACAATTCCACTGCAGGACAGTGATTGTATCATTTGCGGCGGGTGATAAATTATCCATCAAAAGATACAAAACCTGAGGCAATTGGCCATTGAGCTGACAACTGCTTCAAAAAGGTTCTAGCTATTGGAAGGAATGCCATTATGAGGGTCTTTAAGGGTTCAGATATATTGAATGCTGAGAAAATCCATTCTACAATTTCCGAAAACTTCAGTAATCCTGATAGTGGCTGTGAAACGGAGCCCACTGGATTATTGTCTTATCTTATGATAGTTCCTGGATTGGTTTGTGAATTTGACAAACCAGGAGGCACAGTTTTTGGTTTTAAATTTGGCTTTTTAGATTTAACACGGGGATCTTTTTTTGAAGGTGTAATTTTAGGTGTCTTTTTGGGTATTTTGTGGTTTGTTAATCTCCTCTTAACAGACCCTTGAGGAGTGACAAACGAGGTATCTTCACTATTTCCGTCAGAGTCAGATTCCTCTGGTTCCGCCAGATTTGAAAAACCGTTTTCGATGTTAGTGATTATATTTCCAAAGAAATTAGAAGAGATGAATCATACTTCAGAAATCACATTGAACCTAAAATTAATAAATTTTTCAATGAATTTCTTTTGAAAAATGTAATTCAAGATCAAATTTCCATTAAAAATTAAAAGTAAAACAAATAATTTTGTATATTTTTATAACAAATCGTGCAACAGTATAGAAAAACGACATAGTATATACCAGTTTAACCCTTTCTCAAAGTTCACACTTTAATCCTTTCTCATATCTTAACACTTTCTCAAAGTTCGCGTGAAAAATAATAGAATATCGATCTTCATCAATATCAATACTACTCATTGAAATATCAAGTGTAAATAAAAACGCAAAAAATTTTATGCTTCAAATTCGATCATTGATTTACTTCCAGCAGACTGTTTTACTTCCAGCTGTTTGATGCCGATGATGATGTTCATGCATTAGCAATAAAACGCTTTTTGGCATGATTTTAATTTATAAAAGTAACAGGAGCGAAGGATTTCAAACATACAGAACTCGCTGCGATTGAATGGCGCGTTTGAATTGCCGTCGCAAAATTCCAATTCCCAGCGGTTGATGCACCCAAGCTCATATAAATTGACTAAAATTATCAGTGCATAACTTTAGTTCAACCGTTTGAAGGCATCATCTTTCAATACTCATTTTAGGTAAATTTAATAATTTCGCTAGTTTACTCGCCCCTCCGGGCACTTTTGCTGATTAAAAACATTTTTCTACATCAATCATTTCTGATCGAATCAGAAGTATTTTTTTAGAATTTAGATCTTTACTGATCTCGATTTGACACGATCATGATCATACAAAAATCAATATCACTTAGAGATCAGATCAGTACTGATTTCGTAATGTGATTTATTCCTTGGTTAAGATCACTTGAAATCAGAAGTGTTCGGTGGTTTTCCCAGCCCTAATGATATTACATGTCAATATAAAATACTGTTTATATTTTAACAACGATATTTATTTCATGAATCTCAACATACCGAGCTTGTTTCAAATAGATCATGACGTGTATCAGTAAGTATATTTTGATTATTTTCGCAAATCAATAACATTGTTCCAGTGGATTCAACTATTTGCAATGTCTAAAACAAATAAAACCGATTTATTTTTCAACTAACAGAATTTTGTTTCAATAACAACTCCAGTTATTTCAACTAAAATATTTGTTGAAATTGAAAGGTATGTGTCCTCACTAATAGCATTTTTTTTCAAACAGTTGAATTAGTTGTTTCAACCATCGTTTCTGTTAATCGAAAAACAAAAATGACAGTTTAGTTAAAACAACAATCGATTAGTTGTACCAAATTTTAACCAATCGAATTCAGAAAATCAACTAATATTCTGGTTGAAATGGGATCGCGGGTGGTTCCGTGCACGTGGCTCGCTCAATTCATACTCAATATATACTATGTCGTTTCTCTATACTGTTTCACGATTTGTTATAAAAATATACAAAATTATTTGTTTTACTTTTAATTTTTAATGGAAATTTGATATTGAATTACATTTTTCACAAGAAATTCATTGAAAAATTTATTAATTTTAGGTTCAATGTGATTTCTGAAGTATGATTCATCTCTTCTAATTTCTTTGGAAATATAATCACTAACATTGCTTGCATTGATAAATACAATCAAAGCGTTTGGAACGTCGCATATGTGCATAGATGTTTGAGACTCCACAATCATTCTTCTATCAATCATGATTTCACCGTTACGTATTTGGCATCCAAGTTTATTGTTGGGGTTTATCACAAACTCTGAAATTTTATCTGTTTTCTTCAATGATTTTTTCTTAATAACCATAAATATTGTTTATCTTCAGATATAACTGAAATAAAATACATTATTTATTGATTATTAAAATTTTATTATACGAACCATCTGCAACGCAACACAAGAAACTATGACAACTATCAACAACCATGCGACTTCCCGTCATTGAATAACCATGGTTGTCTTTTAATATACCGATTACAGATCCTACGAGAGATCTATTTGATTTTAATATGTTCCATGTATTGGAGGTTAATATAATGGTTTCACATTTTTTATCTAGTGTTTTATTTGTAGAACCAATGATATCAGCAACGCATATATATATATATATATATATATATATATATATATATATATATATATATATATATATATATATATATATATATATATATATATATATATATATATATATATATATATATATATATATATATATATATATATATATATACATATATATATATATATATATATATATATATATATATATATATATATATATATATATATATATATATATATATATATATATATATATATATATATATATATATATATATATATATATATATATATATATATATATATATATATATATTCAGACACTTTCCCCTCGAAAATGAGTGAGCCAAACGAAAAAAGGCTACCGCCGACACGAAAGAATACAATTGTTGTTGACTTCAGGCAGTGCCAAATTCGACCTTCGATACGAGAACTTGAAGGTTTGCTTAAGGAGCAAATGCAGCTGGACATTAAACGTGTGCATTTACTTCAATGCAATAAGACGAATAATGTTTTTTACATCCAGTTTAATAAAGAGTTGGATGCAATTCAATTCGCAAAAGACAATAACAATGTGCACTATGTGGAACACGAGAACATTAGGTACAACATTCCAGTATATATGGATGATAGTGCTATAGAAGTGCGTGTGCATGATCTTCACTCGAGCGTCACCGATTATTATATTCGCAAAACTATGTCCCAATACGGAGAGATTCTCTCTATCGAAAAAGAAAAGTGGAAGAATTTTTTCCCCGGTATTCTAAATGGCGTACGTGTATTACGCATACACTTGAAGAAGCCTATACCTTCTTATGTGATTTTCGGTCAAGATACAAGAATTCCGTGCAAATCACTTGTTACCTATGACAATCAGATGGCCACATGTCAGTATTGTCAAAAAGCTGTTCACTACGGTAAGCCATGTGATAAACTGGACAAGGAGACAACTACACCAAAGGACAACAGTGCTTCCGTCACACCAACCCAAAGCAATCCCAGTACACCTGTGACAGTCACCAACAACAGTGAAGCATCCACTTCAACGAAACCATCCAACGTATCCCCTATAGAACAAAGTGCATTAACTGCAGTGAACAACTTACCATCCAACCAACCAGCAACTGCAAACAATGTACAACAAGGCTCATTTCCAGCAACTAGCAATGAAACCAACAACAATACCATCGATGTGGCAATGGAAGACGAGACGGACAACGAACGAAGTGCCCCTCAATCCTCGCAGGAGGGAAATGGAAGCTCCTCTCCCCCTAGAAAAAGGGTGACAACGAGATCCAACTCAAAAAAAAAATTATTTAAAAAATCGGCTCAATCGGCCACGTTAAGCTGGTACGCAAATAGGCCTGAATAAAAAATATCTTTTAAATAAAAAGATAAAACTTTTCATCAACGGTAAACTATTTGTAAAAATGATTACTTTCTATATTATATATAAAATTTTTCTATTGGGTTTCGTGATGCTTTCAATGTTTTACAGTAACAACGATCTTTTCAAATATCGCAACTTGTATTTTAGCATGTCAATAAAACGGAAAGCGCAGGTGGCTGCACTGAGGCGAGAGGTCAGGAAAAAAGTTGCAAAGCAGAATTTGAACGATAAACGTGTTTTTATAAACGAGAAAACGCATGATATAGACATGTATGATGACGAGTGCGTTGACCAATCCACTGAGTCGAATGATTACTGGGAAGAAATTCCTATTGGGTTAGACTCTGGAGACTTGTTTGGCCAGTTGACTTTGATATAAATAATATGTAAGGGGTTTGTTCTCAAACGACATACTATGAAGAAATATATTTGCTGACTAACAGTTGAGTTTTTTTCAGCACTTGTGCTCAGCTTCATTGGAATGGAATCAAAATGAGTGTAACATGGTAAGTTTATTATTCTTTTAGCAGAACTGCATTTATCTGTTCTACTGATGTTTTAGTTGATGCATATTCACCACTAAAGCTGGACAATGTTTTCGATTTGGCGAGTGTAACGCTTGCTTCGCTGCATTCTCAATGCGAATCATGTACTGTCATTATAGATTGACGTCAATGAGTGCGTTTCCGCATCTACAACTTTGGCAGTTTCTGCGAGTTCATTTGAAGAAATATCTGAAATTTTCCAAACTGAGGATGATAGGAACTATACACTCAAAGTAAGTTCATTATTAACAAAGCAGGGAATGTTCAACTGTCATCTGAAAATTAATTTACAATGCTGTCGATAATGCTATTCAGTAATTCAAATTGCTCTGAAATAGGCTTTAAGAATTAGTTCCAGTCATGATCATAAACAACTGAAGATAATGTCTTCCAAATATTTTAGATAAATCCCAAGAACGATACAATGATGGATGTTCCTAATACGAGTACTCAAAATACAAAGTGATGTGTTATAGATATGCATAGATATGCCCATATTAAAAATCCATGTTGGAATGCTGTCGAAGGACGTAGAATAGTGGATTGGAATTATGTATGCAAGTGTTTACTAGAAGTTCAAGCTAGTCATTCTAGAAAATGTTCAGGTATTCTGTGCATATATCGAGAACAATATTCTTCAATGGTTTCCACAACATGGTTCAAATGCGATAAATGCGAGTCCCTTTTCAAAATAAAAACTATTGAACCGTCTAATAAGCCAGTACTTCGTAAAAGTGTCGTTTGGGCAACATTGTGTACAGGTGGTACATATAGCCACACTCGTGAATTTTTAGCATTTCTCGACGTACCGTTTATGCCAAAGAAAACTTTTGCTTTGGATGAGGTTAAAATGGACGATATACTAGAAAAAGCAAAAGACGATTCGATGAGGAGAGCAACAGAACAAGAGAAAAGGGAAAGCTTTGCAGAGATCCAAGGAAAAGGATTCTCTGTAAACGGGGATGCTCCAGTCAAAGTGAAGGTTGCTTTAGATGGAAGTTGGGCTAAAAGGAGCTACGGAACTAGATTCAATTCTGCTTCTGGCTGTGGCGTAATAATCGGGGAGAAATCGAAAAAAATTCTTTTCGTTGGCGTTAGGAACAAGCGATGTTCCATATGTGTTCGAAACGTTCGCCTAAAAAAGACCGTCTCAAAGCATAAGTGCTACAGAAATTTTTCAAAATCTTCAGGAAGTATGGAACCAGATATCATGATTGAGGGCTTCCGTAAACTCGAAAAGCAAAACCTTTTACTTACCACAACTACAACTGATGGCGATTCGACTACGGTCTCAAAGCTAAAGAATGTCATCAAATACGGACCATCTATTGAACATCAACTATGCTGCAATCATGCTTGCAAAAACATTGGAAGAAAGCTTCGAGAGGTAATCATTAATGTTGGATATTTAAACTTCATAATCATCTTTGCAGCAATTATATCTTATATTCCACTTTTTTCTTTTTGTTCATATCTAATCAAGCATTGATATGGATGTCAAAACTTTTTCTAAACGATTCAGAATTACATTTATTTTAAATTTCGAAACAAATAAATTTAGAATTTCTTCGAAATATTGAAATATTCAGAGCCCTTCGGGCAACCAAACTCGAACATGATCAATTGATTAAACACAACTTGTCGTAGAACTGTAGTATTTATGCATTCAGTAGTCTGGAATCTTTTCGCTGTAAATTTCACCCGAAAGTGTCTGAATATATATATATATATATTAATTAAACACAACTTGTCGTAGAACTGTAGTATTTATGCATTCAGTAGTCTGGAATCTTTTCGCTGTAAATTTCACCCGAAAGTGTCTGAATATATATATATATATATATATATATATATATATATATATATATATATATATATATATATATATATATATATATATATATATATATATATATATATATATATATATATATATATATATATATATATATATATATATATATATATATATATATATATACATATATATATATATATATATATATATATATATATATATATATATATATATATATATATATATATATATATATATATATATATATATATATATATATATATATATATATATATATATATATATATATATATATATTCAGACACTTTCGGGTGAAATTTACAGCGAAAAGATTCCAGACTACTGAATGCATAAATACTACAGTTCTACGACAAGTTGTGTTTAATTAATTGATCATGTTCGAGTTTGGTTGCCCGAAGGGCTCTGAATATTTCAATATTTCGAAGAAATTCTAAATTTATTTGTTTCGAAATTTAAAATAAATGTAATTCTGAATCGTTTAGAAAAAGTTTTGACATCCATATCAATGCTTGATTAGATATGAACAAAAAGAAAAAAGTGGAATATAAGATATAATTGCTGCAAAGATGATTATGAAGTTTAAATATCCAACATTAATGATTACCTCTCGAAGCTTTCTTCCAATGTTTTTGCAAGCATGATTGCAGCATAGTTGATGTTCAATAGATGGTCCGTATTTGATGACATTCTTTAGCTTTGAGACCGTAGTCGAATCGCCATCAGTTGTAGTTGTGGTAAGTAAAAGGTTTTGCTTTTCGAGTTTACGGAAGCCCTCAATCATGATATCTGGTTCCATACTTCCTGAAGATTTTGAAAAATTTCTGTAGCACTTATGCTTTGAGCCGGTCTTTTTTAGGCGATCGTTTCGAACACATATGGAACATCGCTTGTTCCTAACGCCAACGAAAAGAATTTTTTTCGATTTCTCCCCGATTATTACGCCACAGCCAGAAGCAGAATTGAATCTAGTTCCGTAGCTCCTTTTAGCCCAACTTCCATCTAAAGCAACCTTCACTTTGACTGGAGCATCCCCGTTTACAGAGAATCCTTTTCCTTGGATCTCTGCAAAGCTTTCCCTTTTCTCTTGTTCTGTTGCTCTCCTCATCGAATCGTCTTTTGCTTTTTCTAGTATATCGTCCATTTTAACCTCATCCAAAGCAAAAGTTTTCTTTGGCATAAACGGTACGTCGAGAAATGCTAAAAATTCACGAGTGTGGCTATATGTACCACCTGTACACAATGTTGCCCAAACGACACTTTTACGAAGTACTGGCTTATTAGACGGTTCAATAGTTTTTATTTTGAAAAGGGACTCGCATTTATCGCATTTGAACCATGTTGTGGAAACCATTGAAGAATATTGTTCTCGATATATGCACAGAATACCTGAACATTTTCTAGAATGACTAGCTTGAACTTCTAGTAAACACTTGCATACATAATTCCAATCCACTATTCTACGTCCTTCGACAGCATTCCAACATGGATTTTTAATATGGGCATATCTATGCATATCTATAACACATCACTTTGTATTTTGAGTACTCGTATTAGGAACATCCATCATTGTATCGTTCTTGGGATTTATCTAAAATATTTGGAAGACATTATCTTCAGTTGTTTATGATCATGACTGGAACTAATTCTTAAAGCCTATTTCAGAGCAATTTGAATTACTGAATAGCATTATCGACAGCATTGTAAATTAATTTTCAGATGACAGTTGAACATTCCCTGCTTTGTTAATAATGAACTTACTTTGAGTGTATAGTTCCTATCATCCTCAGTTTGGAAAATTTCAGATATTTCTTCAAATGAACTCGCAGAAACTGCCAAAGTTGTAGATGCGGAAACGCACTCATTGACGTCAATCTATAATGACAGTACATGATTCGCATTGAGAATGCAGCGAAGTAAGCGTTACACTCGCCAAATCGAAAACATTGTCCAGCTTTAGTGGTGAATATGCATCAACTAAAACATCAGTAGAACAGATAAATGCAGTTCTGCTAAAAGAATAATAAACTTACCATGTTACACTCATTTTGATTCCATTCCAATGAAGCTGAGCACAAGTGCTGAAAAAAACTCAACTGTTAGTCAGCAAATATATTTCTTCATAGTATGTCGTTTGAGAACAAACCCCTTACATATTATTTATATCAAAGTCAACTGGCCAAACAAGTCTCCAGAGTCTAACCCAATAGGAATTTCTTCCCAGTAATCATTCGACTCAGTGGATTGGTCAACGCACTCGTCATCATACATGTCTATATCATGCGTTTTCTCGTTTATAAAAACACGTTTATCGTTCAAATTCTGCTTTGCAACTTTTTTCCTGACCTCTCGCCTCAGTGCAGCCACCTGCGCTTTCCGTTTTATTGACATGCTAAAATACAAGTTGCGATATTTGAAAAGATCGTTGTTACTGTAAAACATTGAAAGCATCACGAAACCCAATAGAAAAATTTAATATATAATATAGAAAGTAATCATTTTTACAAATAGTTTACCGTTGATGAAAAGTTTTATCTTTTTATTTAAAAGATATTTTTTATTCAGGCCTATTTGCGTACCAGCTTAACGTGGCCGATTGAGCCGATTTTTTAAATAATTTTTTTTTGAGTTGGATCTCGTTGTCACCCTTTTTCTAGGGGGAGAGGAGCTTCCATTTCCCTCCTGCGAGGATTGAGGGGCACTTCGTTCGTTGTCCGTCTCGTCTTCCATTGCCACATCGATGGTATTGTTGTTGGTTTCATTGCTAGTTGCTGGAAATGAGCCTTGTTGTACATTGTTTGCAGTTGCTGGTTGGTTGGATGGTAAGTTGTTCACTGCAGTTAATGCACTTTGTTCTATAGGGGATACGTTGGATGGTTTCGTTGAAGTGGATGCTTCACTGTTGTTGGTGACTGTCACAGGTGTACTGGGATTGCTTTGGGTTGGTGTGACGGAAGCACTGTTGTCCTTTGGTGTAGTTGTCTCCTTGTCCAGTTTATCACATGGCTTACCGTAGTGAACAGCTTTTTGACAATACTGACATGTGGCCATCTGATTGTCATAGGTAACAAGTGATTTGCACGGAATTCTTGTATCTTGACCGAAAATCACATAAGAAGGTATAGGCTTCTTCAAGTGTATGCGTAATACACGTACGCCATTTAGAATACCGGGGAAAAAAATCTTCCACTTTTCTTTTTCGATAGAGAGAATCTCTCCGTATTGGGACATAGTTTTGCGAATATAATAATCGGTGACGCTCGAGTGAAGATCATGCACACGCACTTCTATAGCACTATCATCCATATATACTGGAATGTTGTACCTAATGTTCTCGTGTTCCACATAGTGCACATTGTTATTGTCTTTTGCGAATTGAATTGCATCCAACTCTTTATTAAACTGGATGTAAAAAACATTATTCGTCTTATTGCATTGAAGTAAATGCACACGTTTAATGTCCAGCTGCATTTGCTCCTTAAGCAAACCTTCAAGTTCTCGTATCGAAGGTCGAATTTGGCACTGCCTGAAGTCAACAACAATTGTATTCTTTCGTGTCGGCGGTAGCCTTTTTTCGTTTGGCTCACTCATTTTCGAGGTCTATTGTTCACTACACAATACTGTACTTGGTTTCTTCTGTTTCCAACGTAAGCGGTTTTGTTTTATCGACTGACTTGGAGGATATTGAAAACCGAACTGGAAAAGTTTTATCTTGAATTGTATATTTAGGCTACTTGATATTTCGTGAAACTTTATTAATATATTTTTAATTATTTTTTTAACGTGTGTTAGTTTTCGTCTGTTTTACGCATAAATTTGAAATTTTTTTCCTCGTAAATAATATGAAAATATAACCCTATTTCTATAAATGCATAACAATTTTAACTGATTTTTTCATCCTTTCAAACTACATGATGATTGATATTGGAAAGTATTCATTAATCAGGAATATTCAGTTTGTGGTATGTAATTATATGTTCCAAAATTATATATTTGCATAACCATATTTTTATTATGCGCGAAAATATTTTTTGACGAAATAAACTCGGAAAAAAACATTACAGTGTATTTACTTCGTAAAATAATTATATTTCGGAATATGCTTCGTAAAATGTACTTTTACTACACTGTATGCTTCCAAGGTATACGCATTAAAAAAGATTCTATCTAGAAAAAAATGTCCATTAATGAAGTTCATCCATAGTCTTACACCTCGAGAAGAGCGTTCAATGTGATTTCGTTATAAAGGCGTAGCTACCAGCTGATAACTTTGATGGTGTGATACATGATTTCCCATTGAGGCACGACATACTACTACTAATGTTACAAATTTTGTGCAGCATCTACTGGGTGTGCAGAATTTATATATTCAGCGCTGCCAGTTAATCAAAGTAATATATAAAGAAGAAATAAAAATACGTTTAATTTTCAAACATGTCTCCCAAAATCATTTTGGAGTACTAATTCTAGGTTTATAATTTGAGTTTTACATTTTTCTATCATTATTTGTTGGAAAATATCACAAATTTCGAACTTCGATATAAATTAAAATAAAACTATTCTAGCAACATTGTATCAGTATAATTGTATGAGTTGACTAAATTGTAAACAAACAACAGTTTTCGTTTAAAATGCAGTTTTATGAGAACCTAGAGTATTTTGTGTCAGTTTTTTTCAACTTGTGTCTATTGTCTATTGTTCACTACACAATACTGTACTTGGTTTCTTCTGTTTCCAACGTACGCGGTTTTGTTTTATCGACTGACTTGGAGGAGATGTAAAACCGAACTGGAAAAGTTTTATCTTGAATTGTATATTTAGGCTACTTGATATTTCGTGAAACTTTATTTATATATTTTTAATTATTTGTATAACGTGTGTCAGTTTTCGTCTGTTTTACGCATAAATTTGAAATTTTTTTCCTCGTAAATAATATGAAAATATAACCATATTTCTATAAATGCATAACAATTTTAACTGATTTTTTCATCCTTTCAAACTACATGATGATTGATATTGGAAAGTATTCATTAATCAGGAATATTCAGTTTGTGGTATGTAATTACATGTTCCAAAATTATATATTTGCATAACCATATTTTTATTATGCGCGAAAATATTTTTTGACGAAATAAACTCGGAAAAAAACATTACAGTGTATTTACTACGTAAAATAATTATATTTCGGAATATGCTTCGTAAAATGTACTTTTACAACACTGTATGCTTCCAAGGTATACGCATTAAAAAAGATTCTATCTAGAAAAAAATGTCCATTAATGAAGTTCATCCATAGTCTTACACCTCGAGAAGAGCGTTCAATGTGATTTCGTTATAAAGACGTAGCTACCAGCTGATAACTTTGATGGTGTGATACATGATTTCCCATTGAGGCACGACATACTACTACTAATGTAACAAATTTTGTGCAGCATTTACTGGGTGTGCAGAATTTATATATTCAGCGCTGCCAGTTAATCAAAGTAATATATAAAGAAGAAATAAAAATACGTTTTATTTTCCAAACATGTCTCCCATAATCATTTTGGAGTACTAATTCTAGGTTTATAATTTGAGTTTTACATTTTTCTATCATTATTTGTTGGAAAATATCAAAAATTTCGAACTTCGATATAAATTAAAATAAAACTATTCTAGCAACATTGTATCAGTATAATTGTATGAGTTGACTAAATTGTAAACAAACAACAGTTTTCGTTTAAAATGCAGTTTTATGAGAACCTAGAGTATTTTGTGTCAGTTTTTTTTTTAACTTGTGCCTTCGTCATACTAAAACAATTGATTCTATTTTGTTGGAAAGCTAAGAAAAGGTAAGAGAATCTTCATTTTTCCACAAAATCAGCAAGTGAAAATGCACACGGAAATGTGTTGGTAGCTGATCAAGTGTCTTAGTGTGAAGAAGAACAAATCGGTTTTATTTTTCGACTGCAGTTTTCATAAAAACTAAAAGATGTAGAACCTAACTCTTTGTTTTTGTCGTGAATACGACTTATTTTACTATGGGGCGCCTTTTCAAAATTTACCCTCTGAGAGAGTGATAAGTTTTTGATCGTGAATATCTCTTGTTGTATCTAACGAATCAACATAATTTTTTCTACACGCAATCGGAAATATGATTAAAATTTTATTATTCAGATGTGTGACATAATCTCAAATGATTCATAATTAAACTTTTCTGAAATGTTTGGTATAAACGAGTATTCAAGAGGATAATTCATAAGGCGCGTTTGCCTTTCTAGTATTTTTAAAGCTCATAGCTCAGTGATCTGCGAAAGGATTTATATAATTTAACTACCAATAGAATCGAAATTTTTCAACTTGAGCGTGTATTGCAAAAACATTGAAGTTTTTCAATATTACACTATTGAAAAACCTGTCTCATTTGACCCATGTCAACACCAGCCAATCAGAACGCGTTCTGAGGAAGAGAACAAAATATCTGCTGCTGTACAACAAATCGTTCGAGAAAAATGTTCCGAAAAGTGTTTAATATCGTAGTGAGTTCCTCAATTCGGTCCTTCTGAATGCTAGAAACGAATCCCTACAGCATATTGATAGTTTATTTCAATAAATTTTGCAAATCCGACATGAAATAATCGACATTAAAATTCTGTATGCGGCTTTTTTTATAGCCGGTAGGACCGCCCATTAGTGAAAAAGCTACAAACGAAATCACGTAAAAAGAAAGCTCTTAACAAAAATTGGATCAGTTTTGATTCTATCGCCACTGCGAGCAGATGTATTTTGTGTCGTTTGCAAAGCTAGTTTTGCTTCCGACTAGAGCGATTACGTCACCGCTGCCAGTTGTTTGCATTGGTGAAAAAACAACGAAAAGGGGCATCACACAAAATCAGCCGTTCTAATGGCTCAAAAGTTTTCTAAAGAACTATTAGGATTTGTTGTTCGCAAATCGAGGGTAAATATCCTCAGTTTAGTGCAAATCTAGAACAGCTTGGTTAGATTTGTGCACTTTTCGCTGTGTGAAGTTCACAGTAATCGAGATCAAGTGAAGCCTTCCTTGTTTTTGCGAAAAATGTTCCAGAGTTTAATGTCGTAGAGAATTTCGCAATTTGACCCTTCTGAATGCTAGAAACGAATCCCTATAGCATATTGAAAGTTTCGTTCAATAAATTAGGCCTATTGTATCATTGATCAACCCAGCGAATTAATGTTTTCTTTATTGGAAGATTATAATCGGTTGTAAACGCTACACCTACACCAACCATATAAGTGTCGCACCCACGTACAACAGTTCAGCCTGGAATTAGATGACGGAAGTCAGCGGCATCCATCGAAATCCGAATTCAACTCATCACTCTCCATCACAAACGCTTTCATAAAAGGTTCTTTTCAGAGCCACAATTATTTTATTATAAAGAACTATACTGGTTATTTCATAATATTTGTGTTTCAGAATGTTAAATGTAACTAATTCGTACTTTAGTTCAGGTGCATCGTTTCAAATTCTGCATACAATTTCATACAATTGATTAACTAATTGATATTCGGAAGTGTTAAGCAACATGTCAGTTGTTTTCGTATTCACGACATCCAGTAATGTCTCTGACATTACCCACCCGCCTTTTTTCAAATCACAAATCAAAACAGGAACAACCGATTCGTTATTTATCTCGTTCTGTGGTGGTTTTATCGAATAAAACTGATAAAACTTGCTTTTTTGTAAAGTATTATATTAACGTCTGTTAATATTTTATTGCAGCTTTCTTTAAATTGTCGAACGTTCATTTTACTGAATATAATGCTGCTTAATTCGAGCGCTATTTTTTTCAAACTTATATTTTTGACCATTGCATTTATTTGTCTTAGTGCATTATAAAAATCAATGATAGATTTTATATTTGTGAGTTGCACTGATGCTAACTTCTTTTTCTTCGTCGTCGATTTTATTGTTTAGTTGCGCATTTCAAAAACCAATTTTGGTAAATTGAAAGCGTCTATGTTGTTGACAAATTCATAAACTCTGAGGTGATCAATCTCAATACGATTATGCCATATTTAATCCACCGACCATTGCCGATCGTCACCTGCAGAATCGACCATTGCGACCGGAATTCGCCACTACCCTAATGATAATACCCTAGTTTTAAGTTAGTTTTAATTTAAAATAAGAAAATGCCCTTGGCATCTAAGAGCTTAAGCAGTGTGCCTTCAAATATGTTACTATTGAATAAAAAAAAATCTCAATACGATTATTATCTGTTATTATATTTTGTTCAATTTTATTTGTACTGAACCTAGTTTGAACTGGTAGTACTAATAAAGCTTCAGAATTGATAGCTATTCGTGAAAGTGCATCTGGTACCGTATTATTTTTGCCTTTCACGTATTCAATATCAAATGAGAAGTCTTCTAAATCTGTTCTCATCCTTGTTAATTTGGATGACAGTTCTTTCATCGAAAATAAGTATATAAGCGGACGATGGTCAGTTTTTACTAAAAATCGTCTTCCGTATAAATATGGTCGGAAATGTTTTATCTCCCAGTGAATGGCGGTTAGCTCTTGCTCGATTGTAGATTTATTACTCTCTCCTTTAGTGAACATTCAACTAGCATATGCAATTGGTAATTCAGCTTCACCGTGCATTTGAAATAATACAGCACCGCATGCGAGTTTTGACGCATCAGTGCTTAAAATAAATTGTTTGTTAAAATTCGGAAACTGTAAAATCCTTGGTAATATTAATTTTTGTTTTAGCATGTCAAAAGCTCTTTTACATTCATTACTCCAGTTTAAAATTGCATTCTTTTTTAAAAGCGCATTTAACGGAGCAGTTATATCAGAAAAGTAGGGTATAAACAAGAGATGGTGTTCGAACGTAATCGATGAACAACCCTCGCTACTACCTAGCATCTAAACTCACGTCACCTGTGAATACGATGCTTCGCCTGACACACACATTCAAACCAATCAAACCGATCATATCATTGTACTCATGAACTTATAATAAAAGCAGTCTATTGAATTCTATCTGTGAGACAGCACGTTCTTTTCTTGAGCTCTTCGGTCTATACAATTGTATCCACGCGGTTTCAACGTGGTCGGTAAATTTGGTCGTTTGTTCCTCCAAAAAGCTGGTCCTTCGAACCGGATAACCATAATTTGACCAGCAACGCGAGTTTATTTGTCGATTTTACGTTGCTCTCGTACGACTAGTGGACATTTACGAGTTGATAGCAAAGATAACGTGTGCAAGCACACCGCGTGTGTATTGGAGTTTTACTGCCGCTAAATATCGTCATGGATAAATTAATCCGCACAAGAAAATCGTATGCCCCGCGGCTGGAACGAGTAGGTCGTTGTCTTGAAAAAATGGAAGACTCCGAAAATGTTGAAGCCGAAGATGTTCTCACGGAGATAGATAACCTCAACAGCATTTGGTCATCGTATCTATCTGTTCATCATAAAATTCTTGATTTGGCAGACGACGAAGCTGTTTACGAGGAAGCAATGACGCATCAGATCGCATTCGAAGAGGAGTATTTGTCACTGAAAAAGGGTTTGGGTAGGCTTCAGAAACGTTTGGAGCCAGCCGAACACGAGGTCACTTTCAACCAACAAAATGGTGGCAACACTAGCGTCATCGAAGCACTAGTTCAGCAACAAACACAGCTTCTTCAAGCAATCACATCCAACGTAGGAGCGTCAACGACTTTAGTTCCGCCATCAAGCAACGGAACGTCAGCCGATAATACCGCACTGCCGGACTTAAGGCTGCCGCGCATGAGTCTTCCGATCTTCAACGGAAATTTTCTGGAATGGCAATCGTTTTACGATCTGTTCAGTGGATCAGTGCATCAAAATCCATCACTTCGTCCCAGTCAGAAACTCTATTTTCTCAAAACGCATTTGGCGGGAGAAGCAGCTACACTGATTTCGCATCTAAATGTTGAGGATGCTAACTATCAACCAGCTCTTCAAAAGTTAAAAGAGCGATACAATAAACCGCGTGCAATCGCTAATCTGCACATCACTCGTTTTTTGAGCCAACCATCATTGACAGCGTCGTCCCCATCTGGTTTGCGCTCCCTCCACGATGTTTCGGATGAAGTGATTCGCGCTTTAGCAGCTCTCGGACGCGAAGAAAGAGACATTTGGCTACTACACGTTCTGTATGAAAAGTTGGACTCGAACACTGAAGAACTGTGGTGTCAAAGGATCGTGGACCTTGAAGAGGATGATATAAGTTTGGACGCATTGTTGAAATTTATTGATAATCGAAGCTCAGCCCTGCAATCATCACAACGGTCCCGGATCTCTAGCACCATCCCAGCTAATAAGGTTCCAGCATTACGGCCCCAATCTAAGCAACTTTCTGCATTAGTTGCTACTAATCAAACACAAGTCATCTGTGGCATTTGTTCGAGACCTGGTCATCAACCGTACCAATGCGGTAAGTTCACACACGCTAGCTCAGCTGATCGATTCTTTATGGTTTCTAGACAGAAGCTTTGCCAGAATTGTTTAAGGAACCATGGTGGAGAAGAATGCAAGGCGGGTTTCTGTCGAAAATGTGGACAGATGCATCATACGCTGCTTCACAACGCTTTTCAACCAGCAGCCCAAGTGACACCACTCGAAGAAAATACCTCTGCATCACCGCAAGCGCTTATATCAGCTATTAACCTATCTGATCATCTTGATGGTACGAACGTGCTTCTTTTGACGGCCACTATTGACGTTTTCGACAAATACGGTCGACCACATTCAGTTCGCGCAGTGCTCGATTGTGCATCACATCTTAGCTTCATCAGAAAAGATTTGTGCGATCAGCTCGGTGTTGAAAAATCGCCTATAAACCTGGATTTTCAAGGAATATCGTCTACAAGCACACATTCCAGTTTAGGCGCTACCGTAACAATTGCCTCCAGGTGCTCAAATTACCAGTTTAGCCTTCCGTGTGCCATATTGGATCAAATCTCTGCCGACCTTCCATTGCGTCCTGTGAATATCGAAGATTGGCCAATTCCACATTCCGTACATTTGGCTGATCCGCAATTTCATAATCCTGGAAGAATCAGCATTCTTTTGGGCCTTCAACCGTTTTTAGAGCTATTGGAACCTGGACAAATTGTTCTCGATCCAGCAGGTCGTCTGCCTATTCTTCAAAATACGAAGCTAGGATGGGTGGTATCAGGTCGTTATGAAACACCACCGCAAGCGGCCCCTATCAGTTCTACTTGTTTAATCACCTTCGTTGATGATACACTTTCTCAACAATTGCAAAGCTTTTTTGAGATGGAGGAATACACGCATCCAGG
This sequence comes from Malaya genurostris, assembly GCF_030247185.1. Taxonomy (NCBI): domain Eukaryota; kingdom Metazoa; phylum Arthropoda; class Insecta; order Diptera; family Culicidae; genus Malaya; species Malaya genurostris. Next base: position 171,925,552 of record NC_080571.1, read on the forward strand.
TCCCCACTTCAGTGAAGAAGAAAGGATGTGTGAGGCACATTTCGAACAGAACACCGTTCGCGACAACAATGGTCGATTCCAAGTTCGTCTCCCCTTCCGAGAAGATCCAAAATCACTTGGAAAATCTCGTGAAATCGCTACTAAACGGCTTGAGCAAATTGAGCGAAAGTTGGCCAAAAATCATCAGCTTAAGGGACAATATCACTCCTTTCTGCGTGAGTATCTCGAGGCAGGCCATATGTCTCTCGCCAAAACACCAGCACCGGTTGGATCAGTATACCTCCCACACCATTGCGTCTTGAAGGAGTCCAGCACTACAACCAAATGCCGTGTCGTTTTCGATGCTTCGGCCAAAACGACTAGTTCAAAATCACTTAATGACGTGCTAATGAGTGGTCCTGTCCTACAAGATTCCCTCATCGACATTCTGCTACGGTTTCGTTTTCCAGTTATTGCACTTACTGGTGATATACAGCAGATGTACCGTATGGTGCAAGTTGCAACGGAGGATCGTGATTATCAACGAATCTTATGGCGATGGAAACCTGAAGATAACATCGATGAGTACACTCTAAACACCGTCACCTACGGAACAAAACCGGCGTCGTACCTCGCGACAAAATGCGTTCAACAGTTGCTCAATCTCTTTGCTGTAAACTACCCGGATGCGGTCCAGAAGGCATTGAAGGGAACATACGTTGATGACGTTTTGATCGGTGCAGATTCTCCTGAAGAAGCTCAACAGTTACGACAACAGCTTTCGGAAATATTTGCATCTGGAGGTTTCCACCTGCGTAAATGGGCGTCTAATTGTAACAGGGCCCTTGAAGGTGTATCCGAAGCAGACCTCGAAATTAGGATCCCGATCGAATTAAATGGAAACGAAACCATCAAGGCCCTTGGAATTCACTGGCAGCCGTGCAGTGATGAGCTCTTGTTTTCCTATCAACCAGTTAAGATCCTTCAGCCCACTAAACGTATCATTTTGTCGCAAATCGCCAGCCTGTTCGACCCTCTGGGTTTGCTCGCTCCAATCATCGTCAAGGCGAAGTTGGTGATGCAACGTTTGTGGGAGCTGAAGGTGGACTGGGATGAAACTCCCCCTGGTGAGTTGATTGATGATTGGATAGTTTTAGCACAGAATCTGTTCGCTCTCAATTCATTTCAGATACCACGAAGAGTCGTCTACGCTCGAAGCCTTACACGACTCTACCTGCACGGCTACAGTGACGCTTCCGAGAAGGCAATGGGCGCCTGCATATACATTCGATCCGTCGACAAAGATGGCAACCATTCATCGCATCTTCTTTGTGCAAAATCGAAAACAGCACCGATCGGGAAGGGTCGGTCGACCATACCTCGCTTGGAGTTAAATGCGGCGGTGATCTTGGCACGTCTAATCAGCAATGTTACTGCAGCTTTGGCAAAACAGTTTCACGAAATTCGAGCCTACAGTGATTCCCAGGTAGCATTGGCATGGATATCTGGCGGAGCGTCTAGATGGAAAACATATGTTGGAAATCGCGTAGCCGAAATCGCAACTCTCTTGCCGTCGATCAACTGGTATCACGTTGGTACCCACGACAACCCTGCAGATATAATATCGCGAGGTGCTCTTCCTGTTAATTTGAAAACGAATGATCTTTGGTGGCATGGTCCAAATTGGCAGCATTCATCACCACATCGAGATCTTAACGATGCACAAAGGCAACAAGTAGACCGTGAACGAAAATCTATGGCAGTCGGTCTCATGGTCGCATATCAAAATCATTTTTTAGATGAGATGTTAAATCGTTACTACCCAAACAAACAAATGTTGCTACGTGTCACTGCTCGTCTTTTGAGATTCGGTTCCCGTGGACCTGAACGTCTAACATCTGCAGAGTTGGATAAGGCTCTTTTAATATATGTATCGCACACACAGAAATCTCACTTCTCGAATGATATCAACCGCTTGAAAGAAGGAAAATTTGTGTCTAGCGGAAGTTCTATTCGTTTACTCGATCCTTACTTGGATGCAGACGGGCTTCTCAGGGTGGGCGGCCGTATCCGTCAATCGAAGCTAAATTATGATACAAAACACCAGCTACTGCTACCTCGGCGTTCTATATTCACTTCTCTAATATTATATGACGCCCATATCAACAACTTTCATTGCGGACCGCAAACTTTGCTAGCAATTTCTCGTCAACGTTTTTGGATACCGTATGGGACAAGTGCGGCTCGTAAAATCACTCGGCAATGCGTAACATGCGCTCGAATGAAACCTCTACCTTTACGTCAGCAAATGGGTCAGTTGCCATCATCTCGTTTGAATCCACAGCCTCCGTTCTCTGTAGTAGGAATAGATTATGCGGGTCCGGTGAATATCATAAGCCGTAAGGTACGTGGAGCTGCATCGAGCAAGGGATACATAGCCTTGTTCGTTTGTTTCGTTACAAAGGCGGTATGGCTGGAAGCAGTATCGGATCTCAGTACACCATCGTTTCTGGCGGCGTTTACCAGGTTCACCAGTCGCTACGGTATGCCAGCAAAGGTATATAGCGACAACGCTACAAATTTTCGTGGAGCAGCAAAGCAATTGAAGGACGTCGCAAATCTTTTCAATTCCAATGCACACCAATCGATCGTGGCAGATTTTCTTGCCGACAAGGGTGTCGAGTGGAACTTTATTCCGCCACGCTCTCCTCACCATGGAGGGCTCTGGGAAGCTGGTATCAAGGTCGCCAAGCAGCTGCTGTGTAAAATTTCAGGTAATTTCACATACACGTTCGAGGAATTGTCGACTCTTTTGGCACAGGTTTCGGCATGCATGAACTCTCGTCCCATCACACCGATTTCCAATGATCCAACGGACCCGCAGCCATTGACCCCCGCGCATTTTCTGATTGGGAGGCCGTTGACAACAGCACCGGAAATCAACCAACTCGAACGCCGTGTCAGCTCTATGTCGCGTTGGCAATTTGTTCAGCGTGTATCTCAGGAGTTTCGAGCAAGATGGCAGAAGGAATATGTACGATCGTTGCAGGTATTCACGAAGTGGCAAAAATCTGCATCTAACGTGAAGGTTGGTGACTTCGTACTTTTGGTTGGCGAAAACGATAAGCCGAAGCAGTGGCCGCTTGGACGGATAGTGGAAGTTCATCCAGGACCTGATGGATTGGTCCGAGTAGCACCTCTGAAAACTGGCAACGGAATCACACAACGAGACATCCGGCGAATTCGTTTGATACCCATGGACAGCGATGAATACGTTTCAAGACGATTAAGTAATGAAATTCCGGACCGGAATTTGGTGGGCGGCTTATGTTCGAACGTAATCGATGAACAACCCTCGCTACTACCTAGCATCTAAACTCACGTCACCTGTGAATACGATGCTTCGCCTGACACACACATTCAAACCAATCAAACCGATCATATCATTGTACTCATGAACTTATAATAAAAGCAGTCTATTGAATTCTATCTGTGAGACAGCACGTTCTTTTCTTGAGCTCTTCGGTCTATACAATTGTATCCACGCGGTTTCAACGTGGTCGGTAAATTTGGTCGTTTGTTCCTCCAGATGGAAAAAAGCCCATTTTGCGCACGAGAATGTGAATCAAGATTTCTGATTGTGAATCAAACAACCGAACAGCGTGAATTATAAAATGTCTCTCTCTCTCTCTCTCTCTCTCTCTCTCTGTGTGTGTGTGTGTGTGTGTGTGTGTCAAATAATATCACTAGGTTTTCTAGGAGACGACTGAACCGATTTTGACAAACTTAAATTCAAATGAAAAGTCTCGTGGTACCATACGAAATTCCTGAATTTCATCCGGATCCGACTTCCGGTTCCTGAGTTATAGAGTAAAGTGTGTTCAATATTGTAAACCGTCACTTATACCGGCGAAACAAAAAACGTAGAAAAAATTCTAAACTGGTCTCAAAACTACACAAATCGATAGTCATTATCAGTAGGCAACTAAATAAACCGATTCCGGCTATCCTGGTTCCCGGTATCCGGTTCCGGAAGTACCGGAAATAGTGGTCATATATACCAAAACAGATCTCACTCACTTTTCTCAGCGATGGTTTAACCGATTTCCACAAACTTAGATTCAAATGAAGGGCTCACAGTCCCATACGAAATTCTTGAATTTCATCCGGATCCGACTTCCGGTTCCGGAGTTATAGGGTAAAGTGTGTTCAATATTGTAAACCGTCACTTAAACCGGCGAAACAAAAAACGTAGAAAAAATTCTAAACTGGTCTCAAAACTACACAAATCGATAGTCATTATCAGTAGGTAACTAAACAAACCGATTCCGGCTATCCTGGTTCCCGGCAAGGATGGAAAAAATCAATCATCACCCTGAATACACACGATCATCTTTCACTATGCATCATCGTTCCATTGCGTACTCAATAATACATAACAGAGTCACTCAAACTCGTTCGGTATCATACTGCGTGCGATGGCGGAGAATAAGAGAATTGAAAATCGCAAAATTTTGAAACACGAACCCAATTGCCAATGCATGAGTTAAAGAGTGCCAGCGAACATCATCGGAAGCGATTATGTTCGTTCGTAAAAATGAACCAACTGTTCGTGTGCAATCGAAAATCCGAACGATTGACAAGTGTGACTGGATATATTCAGCAGGAGTTAGATCGAAACGATCTGTTGTAGGGAAGGGTGGAACAAAAACTGGCTATGGCAAGATTGCATGATGAGTTCGGTCGGCTGAATATAAGTTTTTGCTTGAAGGGCAATGTGCATTATGATGATCGTTACATTGCCAGTTATGTTAACATGTTACAAGTTTGATGTGCTATTCTAGTCAGAGTTAATTAGGTCTTTTAAGACAAATAAGATGAGATTGTTAGTTGACGAATGAGGAAATCAATTAGTTCCAACTCTAACAAATTTGTCCGCCGATCATCGGTGCATTTCATATAAGTTTGTTTTGGAAATCTGGACATAATCATAACTGTATCTTCATGTAAAACCTCTCAATAGGCATAATATTCCAAAGCAGTTGTTCCCTTTGTTGCTTGCTCAATCTTCTCAAGCAACAGTTTATGCATTTCTGTTAATCATATCAATCAATGCATATTCTGACTCATTTCAGGAAGATCAAACAAGTAACACTGGGAAAACCTTCCTTCGAAAAATCTTCATACCACCAGTGTTTGCATTATAATGTTAACGAAATGTTTTTGATTTCCTGAGATTGATATTGGGTGCTGATCAGTGCTGCACAATTATCACCTAGTCCACCTCCGCTAAGTATGGGGAAAATTTCTTTCCTTTCAATATCACTACAGTAATATTATTTAAATACACACATGATTATGAATGATCATTCTCACTATTATCAGCCATGCAGCGATTTGCACTAGCAGATGATGATATTCAGATGTCGGAAGTCCAGTACGCAATAGCAATATGCTAAACTGGTCTCAAAACTACACAAATCGATAGTCATTATCAGTAGGCAACTAAATAAACCGATTCCGGCTATCCTGGTTCCCGGTATCCGGTTCCGGAAGTACCGGAAATAGTGGTCATATATACCAAAACAGATCTCACTCACTTTTCTCAGCGATGGTTTAACCGATTTCCACAAACTTAGATTCAAATGAAGGGCTCACAGTCCCATACGAAATTCTTGAATTTCATCCGGATCCGACTTCCGGTTCCGGAGTTATAGGGTAAAGTGTGTTCAATATTGTAAACCGTCACTTAAACCGGCGAAACAAAAAACGTAGAAAAAATTCTAAACTGGTCTCAAAACTACACAAATCGATAGTCATTATCAGTAGGTAACTAAACAAACCGATTCCGGCTATCCTGGTTCCCGGCAAGGATGGAAAAAATCAATCATCACCCTGAATACACACGATCATCTTTCACTATGCATCATCGTTCCATTGCGTACTCAATAATACATAACAGAGTCACTCAAACTCGTTCGGTATCATACTGCGTGCGATGGCGGAGAATAAGAGAATTGAAAATCGCAAAATTTTGAAACACGAACCCAATTGCCAATGCATGAGTTAAAGAGTGCCAGCGAACATCATCGGAAGCGATTATGTTCGTTCGTAAAAATGAACCAACTGTTCGTGTGCAATCGAAAATCCGAACGATTGACAAGTGTGACTGGATATATTCAGCAGGAGTTAGATCGAAACGATCTGTTGTAGGGAAGGGTGGAACAAAAACTGGCTATGGCAAGATTGCATGATGAGTTCGGTCGGCTGAATATAAGTTTTTGCTTGAAGGGCAATGTGCATTATGATGATCGTTACATTGCCAGTTATGTTAACATGTTACAAGTTTGATGTGCTATTCTAGTCAGAGTTAATTAGGTCTTTTAAGACAAATAAGATGAGATTGTTAGTTGACGAATGAGGAAATCAATTAGTTCCAACTCTAACAAATTTGTCCGCCGATCATCGGTGCATTTCATATAAGTTTGTTTTGGAAATCTGGACATAATCATAACTGTATCTTCATGTAAAACCTCTCAATAGGCATAATATTCCAAAGCAGTTGTTCCCTTTGTTGCTTGCTCAATCTTCTCAAGCAACAGTTTATGCATTTCTGTTAATCATATCAATCAATGCATATTCTGACTCATTTCAGGAAGATCAAACAAGTAACACTGGGAAAACCTTCCTTCGAAAAATCTTCATACCACCAGTGTTTGCATTATAATGTTAACGAAATGTTTTTGATTTCCTGAGATTGATATTGGGTGCTGATCAGTGCTGCACAATTATCACCTAGTCCACCTCCGCTAAGTATGGGGAAAATTTCTTTCCTTTCAATATCACTACAGTAATATTATTTAAATACACACATGATTATGAATGATCATTTTCACTATTATCAGCCATGCAGCGATTTGCACTAGCAGATGATGATATTCAGATGTCGGAAGTCCAGTACGCAATAGCAATATGCGCAATAGGATACAGCGAAAAAACAATACAATCTGAATATTGATTATAGAGACAAAGGACTTTGTTTTAATTCTAGGGTTGATTAAATCTCATGGTCTAAGTAACTTTATTGCCCTTATTAAACGCTATTTAGCACGAATTTTGTGTATAGAAGTAACAAGAGTGCAAATATTTGTGCGCAGCACTTGAACCAGCCCTCTACTGGGAAGCCTGTTGGCTACGATAACACTTGCTACAGCACTCTTCCACCGAGCTGGTTTGAGCGCTTGTTTGTGTTCGCTCTAGCCAAGTTCTCCGCTCCTGTTACTTCGGTGTATGAAAAGCAAGCAATAGTGACATATTATTTTAAACCTGCATAAAAAATGTACCTGCAATTTACTCTGCATGAAACATGCTTCGTGATTGAAGTTATAATTGTCATTATAATTGTTTTTAATCACAGAGTGGCATATTAAGATCAGATTTAAATTGATTTTCAATACATCACCCACCATATTGAATTTCAGCATTTTAAGTGAGAATCTCTGCATGACTGATAATAGTGAGAATGTTGTTGAATGATTATGATTTTATTATCACGTTCGAGTTTATGGATCATCACTTCTTGTCAAGTACTGATACTTTTTTGAGTTTCATTGAATTCTTGAATGATTACGACATTCTATTCAGTTTAGTTTTCGAAGTTTTCGATAAAAAGACACTGAAATAAATTAGTTTGAATAGGAAAAAGTTTGGATGGAAAACTTTATTTCCTTAGCCATATTATAAAAAAATTATTGCCCCATTACCCAATCACCAGACTGGTGATACACGATCACCTTCTGTGATTTCTAAATTTCTGGTGATCACCGCTTGATCACCGTACGTGATTCCTCCTCTGATACCCCAGAGGACAAATTTAGTTTCACTTAAACAACACCATAATTGACATATTAGACGAAAATTGGGAACTGCTCTATGTTCATCGAATTTTAATTTATTGGGTGCTGATGGGACTAACATACACCAAGCGGTTATATTAATAATTTTAGACTATTAAAAAATCACGATTCAGGGTTTTAGATACAAGGAATAATATTGTTAACAGAATGTTTCCGCTGATTTGTAAACAACAACAGTTGAAATGTTTATTATTTTGGATAGCGCATGCGTTATTATAAAGAATTATTTCTATTTTTTTCGATATGTGTTATATTTATATAACCCCCCACTCAATATCTGTTAGTAGCTTTCAAACGGGATGCTTGCGGGAATCGGTTCAACCATTTCTGAAAAATGGGACTCGGAGGATCCGTTTGAAAGTCGGATTTTGCAGCAATTCTTTTACCTCTCTATAGGGAAAAGCAAAATATCCAGTTTGGTCCAGTAGTTTTATTGTTATCGTGTGTTCCCTAACGGTTTCGAGAAAACGCGCAAAGGGAATATCTCCGAAAGAATTGTAAGACTGATTTTCCAATTTTGCATTCATGATTTCTTATAATTATTTATCGATTGAAGCAAACATTGTTCATTCATTTCTTTTGCTCTCTTGTATGCTGTTACAAAAGTTGAAAATATAATGTGCATAGAAAATAGGTTTTCAGTTGAAAATGTTAGTTCCTTTCGGCAACTGTCAAGCCTCTACTGAAATATAGCAATCGAGATACTACAATCACCTGAAAATACGGTATCATAAATTTTCTAGGTGAGCGGGCCACTAGAAACAACATCGTGAAAACTGCAAATAATGTCGCTTTAATTTAGAAAATAACAACTTTTTTCACATATTTGCAGCATGAATCAAAAATGCACTTAAACTTCCCGTCGGCTCGTGAAATCACCCCACGGATACGATTATTTTGCGCCTGCCTTCATTATACTCCAGAGCGTTAAAAGAATGGATCGTCTTGAATCACGATTCAAAATACTTGCAAATATTCGGATTGCCGAGCGAGTTAACTCATCATTGGTTCGGATTGGTTCCGAACATGTACTAAGCAGAATTCAAATGGCAGCGCTCCATAACGAATGAAAGAGAGAATAAATGCGAGAGAATTAACTATTGCGCTTTGCCGATCGGGTGTTACTTGAGGCAATCGGGTGTTCGGCAGAAGCACACTTATGAACGAATAATATCGAGTGACTCGCATCAGGTAGAAACGTGTCTATGAGTGCTAGCCGAGTGAAAATAGATACGATTATTCCCTTCCTTGGTTCCCGGTATCCGGTTCCGGAAGTGCCGGAAATAGTGGTCATATATACCAAAATGGATCTCACTCACTTTTCTCAGCGATGGTTTGACCGATTTCCACAAACTTAGATTCAAATGGAAGGTCTTCCCGTCGCATATGGAATTTCTGAATTTCATCTGGGCCCGATTTCCGGTTCCGGAGTTATAGGGTAAAGTGTGTTCAATATTGTACACCGTCACTTAAACCGACGAAACAAAACGTGCTTGATACACCTAGCAGTGAGATGATACTTTTTTTATCAATCCGCATGTATTTTTTGCATGAATATTCTTCGGTGTTTCAGTTTTCATGACATTATTCTAATGTCCGTCGTTTTAAGTGGCAATTTGAGATTTTAATCACTCATTACTCTGTAATGTCGAAATTGCAAATCGGATCGAATTTGAATCTAAAAGTGTAACAATTGATTAAACATTCCATGATATGTCGAAGTAATTTTCACTTTAGAGTTTAGGGTAAGGTACTTCCAGAGCCGGTATTCAGGAACCAAACCGATTCGTATGGCCATATGCCGAATAAATTGCAATATTTTTGAGTCCAACTTTAAAGCTTTTCGGGATTGTCATCTTTTATATCGCTTTGAATTTTAAATCAATGTAGACATCTTTGAGAAATCGTAGTGTGAATTAAAACTTTGGGTGCCTTTCGAAACGAAAACTGAATACAACAAAAAATGAAATAAGTTTATTTGATTATCGATCTGCAAACCCGATAAGCCTGATTAATTTATGTGAAATAGACATTTTTATATTAATCGCCCTGTATCTCCGAAACCGGTATTTAGATCTGACTGAAAAACAAGATGTTTTATAGAATATTAAAACTTTTCATTTAAATCTTAGATCGGTTCAGCCATCTACGCGAAAAATGAGTTACACAATTTTTATTTCGTTTCACATATCATCCTGTAGCTCTGGAACTAGAGGTCGGAACCAAACATAATTCGGGAACCTTGTTTGGAGGCATACGACTTTTCATATGAACCTGAGCTTATAGAAAACGGTTGAGTCATCTTCGAAAAAAGGTAAAAAATTGAGTGAAATAATTTGTCACACACGCATTTGCTGATCTCGACAAACTGATTCGAATGGTATATGGCTGTTATGTTCTTCCAGCATTTATTGCTGTAAGTAGATTAAATCAATATAATTATGAAATTACTTTCAACTCGAAAAATCTGCCATCATCTGGTCTACAAATGGCATATTCGAACGATTATGTTGCCAAAAACGAACCGTGCTAAAATCGGTCCGAGGCAAAATATCATGATGTACACAGTAATTTGCTTACTTAGAAACAAATGTTTGTAAAAGTATAAAAATCGTGTTTTATGTTGCTCCCAAGCATTTCTTTGCCATACAGCGCTCAAAACTTCTACTGCTGGAATAGGGGAAAAAGTCGTTTACACAAAAATTTCGATATCTTTGATAAAAATGGACGGATTTTAACAATCTATGGCTTGTTGGATTGGTATTACTGTGCGGAATCTAAGTCTGAAAATATATTCTGTTTTCAAGGTCAATTGTGACAGATACTGTCAAAAAACAAAAAAAAATTGACATAAAACTTCGTATAACTCAAAAAGTAAACATCCGATCTGAAAACCATTCAATAGCGTTCTGGGTGACGGGAAGATCTTTCATTTGCGACTAGTTTGATCAAAATCGGTCCAGCCATCGCTGAGATCTCGACCACTTAGTTGACAACACACATACAGACACACACACACACACATACACACACATACACACACATACACATACACACGGACATTTGCTCAGTTCGTCGAGCTGAATCGATTGGTATATGACATTTGGCCTCGGAAATTTTTTTTAAAGTTTGTGCGAATTCTATACCTATTTTTTATATATATATAAAAAGGTAAAAACCTGTTTTAATCCACCTAGTGGTGTAATGATGCCTTTCTCATGTACATATAATATTGTGGTATTCTATTCAAAAATTTTCTCTTCGATTTTTGAAAGAAACCAAGTGATTGTTTATGCATAACATACAGAATAAAACAGTGCTTTGATTGCGTAAGCCATCCTTAAGAGAACGACACTTCCGGCACCGGAACCCGAGAACCGGTATAATCGAAGTCGGTTCGTAAGGCCACCAACTAACATGACACACAAACTCTTCTAGTACGCACCCTATAACTCTGGATTCGGAAGTATTCCTATAATTTCGGAACCGGAAGTCGGATCCGGATGAAATTCAGGAATTCCGTATGGGACCGGAAGACCTTTCATTTGAATCTAAGTTTGTGAAAATCGGTCAAACCATCGCTGAGAAAAGTGAGTGAGATCCATTTTGATATATATGACCACTATTTCCGATACTTCCGGAACCGGATACCGGGAACCAGGATAGCCGGAATCGGTTTGTTTAGTTGCCTACTGATAATGACTATCGATTTGTGTAGTTTTGAGACCAGTTTAGAAAAATTTTTACGTGTTTTGTTTCGCCGGTTTAAGTGACGGCGTACAATATTGAACACACTTTACCCTATAATTTCGGAACCGGAAGTCGGATCCGAATGAAATTCAGGAATTCCGTATGGGACCGGAAGACCTATCATTTGAATTTAAGTTTGTGGAAATCGGTCAAACCATCGCTGAGAAAAGTGAGTGAGATCCATTTTGGTATATATGACCACTATTTCCGATACTTCCGGAACCGGATACCGGGAACCAGGATAGCCGGAATCGGTTTGTTTAGTTGCCTACTGATAATGACTATCGATTTGTTTAGTTTTGAGACCAGTTTAGAAATTTTTTTACGTTTTTTGTTTCGCCGGTTTAAGTGACGGTGTACAATATTGAACACACTTTACCCTATAATTTCGGAACCGGAAGTCGGATCCGGATGAAATTCAGGAATTCCGTATGGGACCGGAAGACCTATCATTTGAATTTAAGTTTGTGGAAATCGGTCAAACCATCGCTGAGAAAAGTGAGTGAGATCCATTTTGGTATATATGACCACTATTTCCGATACTTCCGGAACCGGATACCGGGAACCAGGATAGCCGGAATCGGTTTGTTTAGTTGCCTACTGATAATGACTGTCGATTTGTGTAGTTTTGAGACCAGTATAGATTTTTTTTTACGTTTTTGCCTTTCTTAGACAGAAAGGTTATGCAATCACTTGAAAAACCAACCAGTGAAAATTGGCCCGGAGGGCCAAGTGTCATATACCATCCGACTCAGTTCATCGAGCTGAGCAATATCTGTGTGTGTGTATGTGTCAAATAATCTCACTAGGTTTTCTCGGAGATGGCTGAACCGATTTTGACAAACTAGGATTCAAATGAAAGGACTCGTGGTCCCATACGGAATTCCTGAATTTCATCCGGATCCGACTTCCGGTTCCGAAATTATAGGGTAAAGTGTGTTCAATATTGTACACCGTCACTTAAACCGGCGAAACAAAAAACGTAAAATTTTTTCAAAACTGGTCTCAAAACTACACAAATCAATAGTCATTATCAATAGGCAACTAAACAAACCGATTCCGGCTATCCTGGTTCCCGGTATCCGGTTCCGGAAGTACCGGAAATAGCGGTCATATATACCAAAATGGATCTCACTCACTTTTCTCAGCGATGGTTTGACCGATTTCCACAAACTTAAATTCAAATAAAAGGCCTTCCGGTACCATACGGAATTCCTGAATTTCATCCGGATCCGACTTCAGGTTCCGAAATTATAGGGTAAAGTGTGTTCAATATTGTACACCGTCACTTAAACCGGCGAAACAAAACACGTAAAAATTTCTCTAAACTGGTCTCAAAACTACACAAATCATTAGTCATTATCAGTAGGCAACTAAACAAATAGATTCCGGCTATCCTGGTTCCCGGTATCCGGTTCCGGAAGTATCGGAAATAGTGGTCATATATACCAAAATGGATCTCACTCACTTTTCTCAGCGATGGTTTGACCGATTTCCACAAACTTAAATTCAAATGATAGGTCTTCCGGTCCCATACGGAATTCCTGAGTTTCATCTGGGCCCGATTTCCGGTTCCGGAGTTATAGGGTAATGTGTGTTCAATATTGTAACAGTTCGGCAAAAAAGTTCGTATCGTTTAATAGAAACACACATTTTTTTGCCAAAATTCGTTTTCGTTATTGAACATAATTGCCATCAGAGGCGATACAGCGATTATAGCGATCTTCCAACTTTTCGATACCATTTTTGTAGTACGATTTGTCCTTTGCCTCAAAATAGGCCTCAGTTTCAGCGATTACCTCTTCATTGCTTCTAAATTTTGTACCAGCGAGCATTCTCTTGAGGTCTGGGAACAGGAAAAAGTAACCGGGGACCAAATCTGGAGAATACGGTGGATGAGGGAGCAATTCGAAGCCCAGTTCGTTCAATTTCAGCATGGTTTTCATCGACTTGTGACACGGTGCGTTGTCTTGATGAAACAAAACTTTTTTCTTCTTCAAATGAGGCCGTTTTTTTAAATTTCTTCCTTCAAACGCTCTAATAACGCTATATAATAGTCACTGTTGATGGTTTTTCCCTTTTCAAGGTAGTCGATGAAAATTATACCATGCGTATCCCAAAATACAGACGCCATAACCTTACCGGCCGATTGTTGGGTCTTTCCACGCTTTGGGTTCGGTTCATCGCGTGCAGTCCACTCAGCTGACTGTCGATTGGACTCCGGAGTAAAGTGATGGAGTCGTGTTTCGTCCATTGTTATATATCGACGAAAAAAATCGATTTTATTTCGATATAACAGCACCAAACACTGCTCAGAATCATCAATTCGTTGTTGTTTTTGATCGATTGTGAGCTCACGCGGCACCCATTTTGCACAAAGCTTTCTCATATTCGAGAAAAATATGTCCAACACGTTCTTAGTTGACAACACACATACAGGCACACACACACATACACACACGGACATTTGCTCAGTTCGTCGAGCTGAATCGATTGGTATATGACATTTGGCTCTCCGTGCCTCGGAAAATTTTTCTAAAGTTTGTGCGAATTCTATACCTATTATATATATATATATATATATATATATATATATATATATATATATATATATATATATATATATATATATATATATATATATATATATATATATATATATATATATATATATATAATTATTTAAACGTGATTAATCCACCTAGCAGTGAGATGATACCTTTTTTTTATCAATTCGCATGTGTTTTTTGCATGAATATTCTTCGATGTTTAAGTTTTCATTACATTACATTACACCGTCGTTTTAAGCGACAATTTGAGATTGTAATTACTCATTACTCTGTAATGTCGAAACTGCAAATACAATCGAATTTAAATCTAGAAGTGTGATAATCGATTAAACATGCCATGATATGTAAGTTCCACTTTAGAGTTTACGGTAATTTAAGGTACTTCCAGAGCCGGTATTCAGGAACCAGCATAACCCAAACCGATTCGTATGGCCATATGACGAATAAATTACAACAGTTTTGAGTCCAACTTTGAAGCTTAATTGGATAAAATTCATTAATTTTTGTATGTATGTATAAAACTAATTAATTTTGTATATAAGTTTAATTCAATTTGAATTTTTGTTTCTGAAATTTGATTAGGCTTTTTTGAGAAAACGATTGAGCTTTGAGAAACGATTTTATACTGAAACCGGAATTCTAAAATCGGTATGGCCGAAGTCAGATAAATTCACCTGAATAGCTGTATAGTTTACATTTGTTTCAAAATATTTGAAAATCAGTGAAGACATCTTTGAGAAATCATAGCATGAATTAAATTTTTAGGTGCCTTCTGAATCGACAACTGAATACCACTAAAACTGAAAAAAGTTAATTTTTTTTTATCGACTATCCAAATCTGCTAACCCGATAAACCTGATTAATTTATGTGGAATAGACATTTTTATACTAATCACCCTGTATCCCCAAAACCGGAAGTAGGATCTGACTGAAAAGCAAGATGTTTTATAGAACCTTGAAACTTTTCATTTGAATCTTAGATGATTCTTAGATTTCATTTGAATCTTAGATCGGTTAGGCCATCTACGAGAAGAATGAGTTACACAATTTTGATTTCGTTTCATATATCATCCTGTAGTTCCGGAACCAGAGGTCGGAACCAAACATAATTCAGGAACTTTGTTTGGGAGCATACGAATTTTCGTATGAATCTGAATTTGTAGAAAAGAAATTTTCAGAGAAAATTTAGTGAAATTATTTGTCACACACGCATTTGCTGATCTCGACGAACTGATTCGAATGGTATATGGATGTTATGTTCTTCCAGCATTTATTGCTGTAAGTAGTTTAAAACAATATAATTAAAAAAAAATCTGCCATCATCTGGTTTATATATGTCATATTCGAACGATTATGTTGCCAAAAACGAGCCGTGCTAAAATCGGTCCGAGGCAAATTGTCATAAAAAAGGATGCTGTACACAGTCTTTTTGGTACTTAGAAACAATTGTATGTAACAGAATAGAAAATCGTGTTTTCCGTTGCTCCCAAGCATTGCTTTGTCATATAGCGCTCAAAACTCCTACAGCTGGAATAGGGGGAAAAGTCGTTTACACAAAAATTTCGATATCTCCGTTAAAAATGGACGGATTTTAACAATCTATGGCTTGTTGAATAGGTATTATCGTGCGGAATCTAAGTCTGTATTCTGTTTTCAAGGTCAATTGAGACAGATACTGTCAAAAAACTGAAAATTTTGACATAAAACTTCGAATAACTCAAAAAGTAAACATCCGATCTCAAAACCATTCAATAGCGTTTTGGGTGACGGGGAGACCTTTCATTTGCGACTAGTTTGATCAAAATCGGTCCAGCCATCTCTGAGATCTCGACCTCTTAGTTGACAACACACATACAGACACACACACATACACACACATACACAGACATTTGCTCAGTTCGTCGAGCTGAATCGATTGGTATATGTCATTCGGCCCTCGGCCTCGGAAAAATTTTCGAAAGTTTGAGCGAATTCTATACCTATTTTATATATATATATATAAAAAAAGGTAAAAAAGGTAAAAAACGTAAAAAAATTTCTACACTGGTCTCAAAACTACACGAATCGACAGTCATTATCAGTAGGCAACTAAACAAACCGATTCCGGTTATCCTGGTTCCCGGTATCCGGTTCCAGAAGTACCGGAAATAGTGGTCATATATACCAAAATAGATCTCACTCACTTTTCTCAGCGATTGTTCGACCGATTTCCACAAACTTAGATTCAAATGAAAGGTCTTCCGGTCGCATACGAAATTCCTGAATTTCATCTGGGCCCGATTTCCGGTTCCGGAGTTATAGGGTAATGTGTGTTCAATATTGTACACCGTCACTTAAACCGGCGAAACAAAATACCTAAAAAAAATTCTAAACTGGTATCAAAACTACACAATTCGATAGTCATTATCAGTAGGTAACTAAACAAACCGATTCCGGCTATCCTGGTTCCCGGTATCC
This sequence comes from Malaya genurostris, assembly GCF_030247185.1. Taxonomy (NCBI): domain Eukaryota; kingdom Metazoa; phylum Arthropoda; class Insecta; order Diptera; family Culicidae; genus Malaya; species Malaya genurostris. The sequence continues at coordinate 171,942,224 of NC_080571.1, forward strand.
GGTTCCGGAAGTACCGGAAATAGTGGTCATATATCCCAAAATGGATCTCACTCACTTTTCTCAGCGATGGTTTGACCGATTTCCACAAACTTAGATTCAAATGAAAGGTCTTCCGGTCCCATACGGAATTCCTGAATTTTATCCGGATCCGACTTCCGGTTCCGTAGTTATAGGGTAAAGTGTGTTCAATATTGTACACCGTCACTTAAACCGGCGAAACAAAATACGTAAAAAATTTTCTAAACTGGTCTCAAAACTACACAATTCGATAGTCATTACTATTTGTTTATTTGTTGCTGTATATTCCATCTAACAATAGGTGTCTTAATGAATAAAGTAAACTAAACTAAAAATCATTCCACTTAGGCTAAATTATCAAGAAACACAACATGAAAAAGGTCAAGTAGCTTACGATAAAACAAATTTGACGACAAATTAAAATAAAAAAACTCGTTGAATTGTCGATATATGGATCTAAATGGCTCATGCTGTCCGTATACAGTATACTGTGTTTCAAGGAGCAAGAAATTATGCTGTCGAAGAGATCTTTCTGGAGCATACATATTCAGACGTTCGAGTAATGCGGGACAATCAACAGCACCAAGGGGCTGTCCAGGGGAGTGAGGTTTTTGGAATGTGACGTCCAATATTTTCATTTAGCGCATTTTTGAAATACCTAATTATATTACTGCTTTGCCCTATTTCCTGAAAAAAAAACTCCACAACAAACGTTTACATTCTATAAAAAACGTGTATTTGTTGATGTAAAAGCTTCTTCTTGTAAATTCGGAAATGAATGATGCAGGAAATCATTTCTGTTGTGATCAGCAAAAGTGCACTGAGGAGCGAGTAAGTTAGCGAAATTAATAAATTTTGCCTATTATGAGTAAAAAAGAAAAAGGCGCCTTGTTGATCGTATGTGATTTTCCTCCACCAAAATCAAAGCTTATCGAATCATCCAATGATTGAACTTACATAAATCAAGAATCATTTTAGCTCAAAATCACTACCCATTGTGTGACGGAAGATCAGTACCGATATAATTCGATGTGATTTAAAATTCACTGATTAATTGATCTTGAAAAGATTCTTCAACAGTGATCTCGTTTTGATGAGGTTTTGGTCTTTATTTTCTCAGCCTTGTATGCAACACCAAGGAAATATTATTCTTTACCTAAAACAATAATATATCTGTGTACCCCTAGAAGGAATAAAACAGATGATATAAATGTTTCATCAATTTCAACCAAACACTTTTGTTAATTTATATAATTGATATTAATCAAATAATTCCGATGGTTTTGTTGTTTTAGGGATATTTTTTAATCTAATGACAGCATGTAATAAATCGATTTTTCCCTCATATTTGTATGGTTTGTCATACATATTGAGAATGTATTGAGATGAATTTTATTTATTTTGAATTCGTGACATGATGTGGGGGTCTTTGCTTCTGTGACAAAGGGGGGATGGGGAGTCAATTTTTCGACAATTTCGCTGCGAATGTAGCTTGAGCTGTATGGGGTCGTTCTAGGGTAAAAATTGCACTTCTTCAATCCTCAATATCCAATTTGAATGATATGGACACCAAACAATCGCGTTCGATTCAAGCACTGACCGTACCAACGAGCAGTATAATGATCGCATGCACAAATAATCACGAAACTCGGAGGAAATTTTAAATATGAATCCCAATTACCGATTTGCTTTGCAAATAATATTTTCATAGTGAAGTTTGAAGGTTATTTCGCGATCAAGAATCACACCGAGATCTTTCACATGTTCTGTTCGCGTTAGCGTGTGTCCTGCGATTTTGTAATCGAATACTATTGGTGCACTTTTTCGATGAAAAGATATAACACTGCATTTTTCGATACTCAATTTCAAAAAATTCTTGGTACACCATATTTGAAATGTATCAAGCATTTTTTGCAACTCCGAGCAATTTAACAGACTTTCAATAATTTTGGAAAGTTTCGTGTCGTCAGCATAAAACAAAAGGCATTCCGGCGTTGATACATCATTAATGAAGATAAAGAACAGTAACGGACCAAGGATTCCACCTTGAGGCACTCCCGAAAGATTCGTGAAGGTCTCCGATGTCGAAGATCCTATTTTAATCCGAACAAAGCGATTCGTCAAGTAAGACTTAAACCATGCAACTCCTCGTGTATAGATTCCAAGCACCTCTAATTTTTTTTAGGAGAATTCCGTGATCAACCCGGTCAAATGCCGCTTTAAGGTCAATATAAACCGCATCAATCTGCAGGCCACGGTCCATGTTCCGTATACAGTTCGAAGTGAACTGCAAGAGATTCGTCGACCCGGAACGATTAGGGAAAAATCCGCGCTGCTGGGTGTCAATATAATTTCTGCAGCAGACGAACAAGATGTCGTTGACAATGATCTCAGTTTTGAACATGCGCACAAGCAAATAATTCCTTGGTAATTAGCAACATTGCACTTGGTGGATTTTTAGGTCTTTTTAGAAAAGCTTTGAAAATAAATATTTCACTCATGTCTATCCATGTTAACTTGAATAGGGTAAGGGCTCCCTATTTCATCTCATTTGTTATTACGTCACCTTCAAACCCCGACTTAGCCACTAAAATCACTATTACTATTTCATATTACTGCTTCATTCGTCATGCTCCACATTGAGAATTGATTCACATTTCTTGAAAATTAAACTAATATTCATAAAACAGCTAAAAACACTTATGATGTGTTCACTACTCTGCTCCTAATTTCATCTCAACGGATTTTTATCCATCCTATCGTTGATCCTTTATTCCTCCTATGAATTAGCAATGGCGACAGCAATCAAAACAAAATATTCCACTATTACACTCTCAGGTTCAAAATGTCAGAATTCTTCTCAAAAACGGCCTAATGCCAACTGTGAGACAACATACGATATTTTTAGAACCAGTTTAAAATCATTTCAACGTTTAAAAATTTTTCGGTCGTTTCCATTACCTTTTGCTGTAAATTTAAAATTTTATTGCAAAGTTAATTTGGTGAACATAAAATAAAATCAAAAACGGAATTGTTGTTGTTTAGGCATTAGCCCTTCTTAAAACAAAATCCAGAGCCAGAGATGCCATTTATACAGATTTATCTGTATTGTATAGATTTTTAAATTCGCATACTGATTTAAATCAATGAACAGATTTTATACAGATTTCCTAAATTTAATACAGATTTGTACAGGTTCATAGAAAATGAGAAGTAAATAATTAGACTTTTCTCTCTGAGTATCTATTAGTATTTGATTGCAGTGATTCTTTAAAAGTTTATAGTTTATTAATCAACGGACAAATCACATGTTAAAGTGGATATCTTTTATGTAGATAACTAATTGTGAACAAACATTTATATTAAAATTTTGAACCAATTTGAACTGATATATATATATATATATATATATATATATATATATATATATATATATATATATATATATATATATATATATATATATATATATATATATATATATATATATATTGATAAAAAATTTACTCGTTGAATATTCTAGTGAGCGGGACAATGACTTACGGAGATATAAAGAACTATCTGTTAACATCATTTTATTAGTGAAAATAGATAGAGCAGATATAGACTTTCTGGCCCTTATTACCGTTCTCACTTTCACTTTCACATTCACTTCACTTACATGTCACTTCACTTGATTTTTCTTATTATAAGTATCACGCACAGTGAAGTAATCACCGGTTGTGACAAAAACCATTTTTCCAACAAAATTTTGGTGATGTGATGTTCGTAATAATCACAAGCTCATCTAAGTATATTACTTTTTGCTCTGAAGCGACTTTCGTGATAATGCCCTTCATTCACTTTACTTGATTTTCACCGTGAAGTGATATCGGTAATATGGGCCTCTATGCAACGTAATACATATTCTCTATGAAAATATCTGGCATCTTTGTGCACAGCCGATGAAACACACACTTCACAGCGTTATGTTGACGTATAGCGGAATGAAACCAGTGCTACTAGATTTGCCACAATGGTTATTTCATTAGTATTTTCCACGCTCTTTCTGGTAATATTCGAAGCCGAAACAGTTTTATTGAAATATCATTATCAATAATATAATTAAAAAAATGTCACGGATACCAAAAACATCTTTTTGATAATAATTTGAAGAAGAAAAACAACTTATTTTTTGTAACAGTATGAGATAACTTGGCAACTTCACGAAACCAAATGAGATGAAAACAAAGCGCAATCAAGTGAACTAAGTGAAAAACTTTCATCTCATATTTTTGAAGACTTTTATTGTTTGTCGGGTAATTTTTGAAGTTTTGAATCGTTTAATTAATAGTGGCAAGTGAACATTACTAATTATGAAGTCATCCAGCATTCAATGGTAGTGTAGTTGCGAGAAATAGTGATCATGTTTTAAGACGAATCGATTAGTAGATATTCGGAAACATGACGAACTGTAAATCTTGAGACGAAAGTGTGTCCTAAATTGAAAAGTGACTTTAAACCATTTCTTTCAATAGGAAAGTGTGACAATAGCTTTTAGAATCATTTTAAAACATTTCACAGTTTGGTTCAGGTAGGTTGGAAAATATTATTCATGTTCAAAGTAATGAGGTAAAGGGATGAGACGGAAATAGGAGCTCAGATGAAATAGGGAGCCGTTACCCTATGTGTATTAGGCCGCAGAAAACTTTTTTGTTGTCGGTCATTTGAATCACGATGTAAAAAATGGAACTGGTATCGATCGATTCTCACGAACTTAGATTCAAAGTTTGAATGGTGCGTTTGAATTGGTGTAGCAAAATCCTGCACTCCTGTTACTTCTGTGTATGATATTCAAGCTAAAAAGGGTAATATTAATCAGCTACATAGCACGCACAAAGATTGTTATTATAATTATTATTCATCGCAGCATGTAACACATGGATCAATAAGTCCCGAGACTAACAATGGAAACAACATTTTTTTTGCAAAAAACACCCTTTTAGGGTGATAGAATAGTTCCAACGTTTTTTTTTCGATAAACTGCTTTCTGAATCATGTTGCTGTTTTTGTTCCATCGAAAGCAATCGCGGCACACACTTGGAAAAAACCTTTTTCATGCTCAATTTTTCATGAAGGATAGTAAATACACTTCCATATGATATCTGTGTCATCTCAGCAATCTCACGGAGCTTCACTTTACGATCTTTCATTATAATTTTTGTCACTTCACTCACATTTTCCGGTGTAACGGCTTCCACAGGTCTACCCGAGCGTTCCGCGTCATTTGTGTTGGTACGACCACGTTTAAACTCGGCGAACCACCGACAACTCGTTGCTTTTGATGGACAAGAGTCCGGATAACATTTTTCAATCCATTGTTTTGCTTGCACGGTGTTTTTACCCATTAAAAAACAATGTTTTATCAAAACACGAAACTCGGTTTTTTTCCATTTATTAAACAAACTACAAAACGACTTTACTCCAACCTCGATAACTCAGCTGTTTCTGATCGGATCGACCTAAAATTTTGACCCGTTTCAAGCAAAAGTTAGTACTCTATAAAGACGTGGTTACTGGTTTACTACGAGCGCCATTTCTGCTTTAGTCTCGGGACTTATTGATCCATGTGTTATTAGCTGCTTTTATTGATGATATTACTCCACTACGACGATATTGCTGAATAAATTTCATCACGACACATGGAATTTCTATTCGAGAGACGAAATAAACTCACCAGACGAGCTAAAAATTATTGATATCGGATAATCCATATCCGATAAAATTGAGTGATAATCAACTTTGATGTTTACGAACTTCAAACCTGTTTAATGGACACGGAGTAGCATTCAAACGAGTCTAACTTTGTTGAATTGTTGATTCCGAATCAGACAGTGATACTGATAACGATGAAGACATTTTTAAATTCTAAGCAAAACCAAAATTTATCTTATCAAAAATAATTTGTTTCAAAATTCATTATAATATCTACAATAAATATATGATATTAAAAGATAATACTGACTATTTTTATTTACTGTGAATTAAAAAATTTGCTTATTTCCACCCCTGGTATGAACCTTCTGTAATAGTTACAAAATGCCACAAAACGTCTTACCTCATCTGCGTTTTGTGGTTCTGGAATTTTTTCAATAACAGCAAATTTAGTTTTATCAGGTTGAATTCCGTCGGCTGAGATATGATGTCCTAAATAAGTAACATCTGCACAAAAAAAGACATTCCGATGGATTCATCTTAAGATTAAATTATTGAAGTTTCATGAACACTTTTTCTAAGTTTTTCAAATGATGTTCAATGGAACATCCGATAACAATAATATCATCGATATACAAGAAAGCACATTCTGGAGGAAGACCGCTTAACGCTATAGTCATCATCTTTTGAAAACTGTTGAGTTAAATCGATAGACCAAATGGTAGTCTATTGAATTCATAATGACCTTGGTGAGTGGAGAAGGCAGTAAATTTTTTAGAGCTATCCTCTAATTCGATCTGATGAAATCCTGAAGTCAAGTCAAGAGTTGAAAAATATTTCGCTCTTCCTAGTTGATCCAGGATATCATCAATTCTGGTTATGGAAAAATTTATCAGCAATAATTTTCTTATTAAACTGACGGAAATCGCATGCCAGTCTATATTTTTATCGTTGGTATTTGATTTTTTCGGAACTAGCAATAAGGGAGTAATATATGGTGAGGTGGAATTTTGAATAATTCCTTTCTCTAATAATTCATTTACTTGTTTGTTTATTTCTGCTTTGTAAATTTCCGGCTGCACGAATGTTGTCCTTCAAGACTTGAATTGTCTCTGGCTTGTCCACAAAACACTTATCTTTGACAGCCCCCAAAGATAATAGTCTAATGGCGTCAAATCACAGCTCCGAGGCGGCCAAACGACATCTGAATTTCGACTGATAATTCGATCTTCGAAGACTGTGCGCTGAAAATCGATCGTAGCGCTGGCTGTGTGGCATGGAGTGCCGTCTTGTTGGAACCAAATGGTGTCCAAGTCTTCCTCTTTAAGTAACGGGAAGAACCAATCGCTAATCATGGCGCGGTAGCGCTCGCCATTGACTCCTGCCTCATTTTCGAAGAAAAATGCCGCCAGACCAAAATCCGAACCAAACCGTCACTCTCTGAGGATGCATCGGCTTCTCCATAATAACGTGCGGGTTTTCCGTCTCCCAGATGCGACAATTTTGCTTATTAACATACTCGTCGATATGAAAATCTGCCTCACCCGAGAAGATGATTTTTTTGCAAAAATCGGCGTCTTCAAGCTGATCGCAAGCCCAGTTGGCACTATTTTCACGCGTTCCTCAAGCGTATACACAACCATTTTCGTTCAGCGGAAGGATAAAACTAAGTTTCTGTCATATCAGAAGTGACAATAAGGATACCAATGTCGAAATAACCCGAGTAGCAATTGTAACTTATTGAAATTTCAAGAAGTTCTACAATTGTTTTTGAATTGTTTTTTATGTTAGATATGTTCAAAAAGATTTTTAAATATATTAAAATCGGTTGTGCAACTTATACCTGTTAAGTTTCACGATAATACAGAAAAAATCACTATAGAACAATTTTAAGTATATCTAAAACAATTGTGCAGCAAATCACCAACTTGCCCAGGTTGCACTAGTAGTTATAGAAGCTCTGCCAAAATTTTCACATCGTCATGTAAAAACGTAGTAACTAAAACAATTGTTCAACCTCTCAGAAATTTTCCAAATGGCGGTCACAATTGTATCGGACTCAATATATGTCGAAATATCTGTATATCTCTTGCGAAGAAAAAAATAGTGGTATTATGCTCTCCGCAAGGCTAAAACTGATAAGCCGAATTGAAAACCTCGCAGTAAAAACTATTTTGCTGTAGAGTCCGCATTGTCTTGACTATGATGAAATTTTAGGTCAGTGTGTGCAGTTTTCTTCATATTTAGAAAAACAATTCGAAACTTGCAAATAAGTTGTACCAGGTTTATCTGCTTGAAATGAACGTAAAATTTGCCGACATGAGAATATTATCATAAAAGTTTCAGAAATACATCATTACATACGCAATGAAAACAAAAATCAAATCCGATAATTTGTATTCGGTTTTCATCTCGCGAAAAAATGAACAGACCTGACATCACTTTTCAAATATAATAAACGAAAAGTTAAGTTCATCATAGTTACTCTCACAGTTATATAGTACCGCTTGAGCAACTTGTTTTCGCAACTAAAGCACATGGGCTCACCAAAATAGTACCTACAGTGCGTATCACAAATGTCGGGTTCACTAAGATGAATGACTAAACTGTATTGTTGTTTAAGTCAACAAGTTTGATAAAAATAAAAACAAAATTTTCTCTTTTCAATATTTACATGTTTATATTTCCATTTATTTAGGTAAAATAAATCATTACGTTGGGTGAACCATATTCTTTTCAACACACTGTTACCCTCGATGCCATATTGGAAAAAGCCGAATTGAAAACCTCGCAGTAAAAACTATTTTGCTGCAGAGTCCGCATTGTCTTGACTATGATGAAATTTTAGGTCAGTGTGTGCAGTTTTCTTCATTTTTAGAAAAACAATTCGAAACTTGCAAATAAGTTGTACTAGGTTTATCTGCTTGGAATGAACGTAAAATTTGCCGACATGAGAATATTATCATAAAAGTTTCAGAAATACATCATTACATACGCAATGAAAACAAAAATCAAATCAGATAATTTTTATTCGGTTTTCATCTCGCGAAAAAATGAACAGACCTGCCATCACTTTTCAAATATATTAAACGAAAAGTCAAGTTCATCATAGTTACTCTCACAGTTATATATTACCGCTTGAGCAACTTGTTTTCGCAATTAAAGCACATGGGCTCACCAAAATAATACCTACAGTGCGTATCACAAATGTCGGGTTCACTAAGATGAATGACTAAACTGTATTGTTGTTTAAGTCAACTAGTTTGATAAAAATAAAAACAAAATTTTCTCTTTTCAATATTTACATGTTTATATTTCCATTTATTTAGGTAAAATAAATCATTACGTTGGGTGAACCATATTCTTTTCAACACACTGTTACCCTCGATGCCATATTGAAAAATGTTGAAGAACAATTCATTTCAATATTTTTCAGATTAATTGAAACATTACTATTATTAAAATCGTCTGAAAAGGTGTATGAATGTTTGATAACTTTCTTGTACATATTTTAAACACTCTCCCGATCATATTTATTGAAAAGAATAGATTGTTATTTGCATAGAAATTGATGTGCAATCATCAAAACACGTACATTCAAAGGCGCTTGAAAATTTCTGGCGTACGAAGACATGTTTCACCATAAAAATGCAGTTCGTTGTCGATTTTCTATTTACTAAAACATAAAAGATCAATTCTACATTTATTTATGTGCAGAATATTTTTAAAGTTCCATGTAAATGTTACGGGCAGTTGTATTGAAAATCAAATGTGAAACTTATTCATTAGAAATTATATTTGCTATGTTTTTGTAAACATCAATTCAATTCTTGTTTACATTACGTAGTAGTTCCCATGAGTTTCACAATTGTTTTTTCGCTGATTTAATTGCTGCATTTGCAATGGAGTCGATGCATGAGTTTTTGTATTAGTTGCCCAATAATTGTGAATAAATGTTCGTAACAACGGAAGAACTTAAAGATATGTTGCACAACACAGAAAAATTGTGCTGTTTCCATAACACAACAGCTACTATAATAGTAATATGAACTAATTTGATAAATTGCACAATCTGTAGAAAAATACAGGACAGCAACTTAACGTGCTACTTGGGAACCGCTAGTTCAAAAAAAAGTTAGATGGCGGACCCTGTATTTGCCTGTATACTTCGCAACGTGGCGGTAAAAATAACGTAATTTCAGAATTATCTTGAATTGTAATTCCATTTGATCCATGTTTTGTAGCACATGTTAAAGTCCAAGTATCGTGATTAAGACAATGGTGTTTGGTGAAAAAATTTCTACCGTCTGTTGGAATAGGAAATTCCTCATGTACTATTTCGAACGTGTGTATTAAAGATATATCATTATCAATTAACTGCTCTGTAGTCATAGAACCTTTAGTTTCTGTTGTAATATTGTTGATGCCTGAGATCACGCATTTGTCGGTTATTGTGATTAATTCATTTTGATTTATTTTTTAGGTTTCAAGATAGATTTTTCTGCTCCCGTATCTATTAGGAATGAGCAAGTACATTCGGAAATTTCTAGTTTTAAATTGAAAAAATGTGTAAGTTTTGTTTGAAAATTGAAAATGTATTTTTTCAGTGATTCCTTGCGTATATTAAAGGTATTTCTTGTTGTTGTTGTTGTGTGGGATGTTGGTGGTTGGTTGCCCCCCCCCAACATGCTGAGCATGTAGATTTTGGCTCTGTTGTTGCTGTTGAGGGCCCTGCCAGTTTTCCGATACATTGTAATAAATTCGATTGTAATTACGGGTATTTCTACCTCGTGAGTTATTTATTCCTCGGTTTCCTTTGTCCCCTGAACCTTTGTTCATAGTGACCTTCGTGGTTAATATTATGATTGAAGGGGTGACGATATTGTCCCCTATAACTATTGTGTTGACCTCTCGTAAAGTTATATTGTTGTCCTCTTAATGATGTACCTTGGAAATTATGTCTGACTCAATTGTGTCTATGGTTATTGTTTTTATTTGAAAAATACATTACACTAGCTCCAATCTCGTGCTGATTTTCGTATATTTATCCAATGGCTGAGGTTAAATTTTCGAATTGCCCTACCTTTAACAACTTCTGGCTGTTGTTTATTTTGACATTTTTCGTTTAATCTTTGTATTTTTATTTCTAGACTTTCGGGATTCTCACCGACACCTACTCGTGCCTTGCTTGATAATTTTGAAATGATGATAACGCTGCGTTGCGATTGTCATCATATATTAATGGCGTAAGGGCTTCAATAGTTGCTATCGTTGTTTCTAATTTATCATCACTGCCATCGTAATCCGGAATTAACGATGAGGCGGTTTTGATGATTTTCAATAACGACACCATGTTGGGTTTGCTCATTTTTTGTCGTGAATACGACTTACTTTACTTTACTTTACTTTACTTTACTGGGGTGCCTTTTCAAAATTTACCCTCTGAGAGAGTGATAAGTTTTTGATCGTGAATATCTCTTGTTGTATCTAACGAATCAACATAATTTTTTCTACACCCCATCGGAAATATGATCACAATTTTATGATAAAATTTTCAGTTGTGTGACATAATCTCAAATAATTCAAAATTAAACTTTTCTTAAATGTTTGGTATAAACGAGTATCGCGTTTGCCTTGCTCGTATTTTTAAAGCTCATAGCTCAGTGATCTGTGAAAGGATTTATATAATCTAACTACCAATAGAATCAAAATTTTTCAACTTAAACGTGTATAGCAAAAGCATTAAAGTATTTCAATATTACACCATTGAAAAACCTGTCTCATTTGACCCATGTAAACACCAGCCAATCAGAACGCGTTCTAAGGAAGAGAACAAAATATCTGCTGCTGTACAACAAATCGTTCGATAAAAATGTCCCGAAAGTGTTGAATATCGTAGTGAGTTCCTCAATTTGGTCCTTCTGAATGCTAGAAACGAATCCCTACAGCATATTGATAGTTTCTTTCAATAAATCATGCAAATCCGAAATGAAATAATCGACATTAAAAATCTGTATGCGGCTATTTTTATAGCCGTTAGGACCGCCCATTAGTGAAAAACCTACAAACGAAATCAGGTAAAAACAAGCCTCTCAACAAAAATAGGATCAGTTTGGATTCTATCGCCACTGCGAGGAGATGTATTTTGTGTCGTTTGCAAAGCTAGTTTCGCTTCCGACAAGAGCGATTACGTCACAGCTGCGTCATTTGCATTGGTGAAAAAGCAACGGTGGAGAGCATTACACAAAATCAGCCGTTCTAATGGCTCTAAAAGTTTTCTAAAGAACTATTATGATTTGTTGTTCGCAAATCGAAAGGAAATATCCTCAGTTTAGTGCAAATCAAGAACAGTTTGGTTAGATTTGTGCACTTTTCGCTGTGTGAAATTCACAGTAATCGAGATCAAGTGAAGCCTTCTTTGTTTTTGCGAAAAATGTTCCAGAGTTCAATGTCGTAGAGAATTACGCAATTTGACCCTTCTGAATGCTAGAAACGAATCCCTACAGCATATTGATAGTTTCTTTCAATAAATTATGCAAATCCGAAATGAAATAATCGACATTAAAATTCTGTATGCGGCTATTTTTATAGCCGTTAGGACCGCCCATTAGTGAAAAAGCTACAAACGAAACCAGGTAAAAACAAGCCTCTCAACAAAAATTGGATCAGTTTGGATTCTATCGCCACTGCGAGCAGATGTATTTTGTGTCGTTTGCAAAGCTAGTTTCGCTTCCGACGAGAGCGATTACGTCACAGCTGCGTCATTTGCATTGGTGAAAAAGCATTACACAAAATCAGCCGTTTTAATGGCTCTAAAAGTTTTCTAAAGAACTATTAGGATTTCTTGCTCGCAAATCGAAGGGAAATATCCTCAGTTTAGTGCAAATCTAGAACTGTTTGATTTGATTTTTGCACTTTTCGCGTGAAACTCACAGTAATCTAGATCAAGTAAAGCCTTCTTTGTTTTTGCGAAAAATGTGGAAATGGGGAATGCTTGCATAATTCATACAATTGATCAACTAATTGGTATTCGGAAGTGTTTAGGAACATGTCCGTTGTTTTCGTATTCACGACATCCAGTTATGTCTCTGACATTATCCACCCGCCTTTTTTTTCTCAGATAACAGTTCTGTTTCGTCTAAAATTTTCAGTGCAAGTTTGATTCTAACTTGTAGAGCTTCATAATTTTCTACTTCTTCAGCCCAATCTCGTAAACTAATGCGTCGGCTGTTTTTTTTTGTAAAATAGATTTCATGGATTGAATTTGTTTGTTCGATGATTCCTTTTTCTCTAAAACGCCTTGTAGGTTTCTAGGCCTGTTTTTGCGTTTTTTTGTATATTTTGTGTTTTAAGTATTATATAAGCCTCTTTTTCTCGTATAGCGTGCATGCCATGTAATAATTGTGCAATAAAAAAATGGAATTTACAGTTATTTCTTAAGCATCTAGTTGCTAAAATTCACAAAGTCATATAAACCATAAAACTCAACGCAATGCTGCTCATCAATTCGGAGCTCCTTTAATAGAAATAACAAAGTAGTTTACCTCCAATCTTTTGTCTTTCTGCCTGGACGTTATCGATGATCCCGTTGCTGAGCAATTCCAGGAATGAGTAGACGAAAAAGTGACAAAATCAGAATCGACCTTCTCCGATTTGGATGAAACTTTGCACATGGCTTCAGTATGGCAAACCATAAGTTTTGAACCGATTGAGAGGTCAATCCGACTCACGATTGATTTTAAGAAAGGGTGTGTATATTTTTGCATTTCACCAAAATTGCCTTTTTCAAATCGTTGTAACTCGGAAACCGTTAATTGTACAAAAATGTAGTTCAGGAAGAAGTTGTAGGGAATCGATTGGGCACTCTAAAAAAAATATACACTGAAAAAATTTTTCGATTTTTTCCTTAATAATTACAAAATAACCCGAAAAAGGTAAATCGAAAAAAGTATGGTTTCAGTTTTTTCGAAAATTTTTGTTTCAAAGCTGTTATAAAACCTACAGATTAATGCCTATCCCAAGAAGTTAAGCTAAAAATGGCGTCCAAGAAGAAGTTGTAGGGAATCAATAGGGCGCTCTAAAAAATATACGCTGAAAAATTCGATTTTTGTCTCAATAGTTTCAAAATGAACCAAAAAAATTAAATTAAAAAAAAATCAGGGTTTCGATTTTTTTTGATAATTTTTATTTTAAAGCTCTTATTAAAATCTACAGATTGATGGCTATCCCATCCGTGCCTTTTGAAAAATGAAGAAGTTACAGCTAAAATAATTTACAGATATATTCAAAATTTCAAGTTCTCGTTGAAAGATAATCATTAAAAGAGTAGAATATTATTCTACAGATTAAAGGCAATAAATTTGTTCATGATATACTTTCTTCTAAAAGTAGCTGTTTTTGAGATACTTGGATATTTAATTATAACACCATTTTTATATTTCCATGAATTGTTTATTTGCTTGCTATATCTACAATTATTACATGTACATGAATAATTCTTAATTATATTTAAGGTTTTAAGTTTTTGAAAATTGTACGAGTACTACGTGCATCGTCATTCGAATACAGTCTTGTGACTGTAGGTTTTAATAACAGCTTTAAAATCAAAATTATCGAAAAAAATTTAAAACCATGCTTTTTTATTTAACTTTTTCGGATTATTTTGTAATTATTGAGAAAAAACCAAAAATTTTTTCCAGTGTATATATTTTTAGAGTGCCCAAACGATTCCCTACAACTTCTTCCTGAACTACATTTTTGTACAATTAACGGTTTCCAAGTTACAACGATTTGAAAAAGGCAATTTTGGTGAAATGCAAAAATACATACACCCTTTTTAAAAATCAGTCGTGAGTCGGATTGAAAACTTATGGTTTGCCATACTGAAGCCATGTGCAAAGTTTCATCCAAATTGGAGAAGGTCGAGTCTGATGATCTGCTAAGCATTTCTGGAATTGCTCTGCTCGTTGTTAACACCAATCTTACGGGGCTCCCATGCGGCAATCATCGCTGTCTTCATTTGACCAGATCCTTGTACTTCACATTTGTTATCTTCGTTACCGCTTCTATTGTACATATTTTATACAACGTCACTATTGCACTTGCGTTCAGAAATTGAATTTCTGCTGCTTCATTTTCCGCTATTATCTTTAATATGTTTTTTTACGGTTTTGTTTATTGTTGTGACTTTAATGCACTCTTGCTGTGATTTGATTGCACTGTTAATTGTTTTTAATTCTTGTTGCATCTTCTTGTTAAAGCACTTTTGGGTGCCATTTATCACTACACTAATTGAACTATACTTCACGGTTCGTATTCTTGATTACACATTCTGTATGTTAGCCACCGATTTGGCAATTTTTAGTGTTTGTTGGCGATTGTGGCGCTTAATCATTTGATACGTTGTAATAAACAGCTGTACACTCACTATACCAAGTATGAGTATAAGTTTGAAATCTTAGTTTTCGTGCTAACTCCTCGTGCACATTCAGTCTGTTTAGAGTGTTTACCTGGGGGTCACCGGTATGCTGCGCACTTTTTGAGCTTGACTTCCCATTATTGAAATGCTTTTACACTCTTGACACGATATTTACTTTTTGTCACGGTATGCCATGTAATAATTTACCATAACATAAATTCTTTGAAAAGCGGGAAGTCATCAAAGGCTGGTGTCCTAGCTAGATTACGGTGTGACCCGGGCTCGCTAGGAACAGCAATGAATACAGACTAATTTGGTATCTCGTGATTTATTGATTTCCAATATGCTTTTATATCAAATGAATGTGTTGCGTGTGACAAAATATAGTGTCGCGCACTTGTGGCTCGCTTCGCATGCCAGCCATGTGCAGCGTCGGCGAAACGCAGTATTCACTTGGTTCGATCACTGCAGGCCTATTATGATAAGTTCATGTGTTTACAGTTGGTCTTAGTATGGATAAATAATTTGGTTCTCATGGGATATCACAAGCCTGTCAAGGTTGAATTTTTAGTTTTGCTATAATGAATTGCTACAATATGAAGGAATACCTATTATATGATATGCATTATTGCTTCAGCAACATCAATGCATTGAACTAAACAGACTTCCACATTACTAGCATGATACACGACAGTTGCCTAGAAAATTAACGATTTCTTACAAAATTCATTTTATTGATTCAATTAGTTTTTATTCCAACACAAAACCCAATGCATCAAATTAATTATTTGTCATTATTTGATATGATTTATGATTTTATTTGATATTTTATACTACTTTATACTACTTTTAGTTACATAATAATTTATATACCTTTTCATTGTAATGCTTCCTGAAACTCAAATTCTTTTTCGAATTACATGAAACTTTGCAAATGGATAAATTATTTTTGTCATGGAATGAAGAAATAATTGTTTAAAAATGTTTACTTTTATTTAACTTTTTACTTGAATTTTCCAAAGAAATCGAGATTAAAGTACCATCTTCACGCGATTTTTATTTTTTGGTAAAATATTGCATATATTATTGGTTTTCATAATGAGCAAAAAAATTTTGTGCTCAAATAGGGTTTTTGAAATATTTAATTTTCTGTGTACACGCGCTGTATGCAAAGTGCACCGCGTGAGCGAATGGTTATGCGAAGCGACCCAAACTAAGACAAAATGAAGCTTGCTATTGAGGCTTGCTCATGTCTCAGCCGAAAGGAGCCAGAACCACTCAGTGTACCAAGAGAGGACAGACAACAGTTTCAGTTCCCCAACAAAAACAACCCCCTTCACAGACACACACGGTATACCGTGTCTATCAAAAGAGGGCCAGTACCGCTGCGGAGTACCGAGAGTGAGTTCATACACTATTCAGGCTAAATCTACTCCAGCAAGAAAAGTTTTGCAACACATACTTACTGAACATGCAAGTTAATTAAAATTGTTTTATTTTTAATGTTATTCTGTTCGGCTGTGTCTTGCATACAACCCTTTAATGTTTTTCATGTGGCACAAGTTAAAGACTGTCCATTTTTGTATTGACTGTCTGATCCATCTGAGAAAGAACTGAGTTGAATGGTATATGACACTCGGCCTTCCGGGCCTCTGTTGTAAAGTCGATTTTCACAGCGATTGCATAACCTTTTTATATGAGAAAGGCAAACATGAATTTTAAAAATAAGTCTCGATATGAAGCTCGAAGTGACCTTCTGTATTGAAGCGATTTAAAAATTAATTTAACATTTTGGTGATAAACATATTCACAAACAGTATGTGTGCCACTCGTTCCGGCCAGAATGCAATGCTTAAGGTGAAATGTAGCGTCATAAAATGCGCGCAAAATTTTATCCGCTTCAGTTGAACGAACCGTCGCACAAATCGTACCAAGAAAAACGGCCACATAGAAACAAGAACTTTTTTCAATGATTGAGCGCAGTGGGTTTACCTCTCGTTATATTGGCTTGTAAAAAAGACGGGACGTAATGGATTTTAGAATTCTTCACACTTTGAATATATGCTGATTCAATCATCATTGTTAGTGATTACTCTTACACTAGAGCTATAAATCATGAGTAATTATGAATGATTAACATGAGGTTATATGTATATGTATTGACTAACTTGCTAACCATGTATATGCCTGATTTTAGTAGCAAGCATCGATTCTCCTTCAAAAGAACTGTTGAAGACAAGAGAACATTCAAGTATTTTCGATATCTTTGCCAGTCGTTCACCAGGCCCTTCCCGCCGATGAGATAGAATTTACGTAAAAGTATTCACCATTAACTTTTTTTTCGGAAGCGACTTTCGGAATTGTATAGCATGATGAGTCTAGAAATGACTGTTTCAACGATAACGAACCGAAGACCAAACAGCCTCTGGCCTCCGGTGCCAGAAATCATCAATAGTTTAATAATTTCTTAGATTACATTATTGGAATACATTCCAATTATAACTAATAGTTCATCATACCCTGCAGTTAAAATTATTTAGTGAATCTTTTCTCAAGCACATATTTTGGGCACGAAATTGAATATAAAGTTATTTCGTAGTTCCTTATTATTCAATCGATTTTGAAAGCAAAATCAAGCGTTGATTCATTGTATTCATAATAATTGAAAAACCAATGAATTCCAATAAGTTTCTCATGCTGACTGGCCCTCAATGTTTATCACATTGTTTGTATAAATGACAGCTACTTAGAAAATAAACGATTTCTTACAATACTCATTTTATTGTATTCAAATCGTTTTTATTTCAACACAAAACCCAATGCTGCATAAATTCGCGTCATTATTTTATATCTATTTTTTGCTCACGATATAATGCCACCGTGCCCACCGTGCATTTCTCACACCACCTCAATACGAAAGAGCAGCGCGCAAGCAATAAAAAAAAATGCAGAAAAGTTTATGTAAACTTTTTCTATTTTCGGTTGTTTTCGCTAAAATTTTATAATTTTGAGTTGCATTTTCAGATTCTTTGTGAAATTCTGCTACAAATACTACTTTTCAGTTCTAAAATCATCCCCGTGGGACGGAACAGTGACCGTTTATACATTTCAAAAACCAATTACGGCTCGGCAAAGCAAAATTTCAAAATTCTAAGAATACTTAGTTATGATAAATTTGATTTCGAAAACTTAAGTGTTTTTGGTTTTTCGAAAATCGGTCTAGTTTTTGAATAATTGACCAAAAACGCGATTTTCGCATTCCACTACATTTCACCTTAAGGCGAATACTTGCGAACCCTATTATAATCTCGTGATTCTCTTTTTGCCTTTCTCTATAGAAAAGTATTAGAATTAATGGAAAACCCGACTTTTGAGCCTCGGAGACCCATAGCTTTATATATCATTCGACTCAGTTCGACGAGATCGGAAAATGTATGTGTGTGTGTGCACTTTTCGAAGATATTTATACGCGTTCAATTTTCTCAGAGATGGCTGAACCGATTTTAACAAACTTATGATCGTTTGAAAGCTACTGTCGGCCATTGATCAAGTTCAAAGATCAAATGGCTGTGACTTTTGGTTCCGGAGATATGATTGTATAAGTGACGTAACTGACAAAACGCGTTGTATTTTTACACGTTCAATTTTCTCAGAAATGGCTGAACCGATTTTAAAAAACCTATGCTCGTTTGAAAGGTACTGTCGGACTATTGATCAAGTTCGAAGATCAAATGGCTGTGACTTTCGGTTCCGGAGATATGATTGTATAAGTTACGTAACCGACAAAACGCGTTGTATTTATGCGCGCTCAATTTTCAGACTTTTGAGCCTCGGAGACCCATAGTGTTATATATCATTCGACTCAGTTCGACGAGATCGGGAAATGTATGTGTGTGTGCACTTTTCTAAGATATTTATACGCGTTCAGTTTTCTCAGAGATGGCTGAACCAATTTTAACAAACTTATACACGTTTGAAAGCTACTATCGGACCATTGATCAAGACCAAATGGTTGTTACTGTGACGTAACCGAAAAAACAAATTTTAGGAAAAATCGACTTTCTGGGACTATTTTTACTAAGTCCAAGGAAGTCGATATTTTCAAAATAAATTTTTTTTTCGAGATGACACTAAATCTCGACGTTTCATGCAATTCTAAGACTTTTGACATCAAATTTTTTTTTTCGATTGCGAAAATTTCATGGTGATATTTCAAGATATATGTAAATTCCACTAAGTGGACTAAGAAGGGTTTTTTAGATTGTCATCACTCTTCTCATACAAATTGGCAACGGAAATGTCAAGCGCTAGTTTGGATTAATGATGCTGACTTTATGACATGAACACTGAAGCATGCTTTTGTGAACTACTCGAATCAATATGAATCAATTGGTGTCAAAATTAGTATCCGAAATTATTCAATAAAAGTATGAAATATGTTTTCAATGGACTGTTATGAAAGAAGAGAAAGGCATTATCACACCACTAGGTGGATTAAGAAGGGTTTTTTTTAATTGCATATGCCTCTTTTTTTATTTAATAATATATTTAATAGCACACTTCCTTAGCTCTAAGATCTAAGATGATCAGTGTGATATGTATGTTTCTGTTCAATTTGTTTCCGTAGGTATAAAACTGTACAGTTGAATGCCGTAGTGACCAGGCACATCGAAGCATGCCTGGTTTCCGTCTAGTCAATTAGACTTTCTCTTCATGTATTTTCATATGCAGTGTATAATATAAATACTGTTCCCGGAAAGTATGGACACACTTTGATTTCGCTGTAAATAATTCACAAGTGTTAGATATTCAAATTTTATTCGATATACTGATAATATTAGACTACAACAACAGAATATTATACTCAACATTTGCTACTTAGCCATTGTAGACAGCTAGTCAGGCGCACCTTCTTGCGAACGTTTCTCATTAAATTCCGTACCGACTTCTTGGCGACAAGTTTTGACTTTTTTGTCGTGAATACGACTTACTTTACTATGGGGCACCTTTTCAAAATTAGCCATATGGAAGAATGGGCAGAACTTAATCGTGAATATCTCGACTTGTATTGATGGCAGCAACATAATTCTTTCACTATTTCATCAAAAATATGATCAGAAATTTAGGATAATATTTTGAACAGTGTGAGATAACCACAAACAACTCAAAAAGAAAGTTTTCTGAAAATTTTGAAACAACGCGGAAAACTCTTTACTTTTGCTTAGGTTTTTCGCGCAAGGACGACGATTTTAAGGTAGTCAGGCACATATCTTCAGCTGAACGTTATGTAAGGGGAACCGTGGTCGAAAATCGTTCATTTCTTCTTGTTCGTTGGATGGTAGCAGACGTCGGGACGAGAAGACGCATTCATACAGCGGCATCGGAGCGCGCACCTTCTGCGTGGTCAAAAGCTCAAACGCTCAGGTCGTAGTTCTCATTTGCCTTCCGGTCGTCAAGCCGAGAAGACGCATTAAACCAGTTTTGCATCATTTGGCACTGCGAGCGGATGTGTCGGTTTGTACGCAAAGCAAGTTTCAATTCAAGCAAGAACGATTGCATCAGCTGCTGGTGCTTTGCATTGGAGAGAAAGAAAACAAGAAACGAAAAGTGGACAACATTATTGAAAATCAGCCGTTCTAATGGCTCTAAATGTTATCTAAAGAACTATTAATATTACTTCTTTGCAAATTGAAGATAGAAATCATCAGTTTAGTGAAAATCCAAAATAATTTGATTTGCTTCGTGCACTTTTCGCTGTTTGAAAATCGTTCGAGATAAATGTTTCGGTCTGTGCTAAATATCGTAGAGAATTCCACAATTTGGTCCTTTTAAAAGGCAGAAATGAATCCTGTACAGCATCATGATAGTTTCTTTCAATGAAATATGCAAATCCGAAATGAGATAATCGACGTCAAAAATCGTTGAAAATTTTAGTAGTGAAAAGGGGGAAAGTTTCGCAATTCACACAATCAACTATCAATTCGAATTCGAAAGTGTAAAGAAAACGTGTCAGCTTTATTCGTATTCACTACATCCAGTTATGTCTTTGACATTACACACCCGTACTTTTTTCCTATCTTTTTCGAACTGTTGAATGGTTTCGGCTGCCGAGACATGTCCCTTCGTTAATGCCCAAAATTCCTCAATTGGTCGAAGTTGTGGGCAATTTGTTGGATTCATGTCTTTTGGGACGAAAGTGACATTTTTTTAGTATGCCATTCTACTGTTGATTTTGAGTAGTGGCAAGAAGCAAGATCTGGCCAGAAGACGACAGGATCCTTGTGGCTTCGAATCATGGGTAGAAGTCGTTTTTGTAAACGACCACACGACATGCTCAAAAACCTGATAACCATTACCACAGGTACAGAGTCCAATATGACAAAGATTTGTGTTGAATGTGTGGTGGTTTGACATGAACCGAGACATCACACGACAGTGACTCATGTTCATCCCACAAAACCACGGTTTCGTTGATACCCTAGGGGTAATGGTGTGTAGCCATCGTCCCAGTTCACCGTTGCTCCATAAGGTTTGCCAACGTTCGAGAGTTATCTAACGAGAAGTACTGAAATATTTATTGAAGCAGATTGATCTTTCATAAATATCACCTTCTAATGCGCTCGCTTTAGCCAATGAGTCTGCCTTTTCAGATAAAGACTTCAAATGTACCCGTATTTTCCCCAGGAAATATGACGAGTGCGTTTCTGGCTGCATCGCCCGGAGAGCCTCCATTGAACTCAGACTGTCCGTGACAATAAAGTAATGGTCTCTGGGCAAGATTTCAATGATCTCAAGGGTATACTGACTAGCAGCTAACTCTTCGACGTAAACTGAAGCCGGACCACTGAGTTTTAGCGTTGAGATTTGATCCGTCAGTGTAAAACATTTTTTTACTGTCGATTATAAATAATATTAGGGGCCACTACGTGATCCGGAATTCTACAAATCTTTATCTTTTATGGATGTGTAGAAAAACACAGTAAAATCAGAAGTATTCAAGGAATGGGCACGATTGGGAACAAACGAAGAGGGATTAATATTTTAAGACATGTAATCAAAATACTAGGACATAAAACGGGTTTGAGAATTGAGCTCAACTATGCTTTCGAAGTTTTCAATCACCATCGCAATATCGGAATGAGAGATTCCAGAACCGATTTTCAATGGTAGGACACCTGCCAGCACTTTGAGACTCGTATGAGTCGACTGCATACAACGTAAGGCAATACGCGAACAACGATACTGAATTCTTTCCAACTTGATGAAATGAGTGTTCGCGGCGGATCTCGAGAAGACGCATACATATTCCATCATCGTTGTTTGGTACAGCTTGATCAGGTCTCCTGGGTGGGCACTATACCATGATTTGGTTATTTCATATACCCAATCTTTCTTCTCCAGGTGCCCTCGGAGTCGAACCAGACCCCTAGAAGGCCTGAGATATTTAAATATGAAGGCCTCTAGTTGAAGCTGTAGGTGTGTTGGTTCTCGCTTCCTTGAAAATACAATCAGTTCAGTTTTCTCCGTAAAGAACTTGATACCCGTTTGAAGGGTACATGTGGACAAGTTGTCGAAGGTATCTTGTAATGGTCCTTGGAGATCGGCAGCTTTGTACCCTATCTCGCTTACCCTGTTGTCGTCAACAAAGTTGTCTAAGCGTACAAAAAGTGATGGTACATTCATCAATGTTGTTTACGTAAAAATTGCATAAGTCATAGTCTTAAGCATAGCCATGAGGAAGTCCCATGTAACTAAATCGTATTGTCGACAAATCACCATGTGCGAAATTCAAGTGTTTCTCAGACATTAGTCTCGCCATTAGCCATCGTCTAGACGAAAGCGAATCATTTTGTCGAACAATTTCCGGATACAGGGAAGCATAGCAATTGGCCGATACAAATTATGATTAGAGGTTTCCCTGGTTTTTTAATGGTGATAACTCTCACTTGTATCCAGTAGTGTAAAACAATATTACTATCGAGGAACTTGTTGAATGGATTCAACAAGTGCCTTTTGGCAGAGTCAGGCACATTTTTCAACAAGTTGAATTTCATTCTGTCCAACCCTTGGGATTCATTGTTACACGATAAGAGCGTAAGTGAGAGCTCTACCATCGAAAACGGTGTTTCGTTTATATTCGATGTCGCGACGCAGTAGATCATTAGTTCCGGGACAGAATTAGGACATACTTTTTTTTGACAAAATCAAATATCCAGCGGTTAGAATATTCCTCGATTTCATTCGTTGTGGTTTGGTTGCGCATTCGTCGGGCTGTGTTCCAAAGAATACTCATCAATGTTTCTTTTGTTATTCCGTGAACAATCCGTCGTCAGTAACCTAGTTTCTTTATTTTATCTAAGTTCTTCACAAGCGTGTTCAATATTTCCTGATCGTTTTGAATGCTAATGATCTTTCCATGTTTGGATGTAGAATAAAAAATTTTCGCGCGAAAATTTTTTCCGGTCCTCTGAAACGCACAGCCTACTTAGCATTGAGCATATGCCTCTTGTACGCTGCACAATACTAATCTTCGTTGTACAAAATTTTACCATCCACATTTTTTGAAATAACAGTCCCGTTTTTTTGGACAGGCTCGGCTTATAGCGTCACTGGTATAGAAATCATGCACCAGTTTTAAAATTTCTTCTGGTAACAACATTGTTTCATCGAATTCTTTCATTATTCTATATGCTGACCAGCTTCTTGTTGTTCATGTGTTAATGATATAAAGATACAATATGGACAAAATTTCTCAATTTTGTTGCGTATTCATTCCGTTATGCAAAATCAATGTAAGTAATTAGATATTTTATGCGGGTTGTTTCACATGTTTTCTTCTTTGCATTATTGCAACATTTTTGGTTCAAAATATATAAAATCTCATTCAGGAATTAACCTAATTTTGTGCTTAGGGTACATTTAAATTTTTTTACGTTTCGTCTTAGACT
Organism: Malaya genurostris; assembly: GCF_030247185.1. Taxonomy (NCBI): domain Eukaryota; kingdom Metazoa; phylum Arthropoda; class Insecta; order Diptera; family Culicidae; genus Malaya; species Malaya genurostris. The sequence continues at coordinate 171,966,302 of NC_080571.1, forward strand.
CATCAGTGCATAGAGTACAAATTGAACTGCTTAAAGTGAAACTCGGCAGTTCAATTTGATCCGCAGACGTAAAGTTTCTGCTATTTGCAGAACACTTTTTGTCTGTGATTACATTTAGTGTTATTTTCTATCACATACAACATAATAAAATATAAAAATTCGTTGATAACTACGCTTTACCTGTTTCATGTTTACAGGAAGGAATTCATTTCATCTCAAAAGGAGCATTATGGAAGTATTGCTTGTACAAGTTTCAATAAAGTTAGCTCTGATGCCGCGCGTAAAGATGGAAAAAATATTCGGAATCTAGAATGCATTGAGGATGAGAAATGGTTGTACCACTATATGTTGGGCAAAATTGCGGAAAAGAAAAGAGATTTACCAATTATATACTTGTCACATTACTTTAAAGCGGCTAAATGTTTATATGAATGTCGTGCAACTTATCCTATCAAAGTAAATCATAGTAATCCATCGCATCTCTCAATAGAAGCTCTAGAAATTTTCTATCGTATAAATGCTGCAATAATGAAGTACGTGGAAGAACACTCATTAATTTGCAAAAAAACGGCATTACTGTTCAAAACCATTTTGAAAGAACTAAATATAAGCCCTTTTGCCGTAAATCGTGCAAAAATAAATGATTCTTCCTTTCAACAAAAATTAACTAGATCAGGCGAGTCTTCCCAAATTGAAACCACGGAACAGGGCAATATTGCATATACCAAATATACTAGAGATGAATCCGGATGCACAGAAAAGTTCGTAAATCAGAAGAATAGCGTGATGTGTTCTACAGGTTTTCATACTGTCCCAAACGAGTATACCAATGTCCGTAAGGATCGAAATAGTACGGAAAAAAATGTTAATGATAAATCAGAGCGTCGGTGTAGAAAAGCATCTCAGGTAGGTTCAAATGATTCCTTTATTTTTTCTTTTTTATGTTGGAAACCGATTTGGCCCGCACTATAAGAAATTCGTTAAATATCTTTATAGAGCAATTCCATGCGGAATCGGCTGGCTGTTAGCACGACCCCTTTCAATTTGCATGAAACGTTGCATGTGTGTTTGGTATAGCAAATAAAGTATTTATCGCAGATTTAGATTTTTTTCTCTTAAGACAAATTTTTGAAAAGGGCGTATGTATTTTAAGCCGCATCATTTTTAAAGAATTTTAACTCGTAATCTATAGCTTCTAGGGCAATTGTGTATCACAAGAAGTTGTAGGAAATCAATTAAAATTTTTAATAAACATGCACTCAAAAAATCTTCCTATTTTTCAAAAAATCAAAAATAAAGTTTATTTTTTGAAATTTTTAGTTATTCCAACGCTCGATTTTCTTATTTTATACCACCAAAACCGTCAAGTTACAAAGAAAGTAATGAATGATCGATGATCGATAAAAAAGTTCCCCGAAGGAAACATTTTTAACGATTGTAGAAAAACGATGTTTTGATAGAAATAAATGTGTTTGAGAAATGAAATATTATTCATCAAGTTACACGCTTCAATGAAAAGGTCCATGTAGTGCTTCTTTCTAAATGCAGTCACTTTCGAGATATTTGAGGAACAAAATCGAGAAAATGGATGTTTCATGAGAATACGCTTTATTTATAAATTATTTCACTATTAACCATCGCTAAATTTATTATTTTTGGAGTCCTCATGAAATTTACAATAAATTTTTCTTTGACATCAAGACGATGCTAGCAGTTGTTTTCGAGATATTTTGAAAACAAATCGAAGAAAAATATCGCTGCTTTGCTTTTAGATAACCGATTCATGTATCAAAAATTAGGTTACCGCGATCTTCTTGTTTTCCACTGGTGTAAAAGTTTACCTATGCTATTGAAAGTTACCTATAAAAGCGCCTTTTTGGAATAGAAAGTGTGGCGGAATTACAAAACCACCACGTTTTCCACGTTAATCCCTCAGAACAATTTCAATATTACATTTCATTTCGACACAATGTAGTTACATTGTAAACGTCTTCTTTAAAATACTTTGTATGAAAACCAGCCATACATCGTAGCACATTCAGTCTTATGATTTGATACATCGGCACTTTACAAATCATAAACTTTAAATATTTTATGAGTTGGGCCGATATGACCGAAATTATGCTCGGAACCAAAAACGGTCCTCCTCTCTTAAACACTTGAATTGCTTACAGCGCACAAGCAAAGTAACGCAATGAATATAAACACTTTAAACCATGCGCACCACCGCTGGCGTGGATTTTCCGCCTCGCGCGAAGGAAAATAAATAAGTTCAATTTTTCTTGTCATTACTGCGGGTCGAGCGATGTTTATTAAACATTAGCCTTCTCCAAATAATCATTACCAAAACCTTTTCGATACATACAATTGTCAAGTCTCAAGACTTCTCGTTGAACTTTCACGTACACAGTTTAAAATTGTACATTCAATAAAACCACATGCGGAAAATAAATTTACACAGTCTGAAAACTGAAGCGAACGAGGAACGACCGCTTTTATTTTTTACAAAAGAACCTGCCACATGGCAGACTGTGACACTGTTCACCGCGCGACAAGCTAAGTCCCAGTTGAGAAGGGACTTAGCACAAAAATAGTGAACACGTGAAAAGTGAAAGTGCAACCAGAAAATCGAAACAGAAGAAACAATCAAATGCAACAAATATGTGTGTTACTTTCCGAACTGAAAGAATATCGAAATAAATGAAACCAAAACAGTGATTTGTAATTATATATGAAAATTATACACTTGCAAATGAACGTAAATAGATATTATCGCCTTTTACCTCGTTCAAAGTGAAAGTGCAACGAGAAAATCGAAACGGAAGAAACAACCAAGTGCAACAAATATGTGCGTTACTGAAACGTTATCGAAATAAATGAAACCAAAATAACCAAAACTAGAAAGTGCTAAACCAGTTATAACAATACAACCTTAGACACAAAAAAAAACCAACATGGGATGGTTTTCATCTGAAGAGTCGACGGCGACTAATATCCTATATGTAGGAAACGACGTGCAAACTTATGCGGCGGTGATTTTGGCGGTGGTGATAAACTACGAATGCAACATATGCCTAAAAACATGGCTAATTACTTTCGAAATAAATAATGAAATTTTCGAAATACCTATTAGAGATAAATTCAATGAAAAATTCATTATACCAGCACGATGCCAAGTAATTAAGGAAATTAAATTAAGAAATATCACTGAGGATAGCGTTATCCTATCCGGTGAAATAAAGCCAGGAGAGAATTACTCAAACGCTCTAATCAGTCCTGGTGCCCAATATGTAAATATTATGATTACTAGTGATAGTTTTGCACAGATTTCTCTAAATGATTTACTAGAAAAAATTGAAGTAATCCCAGCTAGCAACTATGAAGCAGCCGGAAATGAAAATCAAAATTCTGAACAAAAAATTAAGCAACGAATGCGAAATTTGCAAAATCAGATTAATATTAAAAATATTCCAATTAATGCCCAAGATAAAATGATAGATCTATGCAAGAGATATAACGACATTTTCGCACTCAAGGACGATCCATTAAGAGCAAACAATTTCTACAAATAGGAAAACAATTTCTACAAATAGAAAATAAAAAATTATCGAACACCTGAAATTAACGAAAAAGAAATAAATAACCAAATTGATAAAATGTTTGATGAAGGTATTATTCAATCTTCCGTATCCCCGTATAACTCACCTTTTTTACTAGTACCGAAAAAATCAAACACTGAAGACAAAAATAGCGATTAGTCATTGATTTCCGACAAATTTCCCTTACCAAGAATCGATGAAATACTTGATAATCTAGGTCGAGCAAAGTATTTTATGACACTCGACCTGACGTCACGTTTTTATCAGATTGAATTATTAGAAAACTCAAAAAAATACACCCCATTTTCGAGTTCAACAAACCACTACGAATTTAATAGATAACCTTTCAGACTAAAAATTTCTCCCAATAGCTTCCAACGTATGATGACAATCGCTCTGAGTGGTTTACCACCAGAGCATGCGTTCTTGTACATTGATGACATTATTGTGGTGGGCTGTTCAATCAACCACCATTTGAAACATTTAGAAATCGTTTTTCAACAACTCAGAAAATATAACCTAAAACTAAACCCAACAAAATGTATTTTTTTCGGAAGTGATGTCGCATATTTGGGTCCTCACATTTCGAAAAACTACAAGGATCAGCCACATGGGGTTGTTCGAGCCATTGATTGGAACAAGGCAACCAAAATTTCTAATGATCTACAATCAAAAAGTTGAATCAATCGGAACCAACACCGAACACCATTTGTCTTGATTTACATTTGTTTTATAACCGACGAAATTACACCATTATCCCAAATGCATGCAATTATATCTTTGTACAAACTAGCGATTTCGATAATTAAGCTTCTCTTCGCCAAGCTTGCGTTCAAGTTTTTTATGCAAGCAGTTTTTTAGCGTTAATTTTCTCTACCATTCTGCGATTTCGGTTGAAGCGATAAACTATTTCTCGTTATCAATCGAGGTCATCTAATATAAATAAGAAATTAATCTTAAGCATTCAAAATTTATCCAGGGGTAGTTGTCAATTTCTCATGGGGAAACGACATAACATGGAATTCCGAGCTTGCATGACACAAGATCAGAGCATACCAATTAAGGGCTGAGGCCAGTGTGCTTTAGGACGTTTTAAAGGTCTATTTTCACGATTCAAATCTGATTTTCTCAGAAACGGTGACGAATATCAAACAACCCAACTGATAATCTCTTAGAGAATTAGTTTAGATTATTCTGTGAAAAATTCAGAATGTTTGTTTGACTTTAGCGGTCGGGAAAGTCTTTTTTCTGAAGGAAGAATTGCATAGCTGAAAATGGTAACATTCAACTTGTTCATTGAATATCTCGCCTTCAAAAGCATGGATCAAAAATCTATCCTGACAATGTCTAGATAATTTAGTTTAGATGCGATTAGTGCATAAAAACATATATGTTGTCGCGATAAAAATTAAGTGAATGTTATTTTTGTAATGGTAAGTCCATTTCTATGGCGGCACCATTTTCTTCTGCTCTTGTATCCTGGTAAAGTAACGAAACATGAGAGAGAAATAAAATCGGCTCATCAAGGCTGCCAAACAAGCGGTAGCTTTATTGGATTTTATGTGATGTAGTCAAACTTGTAACTGAAAATATCAAAATTTTCTTGGCCACCCGGCCCCATCGAAAGTCTTTTTACACATTTACGAGAGAGAGTGGGGAGAAATGTAATACGCACAGCGAGCCACACGGTTTTACGCTAACAACTGGCCTCAGCCCTTAAAGCTTCAAATCGTTTTATGGCACGTTTTTGTCTTGCTGTCTAGCAGCAACCTACCTCTAGCATGCTACGAGTAGGACTGAAACGCTAGCTTTAATTTCCCTTCTATTTATAGATTCGCGTGCTTCCAACAGCTTTGCTTTTGCATCGATTGACCATTCAGAGCGATGCTCTCTCTCTGATTCATCGCTTACTCCTTCAAAACCGTCGTCTATGGCAGGGAAATCCGGTATACCGGAGATTTTTAGCAGACAAAATAGGACACTGCTCGCTACTAATCAAAATTTCAATCATATATAAATGAAAATACGTCGGTTTATACATTCAAATCGAATCGTAGAAATATTTCCTATCAAGTGATGAAATAGTATTAATAATTGATACAAAATAGACTGAGCTGTAAGTGTTTAAAACCTGACCACATTTCTACGTGTAATTTTTCTTGAGCTTCTGATTTGCACCACTATATAGAAAATTAAGATGTGTTCCACATCAAAAAGGTATTTTACCAGATCCATCCAAATTCTCAGCAATAAAAAAATATCCTACCCCTACTAATCCAGATGAAGTCAGACGATTCATAGCATTTTGTAACTACTATCGTCGCTTCAAAGAAAATTTTGCGAAAATAGCACACCCACTAAACAAACTTACTTAGAAAAAATAGCACACCCACTAAACAAACTTACTTAGAAAAAATACTAAATTTGACTGGTCGCCCGAATGCGAACAATTCTTTCAAACACCTAAAAAAACTTCTAACGCCAACAATTTTACAATTCTCCGACTTTAACAAGCAATTTATAGTAATCACAGATGCTTCCAAAATGGCCTGCGGTGCAGTGCTAGCCCAAAAGCACGATAACATTGATTTGCCGATAGCGTACGCAAGTAGATCGTTCACCAAAGGCGAATCAAATAAGTCGACTATTGAACAGGAACTGACAGCAATCCATTGGGCCATCACACACTTTAGACCTTATTTATATGGAGGAAAGTTTCTTGTCAAAACAGATCACAGACCATTGGTATATCTGGTTTCGATGAAAAACCCTTCTTCAAAATTAACAAGAATGCGTTTAGACCTCGAAGAATTCGACTTCGAAGTAGAATACGTACAAGGTAAATTAAATGTAGGAGCGGACGGGCTCTCTAGGATTGAAATAAAGTAATATGTCTATCTTAAAGGTTCAAACTAGAGCCGACAAAAGGAAACAAAATGAGTAAACTATTATTCAGCAAGAGAAAAATCTTAATGATTCGTTACATACTGAGCCTGATCAACTCAAAGTATTTGAATCAATCAATATAAATGAAGTACATAGCATGCCAAAGTTAAGCATTGAAAAATCGTCGACAAATGATATAAAAAAAAAATTTCAATTCAAAATTAAAATTACAAAAAAGGATTTGACCCGATGTATAATCACAAATATAAATGAAACTTTCGAGAGAATTTTAAACATTATTGAAGAAAAAGCTAACACATGGATCAATAGTCCCGAGACTAAAGCAGGGACGGCGCTCGTAGTAAACCAGTAACCACGTGTTTCTAAAGTACTAACCTTTGCTTGAAACGGGTCAAAATTTTAAGTCGATCCGACAGCTGAGTTATCGAGGTTGGAGTAAAGTCGTTTTGTAGTTTGTTTAAAAAATGGAAAAAACCGAGTTTCGTGTTTTGATAAAACATTGTTTTTGCCTTTCTCATATAGAAAGGTTATGCAATCACTGTGAAATCCGATTTTTGAACCGAGGCCCGGAGGGCCGAGTGTCATATACCATTCGACTCAGTTCGTCGAGTACGCTGTGTGAGTATGTGTGTGTGTGTGTGTGTGTGTGTGTGTGTGTGTGTGTGTGTGTGTGTGTGTGTGTGTGTGTGTGTGTGTGTGTGTGTGTGTGTGTGTGTGTGTATGTGTGTGTGTATGTGCGTATGTGTGTATGTAACGTTTTTTTGCACTAACTTTTCTCGGAGATGACTGAACCGATTTTCACAAACTAAGATTCAAATGAAAGGTCTTGTGATCCCATAAAAAAAATCCTGAATATTATTTGGATCCGACATCCGGTTCCGGAATTATGGGGTAAAATGTGCAAAAAATTGTGAAAATAATTGCACTAACTTTTCTCAGAGATGACTGAACCTATTTTTACAAACTTAGGTTCAAATGAAAGATCTTGAGGTCCCATAAAAAGTTTCAGAATATTATTTAGATCCGACTTCCGGTTCGGGAGTTATGGGGTAAAATGTGCAAAAAAAGAAAATATGTATTCTAACTTTTCTCATAGATGGCGCAACCGATTTTCACAAACTTAGATTCAAATGAAAGGTCCTGTGGTCCCATACGTAATTCCTGAATTTCATGCGGATCCGACTTCCGGATCCGGCAAATAGGGTAAAGTGGGTTAAAAATTGTATACCATATCTGAAAATGGGGAAAAACCTTAAAAATTTTCTGAATCGACCTCAAATCTTTTCCAATTGATAGTTTTTATCAGTAGACGGTCAAACAAACCGATTTCGGTTATTCTTTCAAGAATCGCAGTATTGTATATGAAAGTATGATTGATATGAGAAAGGCATCATTACACCACTAGGTGGATTAAAACAGGTTTTAATGGGTAAAAACACCGTGCAAGCGAAACAATGGATTGAAAAATGTTATCCGGACTCTTGTCCATCAAAAGCAACGATTTGTCGGTGGTTCGCCGAGTTTAAACGTGGTCGTACCGACACAAATGACGCGGGGCGCTGGGGTAGACCTGTGGAAGCCGTTACACCGGAAAATGTGAGTGAAGTGACAAAAATTATAATGAAAGATCGTAAAGTGAAGCTCCGTGAGATTGCTGAGATGACACAGAAATCATATGGAAGTGTATTTACTATCCTTCATGAAAAATTGAGCATGAAAAAGGTTTTTTCCAAGTGGGTGCCGCGATTGCTTTCGATGGAACAAAAACAGCAACGAGTCGATGATTCAGAAAGCAGTTTATCGAAAAAAAATCACCCTAAAAGGTGATTGTGTTTATGAATAAAAAAAAAATTTGCAAAAAAAATGTTGTTTCCATTGTTAGTCTCGGGACTTATTGATCCATGTGTTAATAAATTGAATATTGGAAAAATTGCTTTAGCGCTTTCGAATACAATTTTCAATTTTATTAGTATTAATAATCTTAGGTCAGCATGTAATAAACATCTGAAATCACTTCAAATCATACTCTAATAATCGCAACGCGAGATAGATGATAAAAACCTAATTAACAGAATTATCCAAGAAAACCACGATTCTGCAATTGGCGGACACGTCGGAATTAACAGACTTTATCGAAAACTTAAATGTCATTATATATGGCCAAATATGAAAAAATCCATTGCAAATTATATCCATAATTGTATAAAATGCAAAGAAAAAAAAACATACCTTTAGAACAACAGAAAATTTTGTTCGAACACCAACACAACAAAAATCCTTTTCTTCAATATCTATGAACACAATAGGACTATTTACGAAATCAAATTCAGGAAATAGATACGCGTTAACAATTCAATGCGATTTATCAAAATATGTCATAGTAAAACCAATTTCAGACAAACAAGCAGAACCAATAGCCAAAGCTTTTCTCGAACACTGCATTCTAATTTACGGAACCCCGTCTATTATACGAACAGACCAGGGAACGGAATATAAAAATGAAGTCTTTCACAAAATTACCGAATTACTCAAATTCACTCAAAATTTTTCGACACCATATCCCCACAAAAGTCTAGAGAGAAATCATCGATGTCTGAATGAGTACGTAAGGCAGTCCGTCAACGAATCACATAGTGACTGGGATGACTGGCTGTCTTATTACGCGTTTTGCTACAACACCGACTACCCATACACACCTTTTGAACTGATTTTTGGAAAAACAGCATCAGTACTAAACGAATTAAAAAATCCAGAATCCATAGAACCGATATATAATTACGATGAGTACCATTCAGAATTTAAAAAAAATAAAAACTGCAGCGCTAAAAGTAAAAGAACTTATAGACAAACGCAAAACTAAACGAAACTACGATCAAGAAAATAAATCAAAACCCTCTTCCATTCAAATAAATGATAAGGTAATGTTAGAAAATCACAATATAACAAAATTAGACAAAATTTACAAAGGTCCCTATATAGTAAAAAGCATAGACCACCCAAATGCAATAATGGAAAACCAAGAAACAAAGCAAACTCATACAGTTCATAAAAATCAAATCATTAAATTGTAATCAAATACAACAACATTATCACATATCACACAAATTACACTATTGACCATTATATAATTATATAATAAAATGAAAATCCAGGAATTATACCACAGAAGAAAAATCAAAACATTGTAAAACACATTACACTTCACACAATATTGTAAGAGATTTCTTGAGACCAGACCTTAATCTTCATCAACCGACATTTTTTACGGGGACGGTGTGGCGGAATTACAAAACCACCACATTTTCCACGTTAATCCCTCAGAACAATTTCAATATTACATTTCATTTCGACACAATGTAGTTACATTGTAAACGTCTTTGTAAATTGTAAATACTTTGTATGGAAACCAGCCATACATCGTAGCACATTCAGTCTTATGATTTGATTAATCGGCACTTTACAAATCATAAACTTTAAATATTTTATGAGTTGGACCGATATGACCGAAATTATGCTCGGTACCAAAAACGGTCCTCTTCTCTTAAACACTTGAATTGCTTACAGCGCACAAGCAAAGTAACGCAATGCATATAAACATTTTAAACCAAGCGCGCCGCTGGCGTGGATTTTCTGCCTTGCGCGAAGGAAAATAAATAACTTCAATTGTTCTTGCCATCGCTGCGGGTCGAGCGATGTTTATTAAACATTAGCCTTCTCCAAATAATTATTAATTTTGATACACTGAGATTCTATTTATTCATGGTTTGATGTGCAATTTATTAAAGTGGAGTCCCAGTGTAAAAGATTTCCCTTTAAGGGATCCACAATTTAATTACTACGCTATGTTGGAAAGAAAAACAAATATTTTAGAAAATTAGTTATTAATATGAAATACTGTTGACGATAAATACATTATAGAAAAACTACATTATCTAAATATCCCGTTCAGTCTGTGCTTAAATGGCAAATGTGGCGCGATTGTTTATTACTTGTATATCAGGTGGAAGTGCATTATATTTAGTTGGACCAACAAATAGGATCCATAGGACCAAGGCTTGTAACTGCTCGAACACGAAACAAATTGTTACTAAGGCGTGTTGTTCGAGAATGGGATATAGTTGGGTACTGTAGATTTTGGTGAACTGTGGAGTTATGCAGATTATCATGGATGAATAGCAACGTTTGGACATCACATAAATATGTTATTGGTAAAACGTTATGGTTTATGACAGAGTATAACAATAGGCTCGAGAATAGTAAGGGTTTGTTGAAAATGATTTTTAAGCGTCTGTTTTGTAGAGTTTGGAGTTTCTTCAGATGAGAACTATCGGCTCGCCCCCACACCGATACCAAGTAGTTGAGCTGTGAATGGATGTAAGCAAAATAAAAATTTAACAGAGCACGCTGGGGAACAAAGGACTTGACTCTCCATAAAATATCGCAGTACGACGCAACGTACTTGGCAACAAACTTTATGTGGTGAGCCCAGGTTAATTTGGGTCGAAATATATGCCCAGATACTTGAAATAGTCAACTTTTTCAATAATATTGTATCTGAGCTGGGGATGATCATGCGTTGGAAAATCATATGCTTAGTCTTTGTGGCATTTAATGATAATAAGCTCCATTAAAATATTAATCAAGAATTATAAAATCACTTTCCATGCAGTTAATAATAGCATTGATGTCACTGTCAGGATAGAACAGAGCTGTGTCGTTCGCGAATAGTCGTGGAGTTCCTTTAAGCTGTAAATTACCTATGTCATTAATATATAAAAGAATCAATAGAGGACCAATATTACTTCCTTGTGGAACACCAATGCTTAATGGAGCAAGGTTGCTGCTGTCACTTTTGATGGATACAAATTGTTTTCTATTAGTCAAGTAACTACGGATAATTGAATTAGCAATGCCCCTGATACCATAGTAATTTTGTCCAAAAGTGCTTTTTTAAGGTCTAAAAACAACGCACCAACTATACTTTTACTATCGATCTCGCTTATAATTTCGTCAACTATCTCAACCAATCTGAATAATTACGTTAAAGCACTGAGAGAGTATTTTAGAAAATGCATATGAATTATGTTTAGTACACTGACAGAGACGTTATCAGGGCCATTACTCTTTTTATTATCCAAACCTTGTATTAACAGTTGCAGCGCCCTTAGCAAATTTTCCTTTGAACTTGCTAGTATTGTAGAAAAAAAGTAGGAAGCTGTGAAGGAAAAACTCGTCACCTTTCAGGCAAGCCTTCACGTCAGCGTAAACGCGACGAGTAACAACAAAAATATCTTTTCACGGGCACCGGTCACTGTCATTGACATAGTGACAATGGTTTCGGTTCGCGGCTCTCGGCTTTTGGTAGAACTTCGGGAGAAAGTCGGATGAACTTTCTATTTAAAATCACAATCTCGGCTTGTACTGAAATCTTCGGGCTTCGCCCGAAAGAAAATGTTAGGAGCTTAAAAACCCATAGTTACGAAAAGTTAGGAGTTAGTCAGTCTCATAGTGATCGCGGAAAATATCCGTTAGTCTCGGGCGTCGGCCCGTAGACAAGTTAGTCCATCTCAAAGAGTTCTCGTGTTAATAGTCGTTTTCAAGTGATCTCAATCCGTGTACAATATCTCTGTAAGAAAAAAATCTGCTAAATGTGACTGATAGAAAAACATGCAAGCAGTTTTTTGAATAGTGATAAATAAAAGTATATATCGGATCTGTAAGCATATAGCCTGATGGTAGCCAGTGGAAGAAGAAACATTTACTGAGAGATAATAGCTATTTTCCGTGAACAAAACATACAGCACAAGAAGCGTAGATCCACTTTAGTGATACCGAGAAAAGATAACAAGTGATAACAGGTTTCTGCAAAGATTTATCTGCCATTATGCAGTCTGATACCTCTGTGTGAAAGTCTTGATTGCGAATTAAGAGAAATAAATATAAGTTTAAAGAGAAACAGAAGAATTTTTTGTGGTGAATACGACATACTTTACTATGGGGCGCCTTTTCAAAATTATCCACATGAAGGAATAGGCAGAAGTTAATCGTGAATATCTCGACTTGTATTCACGGCAGCAACATAATTCTTTCACTATTTCAAATATGATCAGGAATTCAGGATATTTTTTTGAACAGTGTGATATAACCACAAACAACTCAAAAATTAGGTTTTCTCAAAATTTGAAAACAACGCGGAAAACGCTTTACTTTCGCTTTGGTTTTTCGCGCAAGGACGACGATTTTGTGGTAGTCAGGTACATATCTTCAACTGAATGTTATAAAAGGGGAACCGTGGTCGAAAATCGATTATTTCTTTTTGTGCGTTGGACGCACAGGTCGTAGTTCTCATTTGTCTTTTGGTCGTCAAGGCGAGAAGATGCATTAAACCAGTTTGGCATCATTTGGCACTGCGAGCGGATGTGTTGCGGTTTGTTCGCAAAGCTTTGCGTTTCAATTCAAACAAGAGCGATTGCGTCAGACAGCAGAGCTACTGGTCGTTTGCATTGGAGAAAAAGAAAAGTCAGCCATTCTAATGACTCTAAATGTTATCTAAAAATTATTAAGATTACTTTTTTGCAAATCGAAGGTAAAAATCATCAGTTTAGTGAAAATCCAAAATAATTTTATTTGCTTCGTGCACACTTTTCGCTGTGCGAAAATCGTTCGAGAAAAATGTTCCGAACTGTGCCAAATATCGTAGAGCCTGTACAGCATCTTGATAGTTTCTTTCAATGCAATAAGTAAATCCGAAATGAGATAATCGACGTCAAAACTCTATAAGTGCCTATATGTGTGCCCGTTGGAACCGCTCATTTGTGAAAAAGCTACAAACGGAATCATGTAAAAAGAAGCCTCTTAAGAAAAATTGATTCAGTTTGGCATCATTTGGCACTGCGAACGAATGTGTTGCGGTTTGTCAGTTTTATTTGTATTCACGACATTCAGTTATGTCTCTGACATTACACACCCGTAATTTTTTATTCACCTTCTTCATAGAATCGATCTTTTTAGAGATATGTGATAGCATTTGTTTGAGATGCTGATCGTGGGGACTTGCCGTAACACGTTTGAGGTAATTGCTTTTTATTTTCACTAGTGTCTATAAATCACATGTCTATGGGCAATGATTACCTTTCACGTTGACTGTTTTAGTTATTATTCTTGTATGTTGTTCCAGTGTTTCAGTGTCCTCAATGACATCAATACTACTAAGAAAATTAGAAAAATCATGATTTACCTGACGATAGTTTATGATCATTTTCGTTAACGTCACAGGTTCTTTATCAGCTAGTATTTTGAAAGTTGTTAAGATTTGAGAGTGGTCACTTAGATCATTTAATATTGTGTCGTTGCGAATCCGATTAACGTCGTCAAGTTTGCAAATAGTATGGTCAAGTATATTTTCGTTAAATGATCTTGTAGTAAAACAATTTGTATACGAAAAGTCATAGGATTCTAGCAGAGCCTTAACAGATCGGCTCAAAAGTTCATATCGTTTCTATGAGAGGGCGCCACTAGAATTAAATCCATACCATTTTCAGTTAGTACCAACCTTCAAAAGATACGTGTATAAATTTGACAACTGTCTGATTATTAGTCTGTGAGATATTGCATTTTGAGTGAAGCTACTTTTGTTATTGTGAAAAAAAATGGAAAAATAGGAATTTCGTGTGTTGATGAAACACTACTTTTTGATGAAAAAAAGTGCCGCCGATACCAAAAAATGGCTTGATGAGTGTTATCCAGACTCTGCACCAGGCGAAGCAACAATTCGTAAGTGGTTTGCAAAATTTCGTACTGGTTATATGAGCACCGAAGACGATGAACGCAGTGGACGTCCAAAAGAGGCTGTTACCGATGAAAACGTGAAAAATATCCACAAAATGATTTTCAATGACCGTAAAGTTAAGTTGATCGAGATAGCTGACACCCTAAAGATATCAAAGGAACGTGTTGGACATATTATTCACGAATATTTGTATATGAGAAAGCTTTGTGCAAAATGGGTGCCGCGTGAGCTCACAATCGATCAAGAACAACAACGAATTGATGATTTTGAGCAGTGTTTGGAGCTGTTATATCGAAATAAAACCGATTTTTTCCGTCGATATATAACAATGGACAAAGAATGGCTCCATCACTTCACTCCGGAGTCCAATCGACAGTCAGCTGAGTGGACTGCACGCGATGAACCGAACCCAAAGCGTGGAAAGACTCAACAATCGGCCGGTTAGGTTATGGCGTCTGTATTTTGGGATTCGCATGGTATAATTTTCATCGACTACCTTGAAAAGGGAAAAACCATCAACAGTGACTATTATATAGCCTTATTAGAGCGTTTGAAGCGTTTTAAAAAAAACGGCCTCATTTGAAGAAGAAAAAAGTTTTGTCTCATCATGAGAATGCAGCGTGTCACAAAGGGGCTGGGGTCCACTAGAGATTGATTATACCTATTAGCTCTCTCCGGGTAGTACCAGCCTAGATGCCGTGTGGAATCCGGCGGAAAAAAATGAACCAAGAATAGATCCACTGGGTTCCTGCTTCCATGTCGTAAAAGGCGACAATTGCAGGAATTTCTTTTTCCTTTCAGTTATCAGATATTTTCAATGTTTCACTTCTGATTACTCTATTTTACTAAATTATCTCTTCATTCAACCTATCAATTTCCGTCTAGCTTCGAAGAAAAGTTTTATTTGGAATGTTTTCTTCTTCCGTGTTATTGATTGTCTTTCAGGATTATAAATTGAATGATAAAAATCAACTTTTGCCAACTCCGTTGATATTACAAAGTTAATAACATAGATAACATATATCGGTATATTGAATACATAATAAAACACATGATATCAATATTTTTCTCGGTAGGCGGCTGCCTAGATCAACCAATATAACCAATTAATAATTTTAATAAATATTTGAAATAATGAAGTGGAAATAATAAAGAATCTAGGCGCGCGTGAAATCTGTTGACCTTTATTTGGTGATTTGAAATGATTTTATAATAACTGTTTAGAATATGTCGATGCAATGAATCAACTATTTTATCTAAATCCTATTCACTCGTTTATTTTGTATCACGTAATTTCATTTGTAAAGAGCTATGAAATTTCGAAAACGAGCTGTGAATCAAGACTTGCCGGGACTTCAATATAGGATGTTGTTGAAACGTTAACTCGGGAGGTCAGTGAGTTTAGTGGTGCATCCGATCAAGATGCTCGGAACATACTGAGTCGCGCGCAAATAATGCCAATACTGAAATTTTTACTAACAAATATCCTTCTCCCGTGAAACTTGTGGAGTGCGCAGTAGTATATACGGCCTCTAGTAACAACAAGTGTTGGACTAACATCCCTCTCCATTCCTTAGACGATCTACGTTCGGGCCTGGCCGGTGCCGGTACTGATCAATGAATTCTGGGATTACCAGAAGATGTACATTGAAGGATGATTTACCAGTCCCAGGTCGAATCATCTAGAAATTCCCTGTACAATTTCAGCTAATCCCGATCAGTAACGGAGTAGCAACCAGGGGTGGTCGCTCAAGCTCAAGCTCAAGACAATGCACCGTGTCACAAGTCGATGAAAACCATGCTGAAATTGAACGAATTGGGCTTCGAATTGCTCCCCCATCCACCGTATTCTCCAGATTTGGCCCCCAGTGACTATTTTGAGGCAAAGGACAAATCGTACTACAAAAATTATATCGAAAAGTTGGAAGATCGCTATAATCGCTGTATCGCCTCTGATGGCAATTATGTTGAATAATAAAAACGAATTTTGGCAAAAAAATGTGTGTTTCTATTGAACGATACGAACTTTTCAGCTGAACTGTTATATCTTGTCACAATGTTGTTATGAATGAGATTTATAGGAACATTTATATCACCAACAATAAAACATCTATGCTTCGGTTGGATTGAACACATCAAGCTTTCTAGGTAAACGGAAAATTCATTAAAATCAAAGCTAGGAGGACGATACACACCATGAATATTATAAAAGTGTCTTTTGAAGCAAAGCTCGATGTTTATATGGTGAAATCCATCGGACGTGTAATTCTTAATCAGTCTATGTTCAATATCTTGTTTGACATATATTGCTAGGCCTCCACTAGAATGTTCTCTACAAGCAGAAAAGGCTTTATAATGGGGTATTTCATAAAGAGAACAATTTTCATTTTTCAACCATGTTTCTTCGATTACTATAACATCTATAGGAGTTTTAAAATTGTTAATATTAATTAATATACCATCAAATTTTGAAAGATCGTTAATACCTCTTACATTCCATTTCAAAATCTTAAGCGTTTTTTGGTCGTTCAATGTATAGTTGTTATTGAACTTAAAAATATTTTCGTGAAAAATTTTTTGGTAGTTGTATTATCCATTTAGAAGAGAAAAAAACAAATAACAACACATGTACATCTATATAATAGCTAAATAAAGTTCTTTTACGCTTGAGTGGTACTTGATCTGGGGGAGGATACGTCAATTGCGTGGATCGGTAAAAATGTATAACACGATCAAGATCTATTTTATTACGAATTTTTTTAAGTTTAGAATGGTCATCCTTTTTTACTAATATAACTCCTTCACGACCTGGCCAGACATATTTAATATTTAACAATTTTTGAAATTCCCGCATGTTTTTTAACAGTTCCAAAGAAGCAGTTGACAATTCCTCACGAATTGCCACTTTCATTTCAGTTCCATTAGTCTTACAAGATTTGTCACCAGCAGTAGCTCTCAGAGGGCCATGTTCCTGCTTTTTGTCTAGAACTGTGTCTCTGATGGCTTCGTCTTTGAAGACCACTCTTATTGGAATAGGAGCGCCGCTGTTTTTATTACCCACATACAATCGGGATGACGAAACAACGGAATCACAGGACAAACTAACACCAAGACATTTGAATGTTTTCAACACAAGCTCCCCCCCCCCATTTTCATTGCGGAGTGAGGGCAAGTCGAATATCATCGCGTTATTAGCTACTGTTTTTTATTTTCCCTTGCATAATTATTTTCTATTTTATTAACAGTAGCAGTCAGCGAAGATAGTGAATGCTTCAATATATCGATTTCTAGTTGCAGACGCTCATTCTCAGATTTCAAGTCCTTGAAATCCGAAACTATTGTATCGAACTTCTCAGACAAGAAATTCTGCGAAGACTCCACAGCACTAATAATGACCAGTTCGGAATGAAATTAGCCGAACTGGTTGCATCTGCTCAGCCACCGCGGCAGAGACAGTAGCATTAAGTTTATTGCTCATTGATGAGATAAACGATTTTTCATTTTTATGCATATCAGTGAT
Source organism: Malaya genurostris (assembly GCF_030247185.1). NCBI lineage: Eukaryota > Metazoa > Arthropoda > Insecta > Diptera > Culicidae > Malaya > Malaya genurostris. The sequence goes on from NC_080571.1 coordinate 171,984,117, forward strand.
ACGTTTGTAAATGTCAGTACACTTGACTGAACAAAAATAGGGGTTTTGTTTGGCTCGCCGTACCGCTACACCCACTATACCTCGGCATTTAAGATGAACAGACGTAAAACTGTACAAACATGTCGTAAGATCATTGTTGTCGGTCTCAGACTGATGACAAATTCCACAGGTCATTTCATCAGCCATACCTTCCTGATCCATTACAACAATTAGTAATCTAGACGCAAGCACACAATAAACACAGATGACGATATATTTGATTCCAATAATAAAAAATTACTGAGCGAAATGCACATCAATATGGTAAAAAAACCATAGGAGGGAAAAAAACCAACTAATTAAACTAACATTTATTGTTAGAGAAAATCGCCGAACTGCAAACAAATGACCAAAACACGGCAACCAGCACTGGCCAAATTGTCGACAAGATCAATGGAGCACAAACACCTACCTTGATCAATCGCACAGCCGCACCTTTGGCCCAATCACCCACAACACCGCAAAAGAAGCGCGCTGAACCTGTCGATCAAAAAAACGTGAACCGGCAAGACAGTAACCAGTATATCGGCCCACTAAATCCACTTCCACCAAAGCCCCACTCGTAAAAAATGTAGGCACTAATACGCTTACTGGCTGTTAACAGCACGCGCCCAGTGAGAACCTTCTGCACAAAGATGCAACGAGTGTCGTTGCCGAGGAAGCAGAACCACTGCACCGGCACAATCTTAACCACTGCCACCCAGTATATCTCAAGCTATCACTATTACTGTTGGTAGACAGCGTTAGCGAAGTGAGTCCCAGGCACGCAGTGTGTGTTGAGCGTTGGTACACCAGAACAACAAAGCACAATGTACTAGCACCGGCAGCGTACGGATTGATTACCAAAGCCTTTTCGATACATAAAATTGTCAAGTCTCAAGACTTCTCGTTGAACTTACACGTACACAGATAAAAATTGTACATTCAATAAAATCAAATGCGGAAAATAAATCTACACAATCTGAAAACTGAAGCGAACGAAGAACGACCGCTTTTATTTTTTACAAAAGAACCTACCACAAAAGCGTCAGTATGAAAATTACTATATAAACCTGTTTTAATCCACCTAGTGGTGTAATGATGTCTTTCTCATATATAATATTGTGGTATTCTATTCAAAATTTTCTCTTCGATTTTTGAAAGAGGTAGTTTGTACATTAACTAGTATAACATACAGAATGAAACAGTGAAAGAAGTCTTGCCCCACCCGCCGTATTTCCCAGATGTCGTCCCTTCTGACTTCTACCTATTCCGTTCGATGGCACACGGCCTGGCAGTTCAACATTTTCAATCCTTCGAAGAGTTGGAAAATGGATTGCTTCATGGATAGCGTCAAAAAAGGACTCCTTTTTTCGAGCCGGGATTCGAAAATTTCCGGAAAGATGGGAGGAAGTTATCGCTAGCGACGGACAATACTTTGAATAATACATCTGTAAGCACTTTTTCGCAATAAAGCTTTAAATTGTGGAAAAAAAACCGGCGGAAGCAAAGTTGTACACCTAATAATTTTAAGTTAGCATTTAATGAACATCTGTAATTACTTCAAATCATACTCTATCAACCGCAACGCGAGATGGATGATAAAAACTCAATTAACAGAATTATTCAAGAAAACCACTTTTTTTATATTCAATAATGTAATATAATTTTAGGCATACTGCTTAAGCTCTAAGATGCCAAGGGTATTTTCTAATCTTACTTAACGACTAACTTAAAACTATAATAGTATCATTAGACTATGTCGTCTCGGGTTCTCGTAAATCGTAATGGCGGCAGTGGTCGATGAATTGAGTGTTGCATGAGTCTCCCAGATGGCGTTGGTCCGTGTGGGTCCGCGGGAAACACCCCCAGGCTACGAAGGCCCGGCGGGTGGTCCGCATGCTGGTTTTCGACTGGAGGTCTTCCGTGGGCGGTGATGATGATATTGCCGAAGAGAATGAAATAGAAGTAAATATTGTGGAAAACGTGGCAAAAAAGGGGATGTGGGAACAAAATGTTTGAAAACGACAGAGATCTAATTAGTTGCCATCGAGATGGAGAAGAGACAGGGAAGGGGGAACGAAAAAGTTAGTGACAAAAAAAAAAGATCTTGTTAGTTCCAATGAAGATGGTGGACAGGGACGGGGATCGAGAGAATCGGGCGGATGTTAGTGTCGAACCTGTAGGTGGATATTATACTTTCTGAAGAAAACCACTTTATTTTTATCGCGATAACATACTCAATGAATCATTCTGGACATTTCACAGAATATTCTTAACTAAATTTCGAAGACATTGTCAGGTGGGTTTTTCTATATTCTGCACCGCTTCCACGAAAATTTAATTTGAACCGGGAAAATAGCAAAAAACCTACCACTTTACGGTAGTGTCCTCAGCCCTTAACGATTCATTTGATAACAGGATTATCGAATAAAAACTTAAAGCAAATAGCAAAACCTGTTTTAATCCACTTAGTGGTGTAATGATGCCTTTCTCATATCAATCAAACTATCATATATAATACTGTGGTATTCTTCAAAATTGTTTTTCTTTGATTCATAGAAGAATAATCGAAATAGATTTGTTTGACCGTCTACTGATAAAAACTATCAATTGGAAAAGATTTGAGGTCGATTTAGAAAACGTTTTACGGTTTCTCGCTCTTTTCAGTGATGGTATAAAATTTTTAACACACTTTACCCTATATTTCCGGATCCGGAAGTCGGATCCGGATGAAATTCAGGAATTACGTATGGGACCACAGGACCTTTCATTTGAACCTAAGTTTGTGAAAATCGGTCGCGCCATCTATGAGAAAAGTTAGAACACATATTTTCATTTTTTTGCACATTTTACCCCATAAAGTTAGTGCAAAAAACGTTACATACACAAATACGCACATACACACACACACACACAAACACACACACAGACATTTTGCGTACTCGACGAACTGAGTCGAATGGTATATGACACTCGGCCCTCCGGGCCTCGGTTCAAACGTTCAAACGGTTTTCACAGTGATTGCATAACCTTTCTATATGAGAAAGGCGAAAAAAAAAGTTTCTTCGATTCTTAAAAGAATAACCGAAATCGGTTTGTTTGACCGTCTACTGATAAAAACCATCAAATTGAAAAAGATTTGAGGTCGATTTAGAAAATTTTTTAAGATTTTTCCCCATTTTCAGTGATGGTGTCAATTTTTAACACACTTTACCCTATATTTCCGGATCCGGAAGTCGGATCCGCATGAAATTCAGGAATAACGCACAGCTTAAGCTCTAAGATGCCAAGGGTATTTTCTAATCTTACTTAACGACTAACTTAAAACTATAATAGTATCATTAGACTATGTCGTCTCGGGTTCTCGTAAATCGTAATGGCGGCAGTGGTCGATGAATTGAGTGTTGCATGAGTCTCCCAGATGGCGTTGGTCCGTGTGGGTCCGCGGGAAACACCCCCAGGCTACGAAGGCCCGGCGGGTGGCCCGCATGCTGGTTTTCGACTGGAGCGGTCTTCCGTGGGCGGTGATGATGATATTGCCGAAGAGAATGAAATAGAAGTAAATATTGTGGAAAACGTGGCAAAAAAGGGGATGTGGGAACAAAATGTTTGAAAACGACAGAGATCTAATTAGTTGCCATCGAGATGGAGAAGAGACAGGGAAGGGGGAACGAAAAAGTTAGTGACAAAAAAAAAAGATCTTGTTAGTTCCAATGAAGATGGTGGACAGGGTCGGGGATCGAGAGAATAGGGCGGATGTTAGTGTCAAACCTGTAGGTGGATATTATACTTTCTGAAGAAAACCACTTTATTTTTATCGCGATAACATACTCAATGAATCATTCTGGAAATTTCACAGAATATTCTTAACTAAATTTCGAAGACATTGTCAGGTGGGTTTTTCTATATTCTGCACCGCTTCCAAGAAAATTTGATTTGAAACGGGAAAATAGCAAAAAACCTACCACTTTACGGTAGTGTCCTCAGCCCTTAACGATTCATTTGATAACAGGATTATCGAATAAAAACTTAAAGCAAATAGCAAAACCTGTTTTAATCCACTTAGTGGTGTAATGATGCCTTTCTCATATCAATCAAACTATCATATATAATACTGTGGTATTCTTCAAAATTATTTTTCTTTGATTCTTAAAAGAATAATCGAAATAGATTTGTTTGACCGTCTACTGATAAAAACTATCAATTGGAAAAGATTTGAGGTCGATTTAGAAAACGTTTTACGGTTTCTCGCTCTTTTCAGTGATGGTATAAAATTTTTAACACACTTTACCCTATATTTCCGGATCCGGAAGTCGGATCCGGATGAAATTCAGGAATTACGTATGGGACCACAGGACCTTTCATTTGAACCTAAGTTTGTGAAGATCGGTCGCGCCATCTATGAGAAAAGTTAGAACACATATTTTCATTTTTTTGCACATTTTACCCCATAAAGTTAGTGCAAAAAACGTTACATACACAAATACGCACATACACACACACAAACACACACACAGACATTTTGCGTACTCGACGAACTGAGTCGAATGGTATATGACACTCGGCCCTCCGGGCCTCGGTTCAAACGTTCAAACGGTTTTCACAGTGATTGCATAACCTTTCTATATGAGAAAGGCGAAAAAAAAAATTTTCTTCGATTCTTGAAAGAATAACCGAAATCGGTTTGTTTGACCGTCTACTGATAAAAACCATCAAATTGGAAAAGATTTGAGGTCGATTTAGAATTTTTTTTAAGATTTTTCCCCATTTTCAGTGATGGTGTACAATTTTTAACACACTTTACCCTATATTTCCGGATCCGGAAGTCGGATCCGCATGAAATTCAGGAATAACGCATGGGACCACAGGACCTTTCATTTGAATCTAAGTTTGTGAAAATCGGTCGCGCCAACTATGAGAAAAGTTAAAACACATATTTTCTTTTTTTGCACATTTTACCCCATAACTCTCGAACCGGAAGTCGGATCTAAATAATATTCAGGAATTTTGTATGGGGCCACAAGACCTTTTATTTGAATCTAAGTTTGTGAAAATCGGTTCAGCCATCTCCGAGAAAAGTTAGTGCAAAAAAACGTTACATACACACATACGCACATACACACACAGACAATTTGCGTACTCGACGAACTGAGTCGAATGGTATATGACACTCGGCCCTCCGGGCCTCGGTTCAAAAGTCGGTTTTCACAGTGATTGCATAACCTTTCTATATGAGAAAGGCAAAAATCACAGGCACCTTAAGTTTCAAGAATTAATAAGATTCCTAAAAGAGGAGGCAAAAATCAACTATATATTAACAAATATTGAAAATCGGCTGCTATCCTACGATGCAATTGATAAACCAAAACTCTGTCCAAACAACAAATATAAATGTTATCAAGAGGGACAAATTGAAAATTCCCATAAATACAACCGATGTTTACACAACGAATTTTATCGTAACGACAGATGCTTGATCGAAGATAGCAATTTTGATAGTTAACACTTAAAAAATAATGCAAAACAACTGTGGGTAAACTGCATGACATACAGTAATAGAAACATATTGCGAAGATATGATCATAATATCAGAACCAGAAATGTGCCTGATCAAAGGAGATATGGAGCATCTAGATATTCGAACGCAAATAATTTCAAGGAAAAACGTTCAGAAGGGATATGGGTTAAACTACATAACACAAAAGACTACGAATTCATGATGTTATTGAGATCGGCAACCAGAACTAATAACGAAATGAGTTTCCTAGTAGACACATGAGCAAGTGGCATCATGATAAGTAGACGAAACGCAGAGTACATGGGAGCATGTACAATTAATGGAAACGAAGTCCTAGAATATTCTGGGGTAACAGGTACTGTTAGAAAATCATTAGGTACCGTAAAACTAAATTTTATCATCGCAGGAAGAATTTTCCAAACGATGTTCGACGTAGTGGACAATTTGACTCCAGGTGGTATTTTGGGAATGAGATTTATGAATAAGTATGTTCTTAGTATGCACAATGACCGGGGGTGGATATGCTTACGGAAAATACCTCTCACATTTGAACCAAAAACGGAATCGTATGAAACTCATCAGAAACAAGAGAACAGAGTCTTGAAATACGAGGCAGGTAACGAGGTCAAGGTACAGAAAAAATACCAAACAGAAGATCAAACCAAGCTTAGTCTACAGGGTACGCAGTGTACAGAAACGACAAAAACTTACAATTGCAAGAAAGTATGCAACCACATGAATTGTTGAAAATAAATTGTGCTACAAACAATCAATTGTTAGTGAGAATTGCTTCAGTAAATAGACCGAATGAAAAAATTAAATATATGCTCCGATACTGGAGCCTTTTATAACGTGATGAGGTGGGATACTGTTGCGAAAATAAGAAACTTCGACAAACCTTACGAGACTAGGTCTAAAATTACAGGGACTCGAAATAGATATTCGCTACAAACAAGGTAAAGACAATGTTTTGGCAGATTTTTTGTCTAGACTACCCGAGCAGGCCGAGTCCTTACACCCTATATCGGTAGTCACTAGACAACAGAAACGTCAACAGCTACAAGCGGAGAACAATGAACTTGGAAAGCGGAAAGACGCGGAAAATAAAACAACTCCCTCAAAACAACTTAAAGACGAATCATACAGGTTTACGTTATTTAAAAATAAACAAAAAACAGAATGGAATCCGCACATGGACGGATTAGAAAACATCGATTTTGGATGGGACGAAAAAGAAGACTTAGGAACAACTCCTTATTTCGACGAATATGAAATATATGCATAAATAGCAATGATATCAAATTTGATCTGCTGAAGTTCTCAAAACATAAAACTAAAGAAAGCGATTTTGATGGAACTTTTGTAATAGTAAACAGTAGATCAGCATATAAAGAACTAGCAGAACTGGTAGATTTACCACACGGCTTAAAAGACTACTTGAATGGAAGAATATTCGCAATTCCTGAACATAAAATATGGGGATTAGTTTTAAATGGATCAAGTAAATCACTAACCGACACCAAAATTCTATTAGATGGCTTAGTAGATGGTTTCAGTCAGGCGCGTAGCCAGAGAAAATTTTCGGGGGGGGTTTTAGAACATGGTGATAAATCAACACATGCACAATTTATATCACAATGTTTCCCATGGGTTATAATTTTTTGTTTCGGGGGGGGGGGGTTTGAACCCCTAAACGCCCCCCTGTATACGCGCCTGGTTTCAGTAATTGTCCCGAAGACATGAGAGGGGCGAAAAACATTCAGATAATTTCCTACCGAAATATGCAGAAAATTCCCGAATCAAATGTACTGAGGTTCATCGCAGAAAAATTTGATAAAATTTTCACCTATACGCATCACAAAAAGACACAATGTGGGTGCCAGAAAAAGATCGCGAAACTTTATTGAAAAAGTTCCACGATGCTCCTCTAGGTGGACATGTTGGAAGTAAACGAATGGCAGAGCGTATGGATTCAAAATAAAATGACATGATGAACATTAGGTCAGCACAAATATATTGATTCATAGTTAGACATTAAACTAATATAATGAAAAATAAAATTCAACAATGACGTGATGGAATTAGAATACGACACAACGTTAGAGGACAACAAAATGATAATAAACTAGTGGACAGCAATTTCTTCAGTATAAGTGTAGAAACAAGTGTGTGTGGACAAGGGGAGCCGGACCCCAGAATGAAAAGAAAGTGCACACTGTTTGAACGAAATGGCAATTTGTATTATTGGACAAATCATCTGGATGAAGATTAAATAAAACTTTGTGACAATTCGCAATATATATATATATATATATATATATATATATATATATATATATATATATAAATATATATATATATATATATATATATATATATATATATATATATATATATATATATATATATATATATATATATATATATATATATAAATATATATATATATATATATATATATATATATATATATATATATATATATATATATATATATATATATATATATATACATATATATATATATATATATATATATATATATATATATATATATATATATATATATATATATATATATATATATATATATATATATCTGTATATATATCGGATTTATTCACAATTTGTGTTCAAATTAATCTAAAAGACAAATCTAAGTCTGTTTTTAGATCAATATAGCACGCCCGAATTACACATCTCAGTAAGTAAGGGGGAATAGTTGCGGCATTGAACTGACCATTCGACCTGGATGAAGAGAAAAAAAACCTATTTAATTCCACCTAGTTACTCATTACATCATAAATATAATCGTGAAATTCGCAAAAACAACTGTTTATTGAATACAAATAGGATAATTTGTTCGGATCTAATCTCACAAACTCTATATACCCTGTAGTTCCGGAACCGAAAGTAATATCCATAACAAATTTAGGAATTCCGTATGAAACTGTAAGACTTTTCTTTTGAACCTATAAGTTCGTGAAAATCGATTTGGCCAACTCCAAGAAAAGTAAGTGAGATCCTTTTTGCAGTTTTTTATCACTATTTCCAATTCTTCCGAAACCGGATTCAGATAAACGGAATAGCCGAAGTTAGTTCGTTTACTACCAACATATATTACCAAGTTGGAACAGTTTAGAACGTAGTTAAACCTATACTCTATTTCGATTAAACCAATTATACGAAATCTAACAAACGAAACGAACCTGCGTTTCTGTTACTTCTGCATATGTAAGTCAAGCTAAACAGCATAAAACATGTAATAGGATTATTATTATTATTATTATTATTATTATTATTTTTATTATTATTATTATTATTATTATTATTTTTATTATTATTATTATTATTATTATTATTATTATTATTATTATTATTATTATTATTATTATTATTATTATTATTATTATTATTATTATTATTGTGATTTTTGACATCACTACACAACGTGTATGAAAAAGAACAAAGCACGATTTGTTCGTTTTGTGTTTTCTTCTTTTTTCGGTGTTGTACATATTGTCACTCTATATGGCGATTTGAAAACTTGAAGCTCATCGCCCTGCAACTGTGGAACCGGAAGTCGGATCCGGATGAAATCTTACTTTGCAAAAATCGGTTGAGTTGTTCCAGAGATAATTGAGCGTAAACTTTTTCTCAAATTTTCACATATTACCATACAACTCCGGAACCGGAAGTCACAATCAAAAGAAATTCAATAGCAAGCTATGGGACCATAATACCTTTTATTTGAATCTTAGTTTGTGAAAATCGGTTCAGCCATCTCTGAAAAAAATGAGTGCATATTTTTTTCACTTTTTTGGTTCATATCATCCTATATCTCCAGAACCAGAAGTCGGATCGGAATGAAATTCAATAGCAGGCTATGGGACTATGAGACCTTTAATTTGAATCTTTGTTTGTGAAAATCGGTTCAGCCATCTCTGAGAAAAGTGAGTGCATATTTTTGTTACATACACACACACATACACACGGACACATACACACACACAGACATTTACTCAGTTCGTCGAGCTGAGTCCAATGGTATATGACATTCGGCCCTCCAGGCCTCGGTTAAAAACTCAATTTTCACTGTGATTGCATAGCCTTTCTATATGAGAAAGGCAAAAACAAACAGAAAGAATGAAGAAAGCAATTATCAGAGGCAAATGAAGGAAGAACAAGTCGATGGATAGAGATAAGCAATACGTAAGCAGCATTCATGGTAAGATGAGCTAAAATATCGCATGGAAGCGAATTGCAGAGCCAATGAAAAAAAAAGTATAATAATTTGAATAGAAACAAAATATTGACAGAAGACGGACACCTGCGACAATCTTCCCATGCCACAACTCTAACGAAACGTTCTACTTTTACAGGTTAAAGGAAAGCTAATAGTATGTTGATTGCCAAAGATAGATTAGATAGATTTCTTTATGAGTTCCAAAAATACAATACGGAGAGATAAGAAAACCGAATAATATAATCAGAGAAAAAACACGAGCCTGCAATTGTTTACGAAATTTGATTTGTATAAAAATTCAGTGGAAACAATACATCGTAGAAAGAGTAACAATTGAGTGTTAGATACAATTTATAGCAATGCGCATGCAAATTTATTAAGATATTAGTACTAGAAGAAATCGGAGCCCTGGCCAACGTGTGCGTCCAACGTATTCATCGCGGTCGTGCAAGTAGGAAGGATGTCGGTAGTATAGCAAAGCTACCTAAGAGAACGAGAGGGTGTGGTCGAATGCGGTGGCAAGTCGAAGACAAAGGAAACCGTGGACCTATCAAGATGTCGGAAGTATGAACACAAGAGCTAGTAAATCGGAAAAAGGTGTAGATTCAGTATCGGAGACCATGACAACGAAATGAAGTAAAATGTAGGCGACACCGTTAAAGATGATGCGCGGGTGCGCCACAACAGCCCAAAGTGATATTCCGTGTTTTACACGCAATAAGACAAGAAGGAAGTAAACGCAGTCAACACAGTCAAAGACGATGCGCGGGTGCACCACAACAGTCCAAAGGGCTATCCCGTGTTTTACACGCAATAAGACAAGAAGGAAGTAAACGCAGTCGGCACCGTTGAGAATGATCTGCGCGGGGGTACCACAACAACACAAAGTGCTACCCCGTGTTTTGCTCAGTGGGCATCGTCAAAGCTCAACTGAATGCCATGAACACGCATAGAAAATTCAATGATCATTGTTAAATCCAATACGGAGAAAGCAACCACGAAATCAGATGAAACAATTTGAAGATACGTTAAAGGCTCAATACATCGTGCGGAATAATGCAGTAATTTACATGACACCTAAAACTCAAACGAAACAGCGAATAATTCTTAAAACTATGGTCAACAAACCGGAGGATATTAACCAAGATGTTTGATTATAAAAACCCAGGCGAGAAGAACGAGCTGTTATGGAGGAAACGACACGGCACCCAGAGTCCGAGACTAGCAATCGTTAGATAACACCACAGATAAGGTACAGACAAAAGCGACTACAAGGCGGCACTGGGACTGGAATGGAAGCACACGCTACGGCATTGTAAGGTTAGGGAAGCTAACTTCATATAATATTTAAATGGAAGAAAGTAATATGTAATAAATGAATATGTAAACAGTTAAAAAAAAGAAAAGAAACGAAAAATTATTATATTTTTGTAACGGCAATCTTAAGGCTAAAAGTTTTACATTCCGATTACACAACCTTTTGAATTACTACCCGCGCGATCAACTTGATGGTATCATCAAGCTCAGTAAGTAAAGGGGCATGCAACAGCCCTAATTTTATCGTAGATCAAGATTAGGCCGAAATCACATCATAATGATCTTACAAAAATCATATTTCACTATACCTTAGCTAGTACAGATAGTATATCAGTAAAGTTATTGCAGTGCTCACGGCTGCCTATTTTAATATATTGCATCAGTCAGTAAAAACTGTACCACCGAGCGAGTTAATTGATTATGTACACAAGCGACGCGATCGCACTGCAATCGCGTATATCTATAGCAATGAAAATATGTGTATTGAGTATATGTGGTAGTTAGGCAACCCAAGAATGCCCAGTATGAATTATTTAGGGCTATGAATTAGCTATATGACTATATAAAAAACCTGTTTTAATCCACCTAGTGGTGTAATGATACCTATCTCATATCAATCATACCCTCTTATATGTAATACTGTGGTATTCTTCAAAATAATTTTCTTCAATTCTCAAAAGAATAACCGAAATCGGTTTGTTTGACCGCCTGCTGATAAAAACTATCAATTGGAGAGGATTTGAGGTCGATTTAAAAAACTTTTTACGGTTTTTCATCCTTTTCAGTTATGGTATAACATTTTTAACACACTTTACCCTATATTTCCGGATTCGGAATTCGGATCCGGATGAAATTCAGGAATTACGCATGGGTCCACAGGACCTTTCATTTGAACCTAAGTTTGTGAAAATCGGTCACGTCGTCTATGAGAAAAGTTAGAACACATAGCTTATTTTTTGCACATTTTACCCCATAATTCCGGAACCGGAAGTCGGATCCAAATAATATACAGGAATTTTGTATGGGACCATAAGACCTTTCATTTGATTCTAAGTTTGTGAAAACTGGTTCAGCCATCTCCGAGAAAAGTTATTGCATAAAACCGTTACATACACACATACGCACATACACACACAGACATTTTGCGTACTCGACGAACTGAGTCGAATGGTATATGACACTTAGCCCTCCGGGCCTCGGTTCAAAACTCGGTTTTCACAGTCATCATTGGAACAATGTTCAAGCAACAATTCATCAATTCATTTGTAATACATTATAAAGAAGCAGGCATGATTAAATATTTCAGGGTCGTTATAATATCAGAAGTCTTGATGCATGACCGATTGCTGTGCAAGTTTTCATTTTCAAATTAATAACGTTTTTAAAACAACGAAGGAACATAAAATACCTATTTTAATCCACCTAGTAGTGTAATGATATCTTTCTCATATTACTCATTACATCATAAATATAACTGCGAAATTCGCAAAAACAACCGTTTATTGAATAGAAATAGGAAAATTTGTTCGGACCTAATCTCACAAACTCTACAAATCCTGTAGTTTCGGAACCGAAAGAAGTATCCACAACAAATTAAAGAATTCCGTATGAAACTGTAAAGACT